>NW_015549598.1:109054-123380 GCF_001515605.1 Sinocyclocheilus anshuiensis | reverse complement strand
TAAAAAGACAGTATAAGTCATTATAATCAGTAATTATGTCCCCACTGGATGCAACAAATGCCTAGTTTGTAACGGGTTTTCATGTTTTTTGTTTCGTCGCTCCGGCCGGGACACGGCATCAACAGTATGGCGAGGGGCGTAACATTTCTGTCACACGCTTGAGGTATTTTTGTAAAAATCGACGCGTTTCAAAAAGGCGGGGCATAGAGGAGAAACAATAATGTACAGTATGTGGAAAATAATGTGTTTTTTGAACCTTAAACCGCATAAACACATTTTATTACACCAAATACACAAAATAATGTTCTTTTTAGCAGCATCATATGACCCCTTTAAATAAATGAAGCCATTGTTTTAATGGCCGTAACTGATCTGGAAAACCAGAGTGTGAAAGCTTAATTATGCTCCAGTTAAAAGGGAGATGTTGCTGTTTCATTCACTGCTCTCCAATCAGGCTTTTAAGGTTTTATGATTGGTAACTCACTTCTTATCATATCTGTTTGTCAGATTTTGATTGCAGTCATTGTTAATGTAATTGTACTGGAAAATTGAAGCATGTCTGACTGGAGTGAGATCACCTCAGTTTGTTTATGCTACGGACATGAATGGTAGGAATGACGCAGATTAATGAGGACTGAGGAGAGGCCTGCTGTTACTTTTCTGAGCAATCATAATTACTATGCCTGCCAGACAGCGAAACCCCACTGATTTACATTGAATGAGGGATCCAAGCCATATCTAGAAACCAGAATATTATAGAGAATTACGGCTAGGCTCTTTTGTTCCAAGCAATCAACCAAAGGAAGGATTTTTGATGGCAGTATTTCTCTGATAATATTACAGTTTTTATTAATAAGCTATTATAATGTATATATAATGTAGAAACTTTAATTTTCTGTAAAGCTGATTTGCAATGATTTGCATTGTAAAATATTAAATATTAATATATTATATTATAATTTATTAATATTAATTATAATATTAATATTATAATTAATATATTAATAAATATTAAATTCATAAATATGAATTGAATTAATATTTTGAATTTGCATTTACTTTGATATTTTTCCATTTTAATTTAATTTTTATTTTTGAATATGTCTATATTGTTTTTATAATGTTTTTAGTACATGAAGTTAAACTAAATGAAACATGGGCTATTTGCATCTTAAAGCCATTAAGTGTTTACTAATTGGTTCTTTGATGCTTGTATTCAGTTTTCTTTAGATTTGTAACCAGCTTTGATGCATGTTTCTGACAGTGGAAAAGATTATAGTTGCTGAAAGCTGGAAAATTTCTGTCATGTTTGTCTCTTTGCTTGCTTGTTGCTCAGTCAAGCAAAGATAATAATGGTTCTTCCATCTGATCCCAGCAGCTGCCTGTGGTGGATTCATCTCCAAACTCAATGGCTCTTTCACTAGTCCAGGATGGCCGCAGGAATACCCACCCAACAAGAACTGTGTGTGGCAGCTCATTGCCCCGGTGCAGTACCGCATCACTCTGCTTTTCGATGCTTTTGAGATAGAGGGGAACGATGTAAGTTGACTATTTGTGACTTGTTGCCAAAACCAAATGATCTTTTGACCTCAATGACAATGCAATACGCAGTAAATTCATATGAAGTCTATTCATTTGTTGTTGTCTGTCTGTTCACAGGTTTGTAAATATGATTACGTTGAGGTACACAGTAGCTTGTCCACTGATGCAAAGCTTCATGGGAAATTTTGTGGCACTGAGAAACCAGAGGCGATCACATCCCAACTCAATAGTATGCGTGTTGAGTTCAAATCTGACAACACTGTGTCTAAAAGAGGCTTCAAAGCTCAGTTCTTTTCTGGTGAGCATGAGAATGACCTGTTATAATTTTCAACTTGCCGTTGAACAATATAAATACATTTCAGACAGCCTTGACTTTTTTTCTGACACTTTCAAAGAAAAAATCCCGGGTTCAATACAAGTAATTTCCGAAAGTAATGTCAGCCTGTCCTTCAGCTAGTAACTACGCTCAAAAATCACATTTACAGTAATGCACTTACAATGAAAATCTTGAAAGTCTGTGGGTGCAGAACTGTGAAGTTTCCTTTAATAGGATGCATGAATGTTGTAGACTCTTTGTTTCACTGTTCTACATGCAGTTGGGCGTATTGTGTCCATCAACAGACTACATAATAGTGTACTTCCTCTTTTTCTCTGGCAGACATGGATGAGTGTTCTAGGGAGAATGGAGGTTGCCAGCATGAGTGTGTGAACACATATGGGAGCTACAGCTGTCAGTGTCGCAGCGGCTTTGTGTTGCACAGCAATAAACACGACTGCAAAGAAGGTTTGGCTTGACGTCACATTCCCAGTCATTCTTGTATTGGAAAATATTTGTATTGTGTGAAATAAACTGATTAGAAAGGCAGGGAAAATCTAAAATACAGTGGAGTTTCCTGAGGTTGTGAAGGTGTTCATTTCCTTTGTAACATAAAAAATGGCTAAATTAAGCGCTTCAAAGCTCTGTATTCTTTTTGAAGTCATATAGATACTGATTCAGAGGTGAATGTTTTTGTTTAGTTATAGCTATAAGGCTGCCCTGAAAACACTTCCTTTTGCTTTTTGTAAACTCTTTAAACCTGAACTTGAAGTCACGATTACCTCTTAAAGGAATAGTTCACCCAAAAATTTGTAAATGTCGTCATTTACTCACCCACATGTTGTTCCAAACCCATAAAAACTTTGGTTAATGAAAACTGGGAGGTGTCTGTCCCTCTATTGACTCTAATGTCCAGATAAATATTATGCATCCATTCCCTAATTCTGCATTCCCAACAATCATTTATGTCCTGGTTTTGTGCTTTCAGTGGGCTGTGATCAAGCCATTACCAGTGTTTCTGGTATTATTACAAGTCCAAACTGGCCGGATAAATACCCCAGCAAGAAGGCCTGCACATGGACCCTATCCACCACCCCAGGCCACCGCATTAAACTGGTGCTTGCATCATTCAGCCAGATAAAATGAATGGTTAAAGATACAGTATACTCTGGTAACCAAGGGAATGGTTAAAACCATTCCGCCAGCTCAAATTATATTCTCTCTAATAGGCTATTGACGAGATTGACATGGAGGCTCATCAGGAGTGTGCTTACGACCACTTGGAGATATATGATGGCCCAAATGGCAGAGCGACCAGTTTTGGTCGCTTTTGTGGGAGTAAAAAGCCATTGCCTGTCATTTCCAGTGGCAATAGCATGTTCCTGCGGTTCTTCTCTGATAACTCGGTACAGAAGAGGGGTTTTAAGGCCTCTCATTCAGCAGGTATTTCTTTGTCTCCGAAGTCCTGAGGTTCTCCATAATGAATGTTTGATTTCGGTTAACAATAATCACTCATTTTCAGAGTGTGGCAGCAGTCTGAAGGCGGAGATAAAGACCAAGGATCTGTATTCCCACGCTCAGTTTGGTGACAACAACTATCCCGGAGCTTCAGACTGCCAATGGGTGATCTCAGCAGAGAAGGGCTATGGGGTGGAGCTCATCTTCCACACCTTTGAGATTGAGGAGGAAGCTGACTGTGGCTATGATTACGTAGAGCTGTTTGATGGCCCTGATGTCAAAGCGCCCAGACTGGGACGCTACTGTGGGTCTGGGGTAAAGCCAGAACTTAAGATCTTTGCTAAACCAACATAAGCAATCATCATGCTTAAAATTGTCTATACATTTTACAGTGCACAGATTTATATATCTCAATAATTTTATCATTTATAGCCGCCAGAGGAGATCTACTCAGCTGGTGATGCCATTGTCATCAAATTTCACTCGGATGACACCATCAACAAGAAAGGTTTCCAGGTTCGGTACACAAGCACCAAGTTCCAGGACACCTTGCACACTAGTAAGTGAGTTCTTCATGATGGAAGAGTTTTGGAGAACATAGCAGCCAGGGGCCTCTGATACCTCCTGTGCACCTGTGTTAGTGATGCCACCCAGGGCCCCTTGTCCTCCCCCCCCCCAGACTGTAATGAAGAAAACCTAGTGGTACCAGACCCTTTCAAAAAGCTGAAGAGGGCAAGCTTGATGTAGGGATATGGCAATATAGTTTGCCCTGTTGTACTTCAAAGGATCCATTGAAATCTCTTTAGGAAATGGAACATCTGAGTGGCAGATATTATCAGTATGAAGAGCTTTGTTGACTCCAAGCCAACAAGAAAGGATGAATTAGATACAAAATGTCCCTGATGGACTTTTGCCTCCCAGAGATCTCTTCAGTTCCTCAAAGGCTAGAATATAAAAGACTTTTAGGTGATTCTTTTATTATAAAATTAAATAATAAAATTCACAAATCATAATTCTTTATTGCCACACATCTAGGTTGGTGGTAATTGAGTTTGGAAATGTATAAAATATCATTCAGTGATAATTACAAGGATTATATCTTTTGTAAAAAGCAATTCTAGCACTATTTCTTACATGAGAGTTGTACATGATTATTCAGACTGTTAGACTTAAATTATATGACATGAAATTGTGTACCTGATGCAATGAACTGTAAGACAAAAATGTTAATGCGACTAATAAACATCATTTGAGATGACATTGTTTTTTATTGCTTTTTTGACTTTGTGTATAAAATTAAGATGTATAAATTGAGCTAGGATCATCATGAGTGGTATATGAGTACACAGAACAAAATGTATCAGAAATCTTGGTCTTTTGAAACTACTTGTATACTGTTTATTATGGTAATCCTGAAGCCTTGAACTATAGTCCAATGTGGGCCAAGCTGGCTAAAAACAGCTCAGTTTGTTTGTCTTCATGATTTGTTAATCTTTTCTGGTCTCCTAGCTTTGGTCAAGTTGGTCTGTTGGTTAGTTTAAAGGGGTTTTGGACACTTTTCAGCTTGACAGGAGTCTTAAACCAGGCTCAGTATAACTGCCTCAAGTGAAGTTATTGATTTTATGGGACAATTAATACATAACAAAATATCAAGGACAAAATGTTGAATTGTGGTTAATTTTATCATTCAAATCAAACAAAATCATTAAGTTCTATCCTTCCGCCGGAAGATCTAATCCCTCACACGTAAATAACCTAGCGTAAACGTGTGCTGCGCAGTGATACTTACAAAACTAGGCTAACGTCTTACCGAATATTTTAACATGGCTAGAAACTATTCGTTGTTAAAATTTTTGTAAAAAGTTTTTTCGATCCTTTCAAATCGTGCAGCTTACGTCCATGGTTTATTTAAAGCCGTGCGCCACACTTCGAGTTATTCACTCTGTAATTGCAGGGTTTTTTTATTACTACATTCATAACCTTCAATATAGCCGAGATTTGAGTTGTCTCTCAAGTGGGACCTTGCAGCTTACGTCCATGGTTTATTTAAAGCCGTGCGCCACACTTCGAGTTATTCACTCTGTAATTGCAGGGTTTTTTATTACTACATTCATAACCTTCAATATAGCCGAGATTTGAGTTGTCTCTCAAGTGGGACCCTACAGGGCAAAATACAGTCAGATCAGAGTTACTCATTGTGCAGTGTAAGTTTCCTAAATGACTTCATTACTCACTTGTTGGTTAAGTGTCTAATCATTATAAAGGTGGAATACACGAGTTTTGGCGTGGGTTTAATTTCTAATTGGGCTATTCTGCAGCTCCTAGAAAACTAGACGCTGATTCAGTCAGTCAGTGTGGGTAGTTCTCTGTCTTTCCGTGTGGGCTTTCAGAGCGCATCAAGAGTACAATTGCACATCCTTGTGGTTAGTGATGGTAACGGCATAGACCTTATGAAGTCTTGAGGAGGGAGTTTGTTAAATCTTTACCAGATAGTAAAAAAGAGGCAAAACATTTTGTTGGTGATTTTTTAATAATTGTTTTCATTGTGTACATGTTTGTATCAAAAATGATATAACATCATTAGGCTTGTAGATTTTAGACTATGCTAGAATGCCCACCATCCTTTGATAAATACTTTCTCTTTTTCCGCAAGATTGGAATGAGAACCGTGTTTCTTTTTGCACAGAAGCCTAGTTTTAAGCTGCTGCAAGTGTAAGATGCCATTTACCTGAACCTGATTTTTTTTTTTTTTTTTTTTTTGCTCAGCAGTGAGGTCTGTAGTGTATATATATTAGCATTCCCATTCATCTCAGTGGCAGTGGAAGTATACTTGTGTCCATCTTTGCTCACTAATAACTGTTGATTGGCTGATGGCACAAGAACATGCATAAACTCCTCAAAACACCTGAGCTGTGATGGCAGCAGATAGAGGAAAATATAAGTCTATTTTAATGCTTTTAAGATCCTCTAAAAAGAATCAGTCATTGGTTAAATATCTACTGTAATATACTGAAATACTTTTGATGATATGTAGCTTAAAATACACAGCCAATTTTGAATGGCTGTCAATTGAATAAAATGCTTTTTGCTTTTACAAAGGTGTAGTTATGACCATGCTGACCAGCCTAATTCTCACCCCTTTGTTTATAAAACCTAGGAATATCACAGAAACATGTAGAATATATGATATCTGCCAGGACTTATGCTTGGTAACTTTAACGTGGGAAAGGGTCATAAGCCATGGTTTCCAACCGTTTTTATGACTTGGTTTCATATTCCAAGTTCCATGTGCCTCCACTAACCCATTGGAATGTTAAGACGTTATATATTTACTTATTTGTATTATTTTATTTTTTGCAAGTCTCATAAATTGCTTTACCTTTAAACAAATTTCTAAAAAGGCTTAACTTAAAATATCCAGGTCCAGCCTAGTGTTTATATAAAAAAAGAAATATTAATATTATGAAAGAAAATAAGAAAATTTCAGATTTTAGGTAGGAACACTTTAAGAGGCTCATTTTCATGCACTTTATCCAGGAAGCCGAGGTTAAAATAAGGGTAGAGGGTCTCGGTGAAGGTGTCCTTGAAGGTGTAGAGGTGTGTCATGCTCTCGGCATTGTAGAAGGACACCAGGCCTCTTTTGTAGTCCAGATACACGCCGATCCTCACCAGTGGCTCTTCCAAAGACAGCAATGTTGGCGGAGATGTCCCGGCCATGTACTGAACTCCATATGATAGTGAGAGCGTCCAGAAGCCGTTGGCAGGCATGGTATTGATGACACCTTTTCTCGTGACGGATTCACGAGCGACTCCCGCGGTCCACACGGTGCTGCTGTACACCTCCACCTCCCAGTAGTGGCGTCCTTTAGTGAACCCTTGACTGCCCAAGAGAGACAGCGCGGCGTTGAATCGCTGTGGATTGTCCTGCACCGCGGTGTTGAAGGTCTGGTAGCGCACACAGGTGAGCGAAGATGTAAGACTGAGCCAGGGGTTGGCTGTTTTGGAGTTAAATGTGATGGCTGAGGGAACTAGAAAGGGAACAATGTAGCAGAGAAGAGTTAGTTTATGCATCCTAGAAATCGTAGAAGTCGTACAAAATGCAGATGAGTTTGGGTGCCATCGGTTCAAACAAATGATAAAAAGATCATAATGATCCACAAGTAATCCACACAATTCCAGGCTATGAATTAATGTCTTGTGAAGCAAAAATCTGCATGTTTGTAAGAAAAAAAAAATCCATCATTAATACATTTCTAACTTCAAACCAACTTCTGGCTAAAATATGAATCTATTATCCATAATATTGCCATAATATTGCTTTCATTATTTTGGATTATGGTCTGGTATTTTGGCCAGAAGTGACAGTTTAAAGTTCAAAATAGCTTAATGATGGATTTGTTTCTTACAAACATGCAGATTTTCGCGTCATAAAATGTTAACTGATGGACTGGAGTGGTGTGGATTACTTGTGGATTATTGTGATGTTTTTATCACCTGTTTGGACTCTCATTCTGACGGCACCCATTCACTGCAGACTCAGAGAATCCATTGGTGAGCAAGTGATGGAATGCAAAATTTCTCCAAACCTGTTCTGATGAAGAAACAAACTACATCTTGGATGGCCTGAAGGCATGTCAATTTTCAGCAAATTGTAATTTTTGATTGAGTTATTCTTTGAAATTTTTTATGCATTTACACAACATGATTCAACGTGAATTATTTTTTAAATTTTTTTTAGGATCATTCTCAAACCTGGATAGATGCTTCCCTTCAGTGACTTCCACACTCTGTACTGCAGGGGCCCAGCGAAGCGGCCCTCACACAGTCTGGGCGGCGTCAGTGCTGGCTTCTCAAACTTCGGTGGCTGCCTACTTGAAACAACACAAGCCCAGAAATAAAAACAATTCAACTTCCTCATGAAAATATTAGTGAAAATATTAAATGTAACAGATCCATAGAGGTCTCTCACCTTTGAAGCAGGCCCTTTATACTCTGCAAAAAAGACAGGAAAAAGGAAATTGATGAAATTGGCTCAGTTCGAGAGGCAGGGACAGAAGTTTTCCACATGAGATCAGTGTTTGAAACTGAGCTACACCTCTTTTTTTTCATCCACAACTCTGGAAAATCCCCTAGTGCTGCACTAATGGCATTATCTTCCCATTGCAAAGCTGAGATAATTACACTGCATCCTGTGTTGACCCAAGTGATATCCCACAGAGCTTTCTGTCAGCAGTTAAGTATTGAAATGATTAAGATATATTATAAAAAATATATATTTTCTTTTCAGATCTTAAATTTTAACGTCATTAATACATGTTTTAACATTACTTAAAAATATTATTTAGTATAATTTGTATGAATATATTATATACAACATTACATTGCATCTCATCTTTCTTTAAAGGGTCGTTCTCACTGACAGCATATCACTTGAGGTCAACAAGTCTTGTGCACTTGATTGTAAGTAGGCAAGTTCCTTCTCTACTGCAGTATCCAACTGTATCTGGTGCCGGATTACACAAGCGTCACTGTCTGCATACCCATTGCCAGCAATCTGACACTCCAGTTTCGCCTCAAATCACCATCTCCCAATGAAAATAAATGTCTTTTGGTTCTGCAGATATCTGTCAGTGTGACGTCTGGCTTTGCACTCACCCTGAGTAGTGTGTGAGGATCCTTTTCACTGAGTTTGTCCTCAATGTCGTTCATAGCTCTGCGCAGGCGTGATATCTCCACACTGAGTAGGGCCTTGTGCTCATCCAGCCTTATCAGCTCTCGCCGTTCCTCCGTCTTCAGCTTGACCTGCAGGAGTTTCTCTTCCTGGTACAGGAACTGATGAAGCTCGCTGAACTGTGCCTCGATTCTCTGCTTCAGATCTGCAGTGTGGTCCTGGGTTGAAAAACAAGAGAATTTGAGGTGATGTTTTGCCTCAGAGGTGGAAGTCAACATGCATTTGACAATTGTGACCCTGGAGCACAAAACCAGTCTTAAGTCGCTGGGGAATATTTGTAGCAATAGCCAAAAATACATTGTATGGGTCAAAATGATAGATTTTTCTTTTATGCCAAAAATCATTAGGATATTAAGTAAAGATCATGTTCCATGAAGATATTTTGTAAATTTCCTACTGTAAATATATTAAAACTTAATTTTTGATTAGTAATATGCATTGCTAAGAACTTCATTTGGACAACTTTAAAGGCGATTTTTTTGCACCCTCAGATTCCAGATTTTCAAATAGTCGTATCTCGGCCAAATATTGTCCTATCCTAACAAACCATACATCAATGTATGGACAAAAACAGTTGAAAAATTATACAAAATATTTTCTTTTGTGTTTGGAACAACATGAAGGTGAGCACACTCTAAATAATGGTTCTTTATTGGCATCTATGGTTCCATGAAAAACCTTTAACATGCATGGAATCTTTCATTGCACAAAAGGTTCTAAAAAAAAGTTTCTCTAGATTGTTACTAGATTATTAAAATGTTTTTCACACAAATAAAAGAATGGTTCTTTTAAGAACTGTTCACTGAAAGGTTCTTTGAGGAACCCAAAATGGTTCTTCATCACTACAAATACATTCTTCCGGAACCTTTATTTTTAAGAGGCTAAATGATGACAGACTTCATTTGTGGGTGAACTATACTTTTAAGAACATAACTTTGAATTCATGTTGATTTGAACCTACAAGTTATTATACCTACTGGAAAGCATCAAGAATTTAGATGATTAGGTGTTAGTCAGGTTAGGATCAGGAATCTTTTCCAATGCTTTTCCAGTTAAGGGGTATTGGAGAGTGTGCATGAGATTTAATTTCTTCTTACCTTCAGTTTCTTCACCTCCTCTTCAGTCTCTCTCTCACACTCTAGAGCAGTGTTGAGCTCTCTTTGAAGAGCATTTGCTGAAGTGGTCAGAGAAGCCTGTTCAACACAAACAACGTGAGCTTTCAGCTGAGCTGAGGAAGTTAGAAAACATGTCTTTGATTCTTACCCTATATCTCTGCTCTGCATCTTGCAGGCATACCAGCGTGTGAGCCCGGTGATCCTGAGAGATCCCACACACCAGACACACCAGCTCCTGGTCTTCCTCACAATACAGCTTCAGCTCTTCTCTGTGTCGGCTGCAAAGTGGGGTCGGAGGAAACGTGTCTGCTGATAACCTGGTCAGCCGATCCCCACTTTCCTCGATCCCCTGGCAGTAGCTCTCCACGATGTTGGCCACGATGCGGTTGGGTCTGTAGCTATGGCCTGGAAAGACTTTCCGGCACTGAGGACAGGAACCAGATCCACCCTGGCCTTTTCCACGAGGACCGCTCCAGTAACTCGTAATGCAGGCCTCGCAGAAAGTGTGGTCGCACGGCAAGGAAACCGGGCGCTTGAACAGGTCCAGGCAGATGGAGCAGGTGAGATCCCTGCTTAGGCGCTGCGCAGAGCTCTTGGACACTCGAGGACTGATTTTCTTTTCCATTTTGTCCTGTGTGGGAAGATTGTTGGGTATCTAGTGTGTTTTCTTCTGTGGTGTTTTTCTCTTCGTCTCTTCCCTCCCAGCTCTCTCAGAGCTCTGGCCCCGTCTTTCCTGTTGATTATGAGAAAGGATAGGGGGAGCTGAGGGGGCGGCTCTTGTCTCAGGCTTGATCCTGCCGAAAGTTGGCTGGAGTTGCACGTCCCCTCTGCTTTGCTTTAACATGACGTCAGACCTACAGCCAGGAAACCGAGAACCGAGACATGGACTGTTTATTTTTAGCGAAAGCCTCTTCTATGCATTGGTCCTCATGAATTCCATTTCAAGAAACTTTATTGCACAAATACAGTAACCTGGTATTTATCCAAAACCTTTTAATCCCTTCCATATCACTGTGCGTATGTCAGCACAAAAAGCTTTGTGAGTACAACCAGATGTGCCCTACTTTCTTTTTGAACTTTCATAAAGAACATAAGTGTATTCAAATTTGAAAAGCAAATTTTTTGATGCATCATTTATATTTTTCAAAGTTTGGTCTCACAACTTCCACCCAATTACTTTTTAATATTTTATTTTATTATATTTATCAAAGTGTATTCATCAAAGTTCTATCTCACAAATTCTATCACTATTCTATTCTATTCTATTCTATTCAGAATATCTACTTTTCTTGCACTAGTACCAGTTACTTTTAAAATAATTTATTTCATTTAATTTGATAGAAAATCTAAATCTAAGTTTGGTCTCACAACTTCTTACAACTTGATTTGCAATATGTTTTTATTACTACATTCTCTGTGCTTTGTAAGTGCTGTTGAGGTTTCCAATGTTGCATGCCTCTGAAGCAATATTTAGTTTTCTTTCCTGATTGACAATAAAGTGAATCTTATTCATTTGTTAATCAAATTGTCATTTAGTATTATTTCAGTGTAAAATAGCAAATTTTTCCAAAGTTAGTATTTGAGGACGACTGCTAAGACGACTGCAACTAGTTTTTTATCTAGTTGAAAGTGCCATTGTGGTCTGCACATGCCTGCAGCAGTGGCTGTTGTAATCTCAAGGGACTGCAAGCCAAAAAGAAAGAGTTGGATTTGAACTCCCTCCCCATATTCCCCAGGACCGCTCGGCCTACGCTTCCTTCCTGTTCGTCTGGTATTGTTGAAGTTCAATTCGATATATCCTGCCCCTCTTCCAAGTTCCCTGAAAAAAAAAGAGATGGTGCTACAGCTATAATTTAATACAGAGAAGAATAGCCAAAATGATGTTTGAATAAACATAGATAGTCATTGAGTGTCTCTTGGGAAATACAAAGTCAAAGTCTTGAGGGCTCAGAGTAACTCAGAAATGGGTTTTGGTTCAACTCTGCAGTGGTGGTATCGCAATCTTCACAGGAAACTTGGCAGTCACGATAGGGGCTTTTAAATCAGAGACTGTTTTACAGTTGTTTACTAGCATTGGGAAATTCCAACCGACTTCAGTTGGGTGGGTTCAGGAGTTTTGGGGCTAAATTAGAAAAACAAGAAACCCAGTAGGAACCAGCTGGTAAGCCTTGAGGTTGAGGATTTTGCCTGCAAGATGGGACCGTGTTTGAACTGTTCTCTGATTCGTGTGAATCAACAGCATACAGTCTCATGTGAGTTTCAGCTTGAGTCAGCATTTGATCCCATTCCAAGGACGTTATCATGCACAGCTGAACAGATGCTCTAATATTCCCTACTCCATGTGTGTTAGAACATGCTATGGAGGAATGCTTATATATACACAGCCTGAGGTCATGTTGTAGATTGCTTTCAGCATTTAATGCAGGAGACTGCAAAAGAATAGCTGTTGTGACATGTTTCAAAGCTGTGACATAGTTCATCTATAATATAATTCAACCTATTTTTATATATATACATGCACTTTTATAACTTTGTATGAATTAAATATGTACTTGATTACTTATATATACTATATATATATATATATATATATATATATATATATTCCGAAAAAGTTAAGTAGAAAAAGGTAGAAAAGCTAATTTTCTGATAATTATATTTATCAAAGTTTTCTCAGTGTTCTGAACTGATAGTTAATCTAAATCTATGTATAATTATTATACACACACTTCATATTAATTATGAGGTGATTTCAACTATTATACTTTTTTTTTACTTTACTTTTACGGTTTTCGTAGAAACATAGGTAAGGTAACAACATATGTCTTATCTCCTGATTGCAATAACAGCAAAAAAAAAAGAAAAAAAAGAAAAAAGAACGGCAAGGCAAATGATAAAAAAGGCTCAAATGATATTGATAAAATACCAGTGAAACTATCTGAATTTCATCGGCAGGCCTTTTTATCATGGTCCTTGATTTTCAAACATATCTTTTCACCACATAAGTATATATGGAACAATAAGGACATCTTATATCAACGCAAATCGCTTTTTCTGAAACATTGGTTTGAAAATGGTATCACATTGGTGAATCAGTTATTTATTGTAAATGGTTTTCTCTTTACCTATAATGCGTTTTTGGCACATTATAATATTCCAGTAACACCAGGGGACTATGCAATATTTTTTGGTGCAATATCTCCTAAAATTTGTATGCTGTTTAGACATCATAAAATAATTAACGATCAACAATAGTCCCATAATTAATTCCTATATAGGTGATATTTATTTTTCCTCTAACTAAAAAAAAAACAACAGATCTATAAAAGCGTTATTTCAAAGAAACATTGTGTCTTTGCCTTATATTTACACATATTGGAATCGTTTGGCAGGCAATATTGCTTGGAAAAAGGTCTGACTTATACCTAATCAATATTTAATTACAAACAAAGTTAAAGAGGTATCATTTAAAATTATACACATTTTACCCAGTAAAGCTATACTTGGTCAAATTTAAATGGGATATTGATGTTAAGTGCACCTTTTGTGATTATTGCCCTGAAACTGTGATTCATTTGTTTTGGCACTGCCCTTTTGTGAGACCATTTTGGCAAGATGTATGTGATTTTATTGCCAAGAATATTGATGACCAATTTGTGTTGTTTTGGAAATATTTACTATTTGGTCTTATGTAGGAATGTAAAGATAAGTGCAATAAGGTTTATACAATACATTTTATACTTTTAATGGAAAAATTCCATATTCACAAATGTAAATTTTAATGTAAAAACCCTGTTTTATATCTTTCAAGAAAGAAATGGAACATTATATTGTCTCTATACGATTTTCTATGAAGCAAAAGGCACTTAAAACTCTGAAAATGTGCAAACTTTTCAATATTTTTATGTAGATCCTGTGTTTACCCCCCCCAGTGAAATGTTTGTTACATTTTTTATGTTACTCGTTGTATCTTGACAACCTGTTTGTTAATAATTAAATGAACAATTGACGTTGGAACTGGTGACCTCTTGAGGCCAATTGCTGCAATTCAAAATTCAAAGTTTTCAATATACATGTCACATTAGGAGCATTAAATTTGACAGACAGATAGACAGACAGACAGATAGATAGACAGACAGACAGACAGACAGACAGACAGACAGA
>NW_015549598.1:103187-105180 GCF_001515605.1 Sinocyclocheilus anshuiensis | reverse complement strand
TTTCACTTATATACTATATATATATATATATATATATATATATATATATATTCCGAAAAAGTTAAGTAGAAAAAGGTAGAAAAGCTAATTTTCTGATAATTATATTTATCAAAGTTTTCTCAGTGTTCTGAACTGATAGTTAATCTAAATCTATGTATAATTATTATACACACACTTCATATTAATTATGAGGTGATTTCAACTATTATACTTTTTTTTTACTTTACTTTTACGGTTTTCGTAGAAACATAGGTAAGGTAACAACATATGTCTTATCTCCTGATTGCAATAACAGCAAAAAAAAAAGAAAAAAAAGAAAAAAGAACGGCAAGGCAAATGATAAAAAAGGCTCAAATGATATTGATAAAATACCAGTGAAACTATCTGAATTTCATCGGCAGGCCTTTTTATCATGGTCCTTGATTTTCAAACATATCTTTTCACCACATAAGTATATATGGAACAATAAGGACATCTTATATCAACGCAAATCGCTTTTTCTGAAACATTGGTTTGAAAATGGTATCACATTGGTGAATCAGTTATTTATTGTAAATGGTTTTCTCTTTACCTATAATGCGTTTTTGGCACATTATAATATTCCAGTAACACCAGGGGACTATGCAATATTTTTTGGTGCAATATCTCCTAAAATTTGTATGCTGTTTAGACATCATAAAATAATTAACGATCAACAATAGTCCCATAATTAATTCCTATATAGGTGATATTTATTTTTCCTCTAACTAAAAAAAAAACAACAGATCTATAAAAGCGTTATTTCAAAGAAACATTGTGTCTTTGCCTTATATTTACACATATTGGAATCGTTTGGCAGGCAATATTGCTTGGAAAAAGGTCTGACTTATACCTAATCAATATTTAATTACAAACAAAGTTAAAGAGGTATCATTTAAAATTATACACATTTTACCCAGTAAAGCTATACTTGGTCAAATTTAAATGGGATATTGATGTTAAGTGCACCTTTTGTGATTATTGCCCTGAAACTGTGATTCATTTGTTTTGGCACTGCCCTTTTGTGAGACCATTTTGGCAAGATGTATGTGATTTTATTGCCAAGAATATTGATGACCAATTTGTGTTGTTTTGGAAATATTTACTATTTGGTCTTATGTAGGAATGTAAAGATAAGTGCAATAAGGTTTATACAATACATTTTATACTTTTAATGGAAAAATTCCATATTCACAAATGTAAATTTTAATGTAAAAACCCTGTTTTATATCTTTCAAGAAAGAAATGGAACATTATATTGTCTCTATACGATTTTCTATGAAGCAAAAGGCACTTAAAACTCTGAAAATGTGCAAACTTTTCAATATTTTTATGTAGATCCTGTGTTTACCCCCCCCAGTGAAATGTTTGTTACATTTTTTATGTTACTCGTTGTATCTTGACAACCTGTTTGTTAATAATTAAATGAACAATTGACGTTGGAACTGGTGACCTCTTGAGGCCAATTGCTGCAATTCAAAATTCAAAGTTTTCAATATACATGTCACATTAGGAGCATTAAATTTGACAGACAGATAGACAGACAGACAGATAGATAGACAGACAGACAGACAGACAGACAGACAGACAGATAGATAGATAGATAGATAGATAGATAGATGTGTTTTACATATACACCCAGATATTCATGTCATTTTAGGATTTTTTCAGCCTTTGTTTCTCTAAAATGCTGTCTTTAAATTTTATTTAAGTAATTACATTTCCTTTTTAAACATAAAAAAAAAAAAAAAAAACAGTAGTAGTTACTGGTTTGCAGTGTTGGGGGTAACTCATTACAAGTAATGCGAGTTACGTAATCAGATTACTTTTTTCAAGTAACTAGTAAAGTAACGCATTACTTTTTTAATTTACAAGAAAATATCTGAGTTACTTTTTCAAAAAAGTAATGCCAGTTACTTTGTTTTCCCATTTATTGACTGACAGCTCTCCTGTCCCCATATTGGGAGAAATCGGG
>NW_015549598.1:98497-102522 GCF_001515605.1 Sinocyclocheilus anshuiensis | reverse complement strand
CGCAAGATATACAGTAGGTGGCGGTAATACTCCTAAGGAGTGAACGGCCATTGAACAAAAAGAAGAAGAAGAAGACTGCTGGTTTGACAAAGCACAAGCTCACGCAGCACTCAACCAAATGCGTATGAAATTACGCCCTCTTGTGGTCAGTGGCTGCACTTCCGTCCGTGTTCCAGGAGGAGTCCAGCGTCAGAGGAAATGACGAAGGCAAGAGTGGGCCAGTTTATGAAAGTTCCAGCAAAAGCGCGCGCATTTACAGTCAGAGACTCGAGAGAAGAGAAGACGGGACAATACACCCGTGTTTCTTGTAGAGTCTTTGGATTTGTACGTGCTGCCGCTGAAACACTTTGATAGACTACGATTCCTGCATTCCTGCACTTGAAGACGAGCAGAAAACCAGGCCGCGCTTGTGTCATAACAGGAATTAGATAACTTTTTTTTCCTCCTCCCATAAAAAAGAAGCACAATGTTTGAGGCACGTCTCGTTCAAGGATCAATCCTTAAGAAGGTTCTGGAGGCTCTGAAAGACCTCATCACCGAAGCCTGCTGGGATGTCAGCTCCTCGGGGATCTCGCTGCAGAGCATGGATTCGTCTCATGTGTCTCTGGTGCAGCTCACGCTCCGGAGTGATGGGTTCGACTCCTACCGCTGCGACAGAAACCTGGCCATGGGTGTCAATTTGAGCAGGTATTGAAGGAAAATGATGCGCGTTTAGTGTTATTTGCCATTTGACATGTTTGAGCGTGAAAGCTGAACATGTCTGTTCATGCCCGACTGCGCGAGCTAAAAGGAGCCCGCCATTTCCTTTCACGATTATTAGTATTTTTGAAATGCATTTTTGATGTGTCCATTTGCAGTTCAAAAAGTTTTGGTATTATTTGGCGCGTAGAGCGTTTCCTGCATTCTCCCCTCACTATTGAACGTGACGTCATTTACCCGCGCTCAAGCTGGTTGGCGCGAAAAATAACCGGGTTGCTGAATGACGATATGGCTTTGCAGTTAGACAATAAAAACTTGGTCAAAAGAGACGTAAACCAAAATTTAAAATGACAGTCAAAGAGTCATGGGAATAATAACTAAATATAATGTTTTAAAATGGAAATTGTGTTTTTTTTAAAGCGTGAATGCATGTTTCAATAAAAAGTGCCCAAAACGGAGTATTTTTATTCGAATTTTTTTTCTTGTTTTCTAGCATGTCAAAGATTCTGAAGTGTGCTGGAAATGAAGATATAATCACACTTAGGGCAGAAGACAATGCAGACTCTTTGGCACTTGTCTTTGAAACACTCAGTGAGTATATAATACTTAGTTACACTTTATTTGTTACATGTTTAACCTCAAACTAGGAATAAGAATTCCAATGTACATAAGCCATATCTATTTTTTTTCTGGCTATATGTTTATATTGATAGTGTGCTATAAAATATAATAGTAAGAGCACTTGCTGACCTTCAAATGTGTTTTCAGATCAGGAGAAGGTGTCTGACTACGAGATGAAACTGATGGATCTGGATGTGGAGCAGCTTGGCATTCCAGTAAAACTTATTTTACAAATTCTGATATGAATGTGCATGTTTTTTTTTTTGTTGCTTTTTTCTCAAATGATCATGTCCCGTTCTGTTTTTCACTTCAGGAGCAGGAATACAGCTGTGTGGTGAAGATGCCCTCTGGTGAATTTGCCCGTATCTGCAGGGATCTGTCACAGATTGGTGATGCTGTCATGATCTCTTGCGCCAAGGATGGTGTGAAGTTCTCTGCCAGCGGAGAGCTGGGCACAGGCAACATCAAGCTCTCACAGACCAGCAATGTCGACAAGGAGGACGAAGCGGTAACATTCTTTTAACACTGGCAACATTACAAACAAAAGTCAGGTGTGGCAGTTGTTTGTTATGAAGGAAATTCACAACACTGTGTTCCCTACAGGTGACAATTGAGATGAATGAGCCGGTGCAGCTTATTTTTGCTTTGAACTACCTGAACTTCTTCACCAAGGCCACTCCTCTGTCCAAGACCGTCACACTCAGCATGTCCGCAGACATTCCACTAGGTAAGGAACATGCTTACACGCCCATATTAAATTGCCTTTTGAGTTCAAGCAATTTAAGTGATTGACTGTCTTTTTTCCTTCTGCAGTGGTTGAGTACAAGATTGCAGACATGGGGCACGTCAAATACTACCTGGCACCCAAGATTGATGAAGAATCGTCCTAAAGCCAAGTATAAGACTGAAGTCTGTCATCTGCAGAATTTCATTCTGCATATCAGAAATTATTTCAATAGATGTTTTGGGAAAATGCATTTTACTACTCTGTATGCTGTGGTTTCCAGTTCAATGGATTCACAATTCTGTGACCATCTAAGCCATTTCGTATGATTGGTAGATAAATGGGCACACTTAAACCATGGTAGTTTGGTATTAGCTTTACCATAGGGTGACCATACGTGCCATTTTCCCAGGACGCGTCCTGGAAGCATAACCATCTGTATGGTATTTTGATGTCATACACCGACCGGTCTGCACACGCAAACAAAGCCAAAACCTAGATATTTTAGGCAATATAGAAATCCTGGCCAGGACGCGTCCTGGGAAAATGGCACGTATGGTCACCCTACTTTACCAGGCTCTGTGGGCTGAATCTAGAGTTCTTAAAGACAGCATGTACAGACTCAACTTTGGCTCAGTCTCATTTTCTCGATCTTTGTGCTCTTGTCTGTCTGTCTGTCTTAACTCCACTTCAGGTTTTTGTCCAACTGCTCATTTCAGTGTGTAGATAATGTCTGTAAATATGCTAATTGGACACATCCAGTCAACCATTAATAAAACTTTTTGTAATGATGATTTGCTTCTGTGTGTTGCTTAGGTCATAACATAATATTTAAAAGAAAGATGTTTAGATGTTCTTAGTTTTTTTTTATATATATATAATATGGTTGCGAGTTCGAGTCTCCGGTCCGGCAGGGATTGTAGGTGGGGGGAGTGAATGTACAGCGCTCTCTCCCACCTTCAATACCACGACTGAGGTGCCCTTGACCAAGGCACCTAACCCCCAACTGCTCCCCGGGCGCCGCAGCAAAAATGGCTGCCCACTGCTCCGGGTGTGTGTTCACTGCTGTGTGTGTGCACTTAGGAGGGGATAAATGCAGAGCACTAATTCTGAGTATGGGTAGCCATACTTGGCCACATGTCACGTCACTTATAAAACTTAAAATGTAATAAAGTGTTGAGAATTCTGTTTGGAACAATGTAAACTTAATTTGGCCACTAGAGGGAGCCAGATTTGCAATTAAAAAGAAAAAAAATACTAGTTTCATGTTTGCACAATTGTCTTTACAGAATATTTTTGACTTATGTTTTGTAAAACGGAAAATTAGTCCTTTCTCTTAAGTAACTCTCAGAAATAGCATTCAAGAGAAACATTTCCATTCGTAAGACAATATAGACACTGCGTTTGGATGAAGCTCAAGAAATTGATTTGAGTCCAATCTTTCAGTGAATCTATTGAACCAGTTCTCAAAAGCGATCTGGGAGAGAGGCCAATGGTTTTTTGGATCTACTTAGGCTTATAATACAGGTGCATCTCAATAAATTAGAATGTCGTGGAAAAGTTCATTTATTTCAGTAATTCAACTCAAATTGTGAAACTCGTGTATTAAATAAATTCAATGCACACAGACTGAAGTAGTTTAAGTCTTTGGTTCTTTTAATTGTGATGATTTTGGCTCACATTTAACAAAAACCCACCAATTCACTATCTCAACAAATTAGAATATGGTGACATGCCAATCAGCTAATCAACTCAAAACACCTGCAAAGGTTTCCTGAGCCTTAAAAATGGTCTCTCAGTTTGGTTCACTAGGCTACACAATCATGGGGAAGACTGCTGATCTGACAGTTGTCCAGAAGACAATCATTGACACCCTTCACAAGGAGGGTAAGCCACAAACATTCATTGCCAAAGAAGCTGGCTGTTCACAGAGTGCTGTATCCAAGCATGTTAACAGAAAGTTGAGTGGAAGGAAAAAGTG
>NW_015549598.1:98085-98357 GCF_001515605.1 Sinocyclocheilus anshuiensis | reverse complement strand
TCTACGGTCAAAGCGATGCAATTACGCGTACATATTAGGTGTGTTCGACTTAAAAGCAGTGCGGCTCAGACCGATCAGTGTTTGACATCAAAGTACCTCGAGAGCGTTTCGAAAGCATAACCATATTTTGATGTCTTTGATGTCATACACCGACCGGTCTGCACACGCAAACAAAGCCAAAACCTAGATATTTTAGAAATCCTGGCCAGGAAGACATGACAAAGAGGAGGATATCAGTAAGGAATGTGTGGTAATTTACAATAATCAGTGAC
>NW_015549598.1:52033-97856 GCF_001515605.1 Sinocyclocheilus anshuiensis | reverse complement strand
GGTCCGGCAGGGATTGTAGGTGGGGGGAGTGAATGTACAGCGCTCTCTCCCACCTTCAATACCACGACTGAGGTGCCCTTGACCAAGGCACCTAACCCCCAACTGCTCCCCGGGCGCCGCAGCAAAAATGGCTGCCCACTGCTCCGGGTGTGTGTTCACTGCTGTGTGTGTGCACTTAGGAGGGGATAAATGCAGAGCACTAATTCTGAGTATGGGTAGCCATACTTGGCCACATGTCACGTCACTTATAAAACTTAAAATGTAATAAAGTGTTGAGAATTCTGTTTGGAACAATGTAAACTTAATTTGGCCACTAGAGGGAGCCAGATTTGCAATTAAAAAGAAAAAAAATACTAGTTTCATGTTTGCACAATTGTCTTTACAGAATATTTTTGACTTATGTTTTGTAAAACGGAAAATTAGTCCTTTCTCTTAAGTAACTCTCAGAAATAGCATTCAAGAGAAACATTTCCATTCGTAAGACAATATAGACACTGCGTTTGGATGAAGCTCAAGAAATTGATTTGAGTCCAATCTTTCAGTGAATCTATTGAACCAGTTCTCAAAAGCGATCTGGGAGAGAGGCCAATGGTTTTTTGGATCTACTTAGGCTTATAATACAGGTGCATCTCAATAAATTAGAATGTTTTCCACGACATTCTAATTTATTGAGATGCACCTGTACTTTTGAAAAACGCAATCCTGAAACATCATGATTCGGTAAGGGCGGTTCTCGAGTCAACTCTCAGGCTTATTGAATATTGTCCGATTCGTAATGATCCATGAACGTATGAAAGTAAAAACATTTTGGATTGCACCGAAATTACAACAGATGGCCTTATTAATAAAACGTAATGAAAGTGACAATATGGGCCTACACTTATTATTTGGGACTTCACTGGGCATTCACGCTGAATCAGTTTTTAAAGAATCGATTCGTTATTTATGAGTCGATCACTTGTTACTTTTTGAATCGGCGTCATCACAGCTATGTGGGTGTGAAAAAACTACACGGCGCTATGAAACTAGCGTAGCAAACACGTGGTACGTTTTTTTTGTTTTTGGCGGTTTCGTGGTTGCAGGCCTGCTGGCTTGGATATTTGATGTTTTGAAGATTCCTGAAAGAGTCATTGCATAGGTATGGAGATTTTTTTTTTTATCACGTGTATTTTTAATTAAATGATGAAACTATGGACTCATGTGTGGGTTTTTTATTATTTATTTAAATATTTCACTTTCTTTTCAGTATAATCACCATTACATATCCACTATCCAAGACATTTTTAGTAGTTCACAGTAAATAAAGGTACAATTAAATATGCTTCTAACAGTCCCTAATATTACACCTTACACAATTATACCAACTGTAGATTAACCATAATAAAACTTATGCATTTTTAGAAAAGGTTCTCCAATTATAGTTGTGCACATACACACACTTAAACTTACAAGATACTGCATTCTTTGTTCTCCTTATGCTTCTTTCTATGACCGTGATGGCTTGCTATGGCACTATTTTCCTGCATGTCAGAAATGAGATCCAGAAGTTTTTTCACCTGATGACTGGATTTCTCATTGTTGTTGTTAAATGCGCGACATCTTGAATGACAGGTTTTGATCAGTTCCTGAAGTTCTGTGTCGCTACCATTGATGTAATCAGTTAAAGTCCTGTTCTTCAGCTTCTCTTTACCCGTGAAAAGAATTAGAGTCTTTAAAGTCACATCCTCGCCAAACTCTCTCTTCAGATGTGGGAGAACCTCTCTCTCGCCCTCTGTGAAACGGCCAAGCTGCATGACCAGCAAATACACATCAGGCCCTGGCTGAGCGAGCTCTTTGCACTTCTTTATCTGTTCTTCCTGGTTTTTAAGGTCTTCATTAAAGAAATCTGGAGTGTCTATAACCCTAATCCTCATTTCATGAACAGTGTCCTCTGCCATCTGGCACTCCTTTGTTACTGGCACAGAACTGGCATGTGATTCAAAATGGTGCTTTTTTAAGATTGTATTTCCTGTAGCACTCTTCCCACATCCTGTCTGTCCCAGCAGCACGATGGTCAAAGGTTTTGGCTGATCCACCTTAACTGATGTTGTATAGTTAGAATTAGTTAGATGATACAGTCCATGCTAACAGTTTCAGTGCAAAGGTACCAAACTGTTATTATATGCTGGTATGTACAGTATATAGGTGACATGTTATTTTAAAATGTTTTCTAGTTGACTGATTGAACTCACCTGTTTTATTTGGTGTTTGCATCACCTTATTGAGATGCATCCCTCTGGAATTGAAAGAGAGATTAATATAGGGTTATATGTAAATTAATTAAATTCCTATTTCCTACTGCTCATAACTATATATTGCCTACCTTACTCTTGTAGTTTCTGATGTTTGGTTCTTCATGCTTTCTTTGTATTTCATCAGTTCTTTGATTAGTTCAGTATTCTTCATGTGTTTGCTGTAAACACACAGTCTGCTTCCACACTCATTCAGGATTATGTCGTTGCCTTTTTTGAATGACAATGGTGTGTCCATTGAAGCTGAAGATACCTTTTTATCACCGTTAACCAGCACAATTGTTTGTTCAACCATTTTCTGTCCAAGCTTCTTCTTTACATCAGTAAACATCTCCATCTCTTCTGGTGACACCATTCTGTCCTGGAGTACAAGGAGGAACACACGTGGACCTGCGTACGATGGCTTCAGCTCGTCCATTCGGTCAGCTTCTGGATCTGATGAGCTTGGTTTATGAAAAAGGTCTGGAGTGTTGATAATACAGACCTTCTCACCACCAACATTATCCACGATCTTCTCACAGCGGACCCTCTCTGATCGGAAATGATCTTTTTGAAAAATTGCGTTCCCTACGAGACACTTGTTGTTGCTTATCTTCCCCAGCAGGACCACTGTCATCATGTCCTTACTTCTAGACGTCTGAACGCTCTTTTCTGTGATAAATTCGAACAAATCTTTGAAAAAACATACTTCACAATTTGAATGCAGAATGTAATTGTTTTTAAAATAATGTAGGACACATAGACTATAAAAAAGATGGACGACACGTCTCCACTTCCTTCCACTACAGAAAACTGTCATCTTGCGCCAGTGACGTCTTTTGGAGCCCGAGTCCCCCCAAACTTCTGCAGACCCAACTGCAAGCTCACAATCTAGACCCCACACCTCTTTTTATAGCTTCAAATAACTAATTAAAAGCAAACTTATTAGAAAAATGAACACTTGACCATACATCAGCGTGATAAGAACTACCTAAAATGATGGAAACCATCTTTGGGAAAAAATTATTCAAAGTGTAATTAGATTTTTTTTAGTTTGGCTTATGTCCCATTCGTTTACATGGAGAGGGCAGGGTTAATGACCTATACTGCAGCCAGCTATCAGATGGCTATCAAAATGTTTTGTCTTAACTTTTCAGGATGTGTGCGGCAAACTTGGTAGGACAATATTACTGGTAATTTAACATGGTTGTTTTCACCTGGTTTTGCTGAAAGTTGCAGATTTCACATTGGACATCAAGTGGTGATCCAACACAATACCAAGTCCATAATTTCTATTGAATGTAATCAGGTCATATTTTCATATAGTTTCGATGATGAGGGGATATCACCAAGATGTTGATGTATCCCAAATTGTTGAACACGCACTCTTTGATAGCATTTATGTCGCTTTCATATGTTACTGTACATGACTTGCATTATCATTATTCGCATTTAGCATGTTTTTGTCCCTCAGCTGTCTGCAACCCTATCAGAACATATCACCTGATAACCATTGATTTATCAGAGACGTTTCATCATGATCTTGTACTTTTGGTAAATTGTAGTCAACTGTAACTTTTGTGAACAGCACATATCCTTAATCATTATGCTGTTTGTGGTAAATATGTGTTAAATAGGAAATAAGCATTACTGCTTACAAATTGAATGAAAAATAATAAAAAGTAAAAAAAGTAAAACTTTAATCACGTGTATTGAGATCACTTGATAGGTTGATGTGAAACGCACATAAGAAAAAAACAGCATGTTGATGATGATGATTCTTTTAGATGACAGAGAAAAGTAAGTTGAGAAATTTATAAGATATACCTTTGCTGTTTTCAGACACCCATGACGCTTCATTTGTTTGCTTCATTTGTACATACGCATCAATGTCCTCATATATCCTACAGGATTAAGATGATATTACAGGTTAAATTATAGGCCTAAAGGGATTTATAGTTATGTACAGAGACTTTTATTTTTTAATTGATTTAATCACTGCTGTCATACGTGTGTCTTACCTCTCAGCAGCTGCGGAGTTGCTTGATTCTTTAACCTGCATTTCATGTATTCTCTTCCATTCTTTCACTACCAGATTGGTCAGCTCGTTATCATTTTTCTTGTCATGAAGACACATTCTCCGTCCACACTCATCTAGTAGTTTTTTGAGATTCTCATCCGCGTGGTAATATGGTTCTTCCGATTTTTTCTCCTGACTGTTAACTAGCACTACAATTGTATTTTCCACCATTTTCTCACCAAATCTCGCTTTCAGCTGGCTGAACATTTCCATCTCTTCCTGTGAGAGCTGTTTGTTCTGCAGAACCAGAAGAAACAAACGTGGCCCTGGATATAGGACTTTTATCTCCTCTATATTCTCCTCTGTTTCTCTATCTGGCTGCGGCCTGTGGAAAAGGTCTGGAGTGTTGATGATACAGACCATCTGATCATCTACTCTTTCTTCAGCTCTTGTACATGTGTTGTTACTAGCTATGAAACGGTTTGCCTTTAATATGGTATTCCCTATCATAGACTTATCATTGCTGTTCTTTCCCAGCAGCACCAAAGTGATCTTGTCACCTCCACCAGATTGCTCCACCTTTGCATTCTCCACTATAACAAATCACAAGAATAATTCATAGCTTTTGAAATCTTGTCAAGAGAAAACTGGATTTTGTATTATGCTAAATTGAAACTTTAATCCACAACCCTGATCTAATCCAAAAATCCCTTTCAGTACTCTTGTGATTTAATTTTACAAGAATAGAGTTGGAATTGAGCTCGAGTATTAGATTGACGCCATTATTGCACCTAAGTCAAAACACTGAATTTTTACAATTACTAAATTCACTCAAATGTATCGAAGAAAAGGCTTACTTACATTGTAACATGCTGACTTGTATTACAAGAAACAAATGATGTGCAGAGTAAGAGTCGAACGTGTCTCTAGCACTCAATGACAGTTGTAAGTAGATGAAAGTGAAAAATACACTTGTCTTAAATGCATGAGAATAAAGGGCATGTCCAAAATCTGGTATAACACGTTGAGTCACTAGTATGCTAGATAACAGCTGTACTTGGCTTTATTTCTTCATTGCATGTTTTGCAAAAATGTTTGTCTTAACGCAGTAATCTAAAATAATTTGTATAATTTAGTTGGGCTTTGATTATCTGTGGAAAATGAGTAAGAGTGGCCAAAGGAAACATTTGTGATTAACATTATTAACATTTATGTTATTTGTACTAAAGGTAAAATATCCAAGCAATGGTGGGTGGAGTTAGTGAAAATAGCTTTTGGCAGTTTTTAGCAAATAACAACTTCCAACTCCAGTTTCCGTCTATTACAGTCTGTTACTGGAAACTGTGTTTGAACAGTGATTGATTTCAGATTTGTGATGGTAGTGAGATTGTATTGTAGGAATTGTTGGCGGTTGTGTTGCATATGTTTATTGCATCTTTTGGTTACACATAGACATTACACTGTAGGATTACAACTCTTCTTTTGTATTTAGTAAAATCTGTTTTATGGCACAATATCAATCACACAGAACATATTAGATGGACTGAGCTGATTTCTAACTGGTATATTCAGTTTTTCTCAGATTCCTGCTTGCATGTTCTTTTGTCCTATAAGCTGTCCGACCAGCTCAGTGCTTTTCACATTACTCCTGTAAACATAAACCGTCTCCTTACACTCATCTAGAATCTTTTTGAGGGTCTTATCAGCTTCAAAGGTCTCTCTTAAGTTATTTTCTTCGTTACCTATGAGCACAACAAGCATGTTTTCAAGCTGTTTCTTTCCAAATCTCTCCTTCAGTTGGGCGAACATCTCCATCTCTTCCTGTGAGAGAGTTTTGTCCTGCAGTACCATGATGAACATACGTGGACCCGTGTATGATGGCTTCATCTCCTCCATACTGTCAGCTACTGGATCTGGGCTTGGTTTATAGAAAAGGTCAGGAGTGTTGACAATACAGACCATCTGATCAGCTACTCTAGCCACAACCCTCTCACATGTGGCTTTTCCAGCCATGAAACAATCATGCTGGAGAATACTGTTCCCTATCAGGCACTTGTCATCGCTGTTCACTCCCAGGAGCACCATGGTGATGATATTGCAGTCACCTCCAAGTGACTTGACATTCACATCCTCCCCTTATAAATAATAAAAAAATTAGAATGAATAATTTTAATTGTTTTTTTGAAAGAAGTCTCTTATGCTCACCAAGACTGCATTTATTTGATCAACTATAAAATAAAACCAGCAGTATTGTGAAATATTACAATTTTCTATTTCAGAATATTTTAAAATGGAATCTATTCATGTGATGGCAAAGCTGAATTTTGTCACATGATCCTAACATTATTCTATTTATTTTTTTTTAATGATCAATGTTCAAAATAGTTGTGCTTAACAGTGCTGCTTAATATTTTTGAGGAAACTGTGATACTTTTTTTTTTTTCAAGTTTGTTTGATCAATAGAAAGTTCAAACTAACAGCATTTATTTGAAATTGAAATCTGTAAAAGTCTTTACTCTGAATTTTGGATCAATGTGATTATAATTTTAATACAGCATTGCTGAATAAAAAAATATTAATTAGAAAAATAAAAATAAATAAAACGTACTGACCCCAAACTTTTGAACGTAAGTTTGCTTTCATTAAAAAACATTTTCAGCGCAGCATTTGGAGTTGGACTAGAATATTAATAATTTCATATAATTTAACATAAGTAAGCATTACCTGGCATTGTCTTTGGTTGTTCTGAGTCATCTTTTTCCTTCTGATGAACATACTTATTCATGTCTTCATGTAATCTACAGGATAATGATGAACTTTAGGGAAAAAGATAAAAATAAGCTTTGTGAAAAATGCAAGAGACAATACCAAATGTTTCTAATTTGTAGAAGTTTACCTGCCAGGATCAGCTTCTACTTTCTCTGGCGTTTTCGTAATATGTATCAGAAGCTGTCTGACCAGATCTGAGTCTGCTGTATCTTTGCTGAAGACGCAAATTCTCTCGTCACATTCATGTACAATCTTTTTTAGATTTATATCCACTATGTTGCAGGACTGTCTTGATGTCTCTTTGTTGTCGATCAACACTACAGTAATATTTTTTGTCATTTTCTCTCCAAATCTCTCCTTCATTTGGGTAAACATCTCCACCTCTTCCTGGGACAGCTGTTTATCGTGGAGAACCAGGAGGAACATGCGTGGACCCGTGTATGATGGCTTCATCTCCTCTATAGCATTAGCTTCTGGTTCTTGGCATATTCTCCAGAAAAGGTCTGGGGTGTTTATAATGTAGAGCAGCTCGTCCCTCATTCTTCCTAGAGCCTTCTGATACATGGACTTTCCTGGCTGGAAGCAGTTATACCCAAGCATGGTGTTTCCTATCAGGCACTTATCAGCGCTGTTTTGTCCCAGCAGCACCACGGTGACAACAGTGTCATCGTCTGAAACTTGTGCAGTTTTATTTTCTCCTATGAAGATTGAAAATGGTTTTCTCACAATTAAATGCAATAGACAATTTTGAAGTAAACATATCAAAAGTGGCAGAGAATATAAAGAAAATTAGCAAAAGAGCAAAATCTTTAAAAAGCCGATCAAAAACTCTCAAACTAACAACTATGTTTTACCTTTTGGCATGTTGAATTTCCAGTCTGTTCTCCAGGTTGCGAGAAACACCTGTGGTTATATCTGTCATGAGGCGAAGCAGGAAAATAGTGATCAAACGAAAGTAAAAGCTAGATATATGCAACAAAAAAAAATAAATAAACTGGTGGCGTCACAAGAAAAACTGGTACTAATAGGGACACGCAGAAAACAGTTTCAATCGTTGACGAGAGAAACTGTTGCTGAAGGAAATGGACTGTTCTAAGTGCCGGTGTTGTTGCCGCTCTAATATTCCACGACGTAAGTTGTGGAAGTAAAACTTTTTACTTGAATGTATAGTATGGTTTCTAGTAAACTGCTGAAAGCTCAAAACTGCTCAAACATTTATCATGTTTAAATAGTTTAGAACTTTGTGAGTAAATGGAAAGTGTCTAATGTCTAAAGTCTATTGTCAAATATTCTGTGAAAGCAAACAAGGAATCTGTCAATTATTGTTTGAGTAATTTTTGTAAAAACATAAAATGTGCATTCAAAATACAATAATTTAACTTCAAAGCTAAAGGACAGATAAGTGTAATATATGACTTATTAATACAGTTGGAGGGGTTTATTAATGAGTATTAATTTGTGATGAGTATATGACTCATATACTTTTGATGTACATCAAAAAAAATTATGGATTTGCATCATAAAGCATATATGTATATTAATATGATACAATATCATGGGCCAGGCTTAAAACGCAAAACTCCGTTTTATACAATCCATCCAAGGCAGTTGATTTTGTCTGTACATGTTTCATTATCTTTTTTTTTTTTCATCCTTTGCTGTGTTGATAGGTCCAGCACTTCGCATAGTATTGATTGGGAAAACTGGAGTGGGAAAAAGTGCTGTGGGAAACACTATCCTTTGTAGAAATGTTTTTGAATCAAGCCCTTCTGCAAACTCTGTCACTGAGCGGTGCAAAAAAGCAATGGTCTGTGACCAAAGAGAGATTTATGTGATTGACACACCTGGAATCTTGGATACCAGCAAATCAAAAGACCTCATCAAAAGAGAAATAGTGAGATGTATTCAGGTTTCTGCACCAGGTCCTCATGTGTTCCTGCTGGTGCTACAGATTGGCCGTTTCACTACAGAGGAGCAAAGATCAGTCCAGGCCCTGCAAGAGCTCTTCGGACAAGAAGCTTCAAAATACATGATAGTGGTCTTCACTCATGGAGATGCACTCAATGGCCAAACAATTGAAGACTATGTGAAAAACGGCCATGCAGAACTCCGTAAAGTCATCCAGAGTTGTGGTAGTAGATATGTTGTTTTTAATAACACTGGCAGGAATAATCGAGCTCAAGTGAGTAGATTAATTGTGAAAATTGATGAAATGGTGGCAGTAAATGGGGGAGAATGCTTCACTCAGGAAATGTTTCAAGAAGCGGAAGAAAAGATTCAGCAACAGAATGTGGAGAGAGTGGCCGCAGAGCTACTGGAATATCAGTTTAGCTTTCTTGGGATTCTTGACGACAGAGTTGCTTTGTTCCAACAAGTATTGATGGAAGGCATTCGCGAACAGTTCAGTCTTGATAGCAGCATTTACGGTTACTAAAGAGACTTAAATCAGACATCTTAGAAAGATGTGTAATATGAAAACTACTTCTGAACATAAACACAGCTCATTTATGTGATGTTACACAGTTGTGGAATATGATGTTATTCGACTCTGCAGCACATAGCATAATGAATAATTACACATGGAAGCTTGTGAATCTAATATGAAGGCACTGTATTCTATAGCACTTTTTGGTTTCTGAATTGTTTTTAGAGACTTTATTTATACTAACACGTTCATGATATGTACCTTTGATTTAAATACTAAGTTTTAAGACTTTTTAACCCGATACAGCAGATATTACCAATCAATCCAATTCAAGCAGGGACTCCACTAGTAAGTGTAATATTTGTACATATATAGTGATTGTATACATTAGATTAGCAGTTAATTATATGCCTGATGTACTGTAATTACTTACATCAAAATCATGAAAGAAAAGTGTCTTTATAAAGGTTGACATTAATATACCACTGTCTTTACAATTCTTTCTTCCTGAAGATTAAATTTCTTAAGAGTAATCTGAATAATAATGTATAACATTTGCATATTCATTTTAAGACATTGAGAACAGTGGGATAAACAGTAGTTTTTCCTTTGTCTTTTAAGATATGCTAAGAATCAGTTATCCTCTGTAAAATTGTAAAAGTGTTAAATACAAGTAAAATGTTTATACTGTGAAAGCTCTGGATGTGTTTATATATAATGTATTAGAATTTGGCATATTAATACATTATTTTAATTTTTCCTTTATTTTCCAACATTATTATTATTTTTGCATAGCACATCCCTTTTTGACCATTAAAAAAATATATATATCTAAGAATTTTTTGGCATTTGACTGGGTAGAAAAAAAATTGCATTTGTACATTTATGCATTTGCCACACCTTTTTATGCAGCTTAATTTGCATTCAAGGTGTTTTTTATTCAAGATATATTTTATCAGTTCACACATTTGCTTTACTATTTGAGCAACATGAACACATTTGACCTTTTGAGTTCCACCTGGCTGGAATTTCCTGTTAGTTCTTAGAAAACATGTTTTTAACCTTTGTGTTGTGCTGTAAATCCTTTACCTAATTTGGTGTTCCCGGGCAAAAATGACTGGCCTTTTAAAATTGCTTGTACAACCCCAATTCCAGAAAAGTGGGGACATTTTGTAAAATGCAATAAAATCAAGAATCTGTGATTTGTTAATTCTCTTTAACTTTTATTAAAAAAGTACAAAGAAAAGATTTCACTGACCAACCTAAATTATTTTGTAAAAGACGAATTTTGATTTTGAAGGCTGCAACACACTCCAAAAAAGTTGGGACAGGCAAAATAAAAGTGAAAAGGTTATTGAATATCAAAATTAAACTGTTTTGAAACAGTTCAGTAAGCAGGTGACTTGGTAATAGGTGAGGGTATCATGTTTGGGTATAAAAGAAGCATCTCAGTCTTTGCAAGCAAAGCTGGATCATGGCTCATCACTTTGTGCCAAATTTCATGAGAGAAGTGTCAAAAGTCTTTCACCAATTACCATACATAAAATTGTGAAAAGATTCAGGGAATCCAATGAAATCTCATTCTGTGTAGGGCAAGGCAGGAAACCTCATTTGCTATGTGCATGACCTTTGAGCCCTCAGATGGCACTGCATAAGAAACCAGTCATGCTGCTGTGTTAAATATAGCCACATGGGCTCAGGAGTACTAAAATGGACATAGTATTCTCAGTCCCAAAGACCAAAGACTTTCATCAGCGACAGATGCAAAAGCAAACGTCTGTCATGGTATGGGGCTGCAGCAGAGCAACAGCATGGGTGACTGGCATATGTGCGAAGATACCATTTACATGGATGCATATAATGGATTGGAATTGTACAGAGACATATACTGTCATCAAGATGACATCTTTCATGGGAAGTCCATGGTTATTAGATCAAGACAATGCCAGGTCTCATTCATGTGCTACAACAGCGTGGTTTCGTGCTTGATCAATCCAGATCTGTCTCCTGTTGAAAATGTATGACCATTCATGAAAAGGAGAATCAGACAACGGCGATCTCAGACTGCTGAGCATCTGAAGTCTTGTATCAAGCGAGATTGGACAAAATTTGGCTTGCAAAACTTTAGCAATTAGTATCCTCAATTCCCAAACAGTTAAACATTTTAATTAAAAGGCAAGTTGATGTGACACAGTGTTAAACATGTCTCTGTCCCAACTTTTTTGGAGTGTGATGCAGCCATCAAAATTAGTTTATATTTTCAAAATAAAATTAAGTTGGTCAGTGCAAACATTGGACATTTTTCTTTGTACTTTAGTCAATTAAATAAAGTTTAAAGAGAATGAACAAATAACATATTCTTGATTTTATGGCATTTCACAAAATGTCCCAACATTTCTGGAATTGGGCTTGTAAATGTCATATTATGCTATGTTATGACCAAATCTTGAATTCAGTCTCTTTTCTTTCAGTTAGCACAAGTTTTGTATTTCTTTATGTAACTGGTTGATTGTAGGCCTCATTAATCTGAGCTTATTCACCTCACATCAATTTGAGTGAACAACATTATTAATGGATAATTTGGGATAAATTAAATATTTAGTAATGATATAGCATAATGAGAAATTTACAAGAAAGCACAAAAGAAGATATTTTGAAGATTGTGGGAAACCAAACATTTGATGACATTGACTTCTATAGTATTTATGTAATTTAATTTAATTGGACTTCTATAGTATTTATGTAGCATCAACTTTTCAGTTACCCACGTTCTTCAAAATATCTTCTTCTGCTTTCAGCACAATAAAGAATCTCATACAGGTTTGGAACAACTTGAGGGTGAGTAAACGATGACAATGTTTTCTTTCTGGGTGAACTATCCCTTTAAAATCCCAGTTTATGGAAAGTCCTCATATATACAAGAATACAAGAAGACATTTTCTTCAAATAATGTGAACTCTGCTAAGCTTAACAACAATAAGGAAACAGTACACCTGTATGTCTTCTCTGTTGATCAGATATGCAGGATGTTTTTTTAGAAGGAAGAAATTCTTCAGCTTCTTTCTTACAAGGAAGAAACTGTATTTTCGCAGAAGGAACATTAATTATAGGCAGAGATAACCAGTTTGCATTCTCTTGCCGTCATCTTAAAAGGAAAAAAACTTTGTAGCTTGAAACATCACAAACATGTATGCAGACTTGTGGGACCACATTCTTTAAATATTTTACCTCTGACTAGCACATGAAAATGGTGTTTTGGTGTGCAAATGATAACATTTTTTCTATGCCATTCATAGTACTGAGTTTCAGGGTCCAGATATTTCACTGTTTCAATTGTTTGACCTAGTTGTTTCTATCTGACAAAAGAAACTGTAGTGCATGAATAGGCTTTTTGAAGAATATACTTCTCTTTATTTGTACTTGTAATACATGCAGCATAACACTGATGTACTGTATATTATTTGATTCTAGCAAAAATGAACTAATGTTTTTAAATCAAACTACAATCTCAGAACATAAGACAGTAAATCAGTTTTGAAGAATTACCACAGGAATCGTTTGCAAGTGTCTACTGAATTCTGCAGTCTTTTTTCTCTGACTCCTTACAAAATGAGTAGTGTTCTACAATGTCAGTACTTCCATTTTTCTTCTTCGTTTCCAAAATCATCTCTAACAGTCTCTCAGCCTGTGAAACATTGTGGTCGTTGTTGTTAAATGCATGACACCTTGAGCCACAGGTTCTGATCAGCTCTTGCAGTTGTGTGTCAGTGTTTTTAATGTACTCTGCTACAGTTTTCCCTCGTAATTTCTCCTTGCTAGTGAACAGAACGATGGTTTCTTTTACCACTTCTGCACCAAACGCTCTCTGTATGTTCTGAACTATTGCTCTCTCTCCATCTGTGTAACGGCCAAGCTCCATGACCAGTAAATACACGTCAGGCCCTGGCTGAGTGAGCTCTTTGCACTTCTTTATCTGTTCTTGTTGTTTTTTTAGGTCTTCGTCAAAGAAATCTGGGGTGTCAATGACCCTAATTTTGATTCCACAAACAGTTTCCTCTGCCATTTGGCACATCTGTGTTACCGGCACAGAACTGGCATATGATTCAAAATGGTGTTTTCTCAGGATGGTGTTTCCGGTGGAGCTCTTTCCACTTCCTGTCTGTCCCAGAAGCACGATGGTTAAAGTGTTGTTCCTCTTGATAGCAGCATGGTTACCTCCTTGAATAAAAAAATAAAATAGCAAAAGAAATTTAACACACAAACTGTAAAATAGGTCCAAAAGAGTAATTTTTTCACCCAGCACTTTTTTCACTGGACTCCAGGAAAGTTCAATACCAGTGCAGCGCTATCACTTTATCTCTATTCTCATGGAACTTATATATGTTTTTATGTTTTAAATTTAGAATTTTTTTTTGTGTTACGTATTGAACTGATTTAAATATGTCACTAGGGCGAAAGCATTTAGCTGAGATTTTATTGAAATTGTGAGAAAGACTTGTGATAGTCTTGGAAGTAATTGTTGACGGTTTTCTCTTATTATGTGAAAAGTTCTCCTCTAAGTCTAGAAAATTCTTTCTTAATGTGGAATTATAGTATGATAGAAATGCATATTATATTTTGGTTATTATTTTGAATAATAGGTTATAATATAATAATGGATGTTACCTGATGTATGCTCTTGTGTCATTGCTTCCTGTGGTCTCCATGTCTCCCTTTCCACAGACAGGGATGAGCTGCAGTTGAGGAGAAAATAAATGAATCAATCGATACGTTGTTTCTGGAATGGATACAATCATGAGGATAAACTCAGATTTTTAGTCTTACCTTTCATGCTTGTATATGTGCAAATTAGGCACACTCTTCCAACATGTCATAAGTTGTTTGATTAAGTCACTTTGCCTCAAATTTTTGTTAAAATCACACACTTTCCTTCCACTTTGATAGAGAACCCGTTCCAGGTTATCATTTGCTACTTTGTTTGGCCTTGCTGATGTCTTCTCATTGCTACTGACCATAACTACAAGAGTATTTTCCTCCATTTTCTTTCCGAACATCTGCTGAAGATGTGCAAATGTTTCTACATCCCTCTGAGAAACATGGCTACATTGCAGAACAAACAAAATCATGCATGGACACCTAGGTGATGTCTCCATATACGTCTTAATTACAGTCTGCGGCTCATTAATAACAGTAATCCATTGGACACCTATCTCCACTGATACCTCTTCATCAAATGTGGACTACTCTGGCAGGAAATGTTCAAAGCCAAGAATATTATTTCGCACCCGACATTTACACCAGCTGTTTGCACCCAGCAGAAAAATGCCTCCACAGAACTCTTCAGTGTGGCCATCTCCTGTAAAGAAGTTAAAAAAAGCATTTATTAAGATTAAAGCACACCTAATGACCTAACATTAATTACTGAGCAACATTTTCAGTTCAAAATACATTCACATTAATATGTGTGTTCACTTGGAATCAGTCCTAAGACATTGGGATTGCTAGTACCACACAGTACCAGTTGAGTTAAAGCTGAGCTCTAAATCTAACTCTATTTTAGATAACATCAGTGAGTCTCTGAAACATGCTCAAATGTATAAATGTTTCAAAGATTCCCCACTATTGAGCCTTATCTATGTAAAATTCAAACACTTTAGAAGCTTACCTTTTGACATACTGAAACCAGCATAAAGTTTTTAAATATTTCACAAAAAAGCAGACAAAACTTCTTTGGTTTTTCCTGATTTTGAAAGCTTTTTTTTTTTTTTTTTTTGAAAGAGAATTTCTGGTAAGCGTTTGCAGTAACTGAAAGTGAAAATCCAGCGGGGTTGATTTTTTTTTTTGTGAACAAGGTAAAGGGGTGGATAACAATAATCACCTCTGAATGTGCTTACTAAACTCACTTTACACTGAGAGTTACATTCTGTGTGTATTCACATGCACATAATGGCTAGAGTATGTATAGATGTGTATAGAGAGTGAGAGAAATACTTGAGGTGAACATCACTTCAGCATTTGGTTTATTTATAATCTTCCATTTCAGGTACAAAGTTATTTAAAAACTTGTATTTAAAGTGAGTGTGTGTGTGTGCATAGTCTTTTTTTCCATAAAATGTAAATTAATTCTTAGAAATATCTTATTTTGATTTCCAGGAAAAATAAAATGCTTGATATGAATGTACATTTTTGGGTGAATGTTGACATCTATAGTACTATGAGGTGAATTGTGTAATTTCTGTAGCCAACATGTTATTGCAAACATAATTATAGTTTCTAGTTTTCTGAGCTAGAAATTGGCATGCCTAAAAGCAGTTCAGTGTTTTGAGAGCACCATGTACCCAAAGTGTTTTTAACCATGAATGGCTAATTTAAATTTGTCTCTATAAATGTGCCTCACATCCTGAAGCCAAAACATTTTGATTGCCCCCTGGTGGCTAGTTGCAGTATAGGTTATACACTCCACCGTCTGTTTATTTGTTGTTGTTTTTTTTTTACACAGTGACAGTCTATATTTATAACTGTGATAGAAGTATTTTACCACCAGAAAAAAACTACACCCTTAACCTTTAATGTCAGTATTCCCACAGTCACTGAAAACTGGTTTCCAGACCTGGACAAATCATGGAAATTTATAGTTATTATATAGTAAATACACATGCTTCTGTACCCAGCTGTAAATATCTAGGGACAGATTTGCTAACAGTTTATTAACAACTTTTCACTCCTATCAGTGGTTTTATGGCATTGCAGCCTAGTGCTAATTTGCCCTGTTTAAAGGGGTCATATGATGCGATTTCAATTTTTCCTTCATTTAAAGGATTTGCCACTGATGATTCAAACGCGAGTTTTGGGCAGTGTGGAGTAGCACTTGTTGTTTGTCATTTCTCTGATCACAAATGGAGGCGATGCAATGCAACGCAATGCGTAAAAAGACAGTATAAGTCATTATAATCAGTAATTATGTCCCCACTGGATGCAACAAATGTCTCGTTTGTAATGGGTTTTAAAGTTTTTGTCTCGTTGCTCCGGCCGGGACACAGCATCAACAGTATGTGAGGGGCGTAACATTTCCGTTTCACGCTTGAGGTATTCGGCCAATCACAACGCACTGGATAGCTGGCCAATCACAGCACACCTCGCTTTTTCAGACCTATGAGCTTTGTAAAAATCGACGCGTTTCAAAAAGGCGGGGCATAGAGGAGAAACAATAATGTACAGTATGTGGAAAATAATGTGTTTTTTTTTTTACTTTAAACCGCATAAACACATTTCATTACACCAAATAATGTTCTGTTTAGTAGCATCATATGACCCCTTTAATAAATCTGGTCCTTAATTGTAGATTATACTATTTGTGATCTCTTTTGGAATGATTTTTAAAATCATTATTTTGTCTTCCAAATAATTGAGAAATTCATGGAAATTAATAAAATAAGATTAATGGTACACTGATCAGCCACAGCATTAAATCCACTTGTTTAATATCATGTAGGCCCCACTTGTGTTGCCAAAACAGCTCTGGTGGATCTAGACCAGTGGTCGCCAACCCGTCGATCGCAATTTCTGGGGTTATATTAATGTATCACTAAAGGGAACTGTCTTGAGAAAAGTTTCGATGACAATGGCATTTTCTTTTCGGTTGAAGCGACCCCAATAACGTGATATTTAGTCCCTGGAATGTGAATTTTACTGGAAGATCCCCGCCGAAAAATGTGTATTTTACACCCGGAATGCGATTTTTACAGGGGTACCCCCCTCGAAACGCGATTGGACTAGTTTTATTGCCAAAACCTGGTAGCCAATTTGCTAGTTTAAAAAAAAGAAAGAAAGAAAGAAAAAAAAATCTGAATTCTGAATCAGCTATGATCGGCACATCACTACTTAAAATACAAAGTAAAAGGCCTCAAATTTGAAGTACAATATGGGATGTCTTTTTCTATCAATTCTTCAATAGGTAGATCTTGTCTTTCATAAAGGCCGAGGTCAGGGATCTTGGGCCTAAAAAGGTTGGTGACCACTGATCTAGACCCTAGACATGGAGTCCACAAAACCTCTGAATGTGTCATGTGGTATCTGGCACCAAGACATTGGCAGCAGATCGTTTAAGCTGCAAGTTGCGAGGTCGGGCTTCATGGATTGGATTTGTTGGTCCAGCACTTTCAATAGATGCTGAATTGGATTGTAATCTGGGGATATATAATAAATAAATAAATAAATAATATTAATTATAAACCAAATTCTGAAGTGCAACCTTCAGTTGTAAACAAATGCCTCAATTTGTTTACACTTTGCATTTTTATGTGATTATATCATGTTCTGTGGAGTGACTTTCTAACTCTGTAACTCTTACTGCCACTCCTGATTTATTTATTCCATGGTTACCACCAGTATTTGACTGGTCATGTGACCTCAGCTTACCCAATGAAAGGTGGCCTGTCATATATAGAATAAAATATTTTTTATAGGCAAGTGATATGACGGGAGTGCCATTTTTTTAAATGTCTTTTGAAGTGGACCAAACTAATTAGTGCACCAGGCCATGTAGTCTGCCTTTAGGGGGAGCTCTCGCGACAGGTTTAATCTCCTCAAGCGCGAGGACAGCATACTTGTTGCACTTGAGGGGAACATCCAGTGTTGCCAAGTCCGCGGGGGTTTTTTTGTTTTTTTGGTTGAAGCGACCCCAATTACGTGATAAAAACGTGTATTTTACCCCCAGGAACGCGATTTTTTAACGGGGGAATCCCTCAAAACGCGATTGGGATATTTTTGGGCCAGTTTTGAGTAGCGATTGGGTGGATTTTGGGCCAGTTTTGAGAAGCAATTAGGCGGGTTTTGTTGTGAAAACCTGGCAACCCTGAGAAGATCGCGTCAGTGTTTGGTTTATTTATAATCTCCCATTTCAGGTAGAAAGTTCTTTAAAACACTTTATACAGTCAAAACTCGTGTGTTTGTATATTTATACACGTATATGAATGTTAATTAACGAACACTGGACATTTGACTGACCGTCCGATATATATACCTTGTCATAAAGTAGGTGTCATGAACTCAATGAGCAGTGTCCTGAGACTTACTTGATGGTTTTTGTCAAAGGTACTATTAATTTCACTAATTTGAAAACTTTTAACTTGACAAGAATCATTTAGCTCATATTTAAAGCCCTTTAGTCCTGTAATACGGAGAGCTCATGCGACTGGTTTAACGTTAATATATTTTAAGGGCGAGATTTGTTTTACAAACAAATCTCGTTTAAACAGTTTATTCTAAAAACTAGTCTATGTATTTGTAAACTTGAAATAATGTCATTCAGCGAATATTGAACCCTTTATGTCGTTGTTGTTTTGTCTGACAATGCCTTGTAGTTGTCGCATGCTCCATGGATGGTGTAATTAATAGATTAAAAGTGCAATGTTAATAAGAAAAACGTTCTGTGTGCATAAAAATATGTGTAAGTTGTATTTACTCATAAATTCAAATGATTCAAATGACACTGTACTCCAGAAAACATTGTGTTGTACATTGTATTATCGTTTGTGCAAGACTTTTTGTTGAAGAACTCCTGCTTGAGTTTCTGATATATTTGGTAATCATTTTCCCTCATTTGGGACTCCAGCAACAGGCCTTTATGAGATCTTTGGAACAAAAGCTTCAGTGATCTTGAAGAAGGAACTCAAGAGAATGACCCAGCACTGTGCAAGCCAACGGATAAAGTAAGGACAATTAAAAAAGTCAAATGGATAGTTTAATCACCCAAAAATTTAAATTCAGTCAACATTTATGCACACTAATGTCTGTATTCTACTGTGGAACAGAAAAGAAGATATTTTGAAAAATATTCCATTGTTTTTCTTTTTTTTTAAATGAAAATTAATTCTTACAAATATCTTATTTTGATTTCCAGGAAAAAAAAAATGCTTGATATGAATTTACATTTTTGGGTGAACTATCACCTCAAGTATTGCAAGGTGAAGTGCGTAATTTCTGTACCAATAGTGGCCAAAATGTTATTGCAAAAATAATAATAGTTACTTTTTTTTCCCCGAGCTATAAATTGGCATGCCTAAAATCAGTTAATTGTTTTGAGAGCTCCATATACCCACAGTGCTTACCCATGAATGGCTAATTTATATTTGGCCCTGTCCCAAATTGCACTCTAAACCCTCGTGGTCTTCCTCTGAGTCCACACTTTCATGACGTAATGCCGCTTTGACTGTCGGGTAGAAGTCTGCTGCGGAGCTCGCCTCAGTGCGGGCTCGGCAGAATTGCGCATCGAGGGCACATAGCGGTCGCAAAGGGGGTGCTGGCGAGCACCATTTGGGACAGGGCCTTAGTCTCTATCAAGTGTGCCTCACACATCCTGAAGCCAAAATTAAGCCAAAACATTTTGATCACCCCTGATGGCTAGATGAAGTAAACTATGCCCTCTCTATGTAAACAAATTGGACGTGAGCCAAACTAAAAAAAGACACATCCATCTTTTTTTACAGTCTATGGTCCATATATTTATAACTGTGATGAAATATTTTACCATCAGAAAAAATGACACCCTTCACCTTTAATGTCAGGGTTCCCACAGTCATGGAAAACCTTGATTTATTGTTTTAATATTCTGGTTTCCAGACCTGGAAAAGTAATATAAATTTATAGTTATTATAGTAAATATACATGCCTCTATGCTCAACTGTAAAATATTTATGGCCAGATTTACTGACAGCTTACTAATAACTTTAAAATCATTATTTAGTCTTATTATTTTTTCTTATTGGTTTTATTTTAAATAATTAAGTTAATTATCTGAACAATTGAGCAATCCCCCAAGCAAAAGAGTTGTAAAAATTCTAAACATCTTTTAGACCTTGTATTTAAGTTTTCATTATCTGTTTGAAAAAAAAAATACATTACACATTAATGAATAAATCAGTATATATACAATTATTTAATTTTAGAAGTGTCATGGTTGTTAATTTTTTTTATAGCTTCTGACCTTTAAATCAAAACAGACTTGTGATTTTATGACATTGATTACTGCTTTATTTAATCAGAAACACAAGTATCTTAATGTTATTTGTGTTTTACTTACATTTTATTACAAGTAGGTGTACAGTGCCCCCTAAAATAAATAAAATGCCTTTCCAGAGGGGCATTGGGACCCGGGGGAGGCTGCCACGTAATTCTGTACTTGCGTTCTCAAATTAAATGCAGCGATCCAAAAGAGTCAGTCTAACCAACATTCAGGCAAATAGTCGCTTCAAGAATGACCACACTGCTGACTTTATCTTATCGCTAGCACACCTTGAGCAAGTGTGAGTTACTCATTTTATCGGCAAGGTATATTGGCATCATTTTTCATATCGGGCTGATGCCGATATTTAAATTTTAAGCCTTTATCGGCTGATTCCGATAACGTTTCAAAAATATTGTGCATCCCTATGAAATTTCATCATATAGATTTGGAAGCTGGAAACAAGACAAAAAATCTAAGCTAGAAAAGCATTTTTTGCAGTGTGGAAATTCTGTCACATTTATGTAGACCCATATCTTTCAAAATGGAAAATCATGGAATCATGGAAAAATAATTGATATTCATATGTAAATAGGTGTGGGAACCCTGTTGTGAATGCTGTGTGTATGAGAGTCCTAGAGAAAAGAAGGTAGGTACAGTAGAGAGGTAATCGTCGGCTTCATCATATCTAAGAAGAAAAGGACAAAAAATGTTAGTAATCCTGTCAAACTCCATCATGAAGGTATGCGTTAAAAGGAAAAGAAAGTCAAAGGTCATCCTGGTCTTCAGTGTTGTCTGCACTTTACTAATGACATAATGATTCTCTTGTGACCAATCAGCACTTTTACCTTTTTTGGACCATGTTAATTATCTGACAAAATGTGTAATGCTCTAGAGAGGCTATTAGCACTTATCACAACTGTTTGGCATCCATAATGATGTCTCCTCCTTCAATGTAAAATTAAGTGTCTAAAGAAAAAAAAAGTCAAAAGACTGAGTCAAAGTTCAGCCTTGTCTCTAGTGTCCTCTGTGCTTGGCTTATAATGCAATAATTCCGTGAACTCTTTTGTGACCAATCAACACTTTTACCGTGCCCTGTTTTTTGTTAAAATGTGTAACACTCTTGAGAGTCTGTTAGCACTTTTCACAGACATTTGTCATCCATAGTCTCATTAAACATGCTGTTAAAGCCTAACAGTCAAAGGTGTTATGTAAACTGATTTGAGCTGATGCAACCAGAGCTGTTGTAGAGATTGTAGCTGAGATCCCTTCCCATTGGGAGTGGGTTACTCATCATTACACCAAAACACTTTTGTTTGTCTTGTACAGTTTAATATATAATTTAAATGACTTTGGAATACTTAGCAGAAAAAAATACTTAATTTCTGTGTACATGAACACAAAAGGCAATAATGTCAGGTACAACTAAAAGTAAAGTTTAAGCTTCTTTATTTATTTGTATAGCACCACTGCTGGCATATCTGTTAGATGGCCAGTTAAATACATGTTGCTGCAATCTCAGTTCCCAGTTAGGATGTGTTTACACTTGTAGTTCAGTTCTCTTGGTTCTTTTGGTCCGGACCAAAAAAAATAAAAAGGAAATATATTTAGTGGTTAGCTTAGTGTTCACACTATCATTTTTAACAGTGAACCTAAAGATAGAAAGCAAAGGGTTGCTACAATCACAACCTGATTGGACAGTCTTATGACACATATTTTGCAAACTTACTGAACATCCAAAACAGCTTTGTGCCGGGCTAAATGTTCTTTTTGTATTGGGGTCCATGTGGTGGTACTTTTATCAGCTGATAACTCATGTAGATCTTATAAAATGTGTAAATGTCAAAACAGCTCCAGGAATTCCTCCGTTGCTCACACAGATACCAGCAGTAAGGAGACTGTGGTTCCAACCCCTGTACTGAACTGTAATAGACAACATGCCATTGACTGATTTTGTTTTATGGGAGTTAAGATTGTGGTATTTTTCAGAGGCAGTCAAATGCATATGAAGCTCAAAGCAGGACAATGTGTAGTTGAACAGTCTGAGCACCTTGCTGTTGTTTGTGCCATTTGCGACCACCATCATTACAGATATTGTCCTTCTACCACACAATCAAATCATCCTTGTCTGTCTCTGTTGTGGCTACCCAACCATTTCAGGGTAATGGTGGTGCAGATTGAGATGAGAATATTACATTTTCTAATGTAAAATAATGTCTATAAAAATGAGAAAGAGAGAGCATATATTTTGCTTTCTTGGTGGCAAAGCAAGCAAGAGCAGCCTAATGGCTCTCTTATAAATAATGATGCATTAACATGGAACTTGCAGTTCATTCAGTGAGTCATATGATAAATCAGAATCTGCTTTGATGGATTTGGTTAGTTAATTCCGTGAAGTATTCACTGATTCAGCTTTCTGCAACACACTTGTGCCACACTTGTGATTACTGCATTGAGTTCATTTTTATTGCCTTAACCATCTTTTTAACACCAAGCACATCCTGTGCTTTCTCATTCATGCGTCTTTCTTTCACTCTACGCAGTCCTACGCTTTGGGGGGTACATTTACATACAGGGATATACATGCAAATGTCTGAGACCTTTGGTAATGTGCTTTTCGTTTAGTTGCACCTAAAAGGTTTTCTCACAGATTTGCATGAGAAAATGAGACAAAAAATGTGGATTTTATGGCATTTGTATGTATATTATCTTTGTTTGCAGGGCTCGAAATTAACTTTTTTACTTGATAGCACTGGTGCGCCCAACTTCAAAAAGTTAGGAGCACCAGCAAAAATTTACGAGCACGCACCAAAAATTTATGAGCATCACAACTACAAATTCTATATGAACAGATTTTTGTCACAGGTTGCTACTGTGAGGAGCACGGAGCGAGGAACGAGAAACTTTCAAAAAACGGGAAAAAGGAAAAACGAGGAGAAGGGGCGCTGCTTACTTTTGTTTTTGGTCTGGAATTCTGTCACGGTCGGTGGTAGTGTGAGGAGCGCGGAATGAGGAACGAGGAGACCAGGAGTACAAAACAAAGGGATTTATTCTTGTCACAGGGAATCACACGTAGCACGAGGAGAAGACATCAACATACAATTCCAGACCAGGGAGAACTGAACGGGCTAGAACTAAATAGGGTAGATAACGAGGGGCAGACAGGTGATGTGGATAACTAATAGCAAGGAACAGGTGATACTAATAATGGGAAAAGGAACTGGAAGGACCAAATAAGGACAACAGGAACATACACGTGACAGATCGCCCCCCTCCCGGACGGCGCGTCCCGTGCCGTAACAGTACCATCAGGGAGGGGGGGGCGGGCGGAGACAAGGAGAGCCTCCAGGGCGGATCAGGGAGCCATGGCGGATCAAGGGACTCAGGAGGCCATGGCGGATCCTCCGTGGCCTTAGCTGGCTCGGCCACGGGTATATGGCCCGCCCCCCCAAAAAAAATTTATTGGGGAAATCTAGGAATCCTGGGGGGCGCTCTGGAGGAGCGGGCACTAGATGGCGCTCTAGAAAGCGCTTACGAGGAGCGGGCACTGGAGCGAGCTCTGGGACTGGAGCCGACACTGGAGCGAGCTCTGGGGCTGGAGCCGACACTGGGCTTGACTGGGGATCAGGAGCCCTTCCTGGTGCTGGCACTGGAGGGTGCTCTGGAGGAGCAGGCACAGCAAAGCGCTTTCGAGGAGCTGGCACTGGAGTGAGTTTTGGGACTGGAGCAGACACTGGAGTGAGCTCTGGGCCTGGAGTCGACACTGGAGTGAGCTCTGGGGCTGGAGCCGACACTGGGGCCTCATGAACGCATAGCAGGCTTGCCATATTAATGTTCGTTGGGCTTGCCATATTAACGGCCGGTGAACTAGAGTAGGCCGCGGACGGCGGCGGGCTTGCGTGAGCCGCGGACGGCAGGCTGGTTCTGGCTCGGGGCAGGACGCTCTCCAGACACCGGAGGATTCCTTCCCTCCAACTCAGTCCCGTGGTGTCTGGGAGGTTCACGGGGCGATGATAGTTGGCCCCGAGCCAGAACAGAGAATTAATGGTGGCGTCATCGAGGCCGGAGGATTCCTTCCCTCCAGCTCAGTCCCGTGGTGTCTGGGAGGTCCACGGGGCGATGGTAATTGGCCCCGAGCCAGAACAGAGAATTAATGGTGGCGTCATCGAGGGCCATAGCCGCGGCAAGCCTGCAGAACTCCATTTCCATGAAGCAATTTCCATAGCCCAGGGGAAAACAAGGAAAACAAAAAAACTTTTCAAAAAGGCTGAAAAAACAAACTTATATTTGTTGAAAATTATATATAATTATAGGTATGGAAAAAGTAAGATAAAAAATAAGAATAAAATAAAATGCGCAGGACAGTATACTGTAGACTTAATAAATATTAAGATGAGCAGGAATGTACAAGAGAAGAATGTGCAAACAGGTTGTACAGGGTAGTTACATAGCAGCAATAGAGGTAGAACAAGTAAATAAATAAAATATTACAGAAATTGCTGTGTGCACGTGACAATGTCTGTATATTAAGTGCCATACTGATAATTAAGTGTTTACTGCAGCACGGATTGTTCTGTCCACCCACGGTTTCTGATTTGAGAAGGTCCTTATAGTTTTTGTATCTGTTGCTTGTTCGGTTAGCGTGTTTACAAAGCTTAATGCTACATCCGTGAACTCTGAACTCGGAACATGTCCCAGTCGACGTCATCAAGAGCCGCCTGTAGCATAGCTTCTGAGTGGGAGGACCAGTGCGTGACTACTCTCTGCACCGGGGGTTCTTGAACGAGCCTTTTTTTATATTCCGGTGTGAGGAAAATGGCGGCATGGTCCGATTTGCCAAAAGCCGGTAGTGAGCGAGCTTTATAGGCATTCTTATACTGAGAGTAGCAATGATCCAGTGTATTCGGACCTCTAGTTGGACAGGATATATGTTGATAAAAGTTCGGCATGACCTGCCTGAGGTTGGCTTTGTTAAAGTCCCCCGCGATGATAAAAGCAGCGTCAGGATGTTTGTTAATGTAACCGCTGAGCACATCATGAAGCTTAGACAAAGCCAAGCTGGTGTCTGCATGTGGTGGAATTTAAACAGCAGTAATGACAAACAAAGGATGTTACAGTCCCTGATGTCCCATTGGAAACTTATCCTGGCTCTGAGATCGTCCAACTTATTCTCTAAGGATTGGACACTGGCAAGCAGAATGCTCAGCAGAGGAGGGCTGTGTGCTCTTTTCCTCAGTCTGTTGGGAATCCCAGCGCGCTTCCCGCGGTGTTTCTTAATCTGTCGCCACGGTGGGTTATTCAGATGGCCACGATGGGTTGGAGGATAAAGTGTCCTGAAACAGGTTAGTGTAGCGGTGTCCAATGTCCAAAAATGTTCTTTTGTCGTAAGTGATCAGTGCAGACGATATGTGTGTAAAGAAAGTACAAAAGTAAATAAAAGCACAATCTAAGTGGAGCGACCTGGACAGCGTCCGAACTCAGCAGCGCCATCCTGTAATGGATAACTGGGATAACTAATAACAAGGAACAGGTGATACTAATAATGGGAAAAGGAACTGGAAGGACCAAATAAGGACAACAGGAACATACACGTGGAACATACACGGGAACATACAGGTGACAATTTTATCCTTACATTCTTAACTTTAATGCAGATTTTGTTTGGTTACTAAATTAAGTTACCGGCCATTCATAACTTCTACTAGCCAAAAAAAAAAAAAAAAGACAGAAATAAACCAACAATTTGAGGCTGTCTACACTGGGAGTGACAAAGCAACCATTGCAAATCATATTGTGTCAGTACTAGGGTTGTGCCCTATTGACAAAAAATAATATCTTAATATTGCTGAGTGTGTTATTGTGCTGATATCTTAAGGACTACAGTGGACAGCTGACTCCTAAAAATTTTTATATTCTTCATATTCTGTGTGGTGGTCAGTTCACAGCAGTGACAGAAATGAATCTTTTCCAATAAGTTTAAATTGATTTTGACCTTTTATGGTAATTTTTACCTTAAAGATATTTTTTTCTAAAACTGTGCATTATCATTTGAGTCAAATTCTTATATTTAATCAGTCAATTATAATAAGACATTTGGGCTGTTATCAAGCATCGCCTCATACATTACTGCCATCATCAGGTAGCTTGGATCAGGCTGCAATATTTCGTCGTTTCCGGTGTCTTCATGCTCAGCCCCCCGCAGAACCCTTACGTCAGAGGCCTCTGGCTGCTTGGCAACCAGATCCGAAGCCAACAACACAAGTAGAACATATCAAATACGGGTGAGTGTGTAATGTTACTGACATATGTCTTCTCTTCTGCTTTAATACGTTTAATGGTGAAAATGTTTGAAAAGTTTTTGCAGACTCCGTCATTAGTTGTATAACTTCAGAAGCGGCGCTTTTGAAATAGAAGTGTAGGCTACTCCTAACGTTAACTGCGAATAACATACAATGGAGTGTTGGAAAATACTGCTTTTTGTTTGCACGTTAGTATAGGTTGTCATCTTACCCTACTATTTTATGAATTATATGCCTATTTTTGAACAGCACATGAAATGATTCTTATCTTTGCCAGCATACTAGCAGTTGGTAAAAAAAAAAGCCTACTAACATACTTACCCATATTATTTATATGGCGCAAATAGTTAGAGTAGTATACTAACGTTAGTATGCTATTCCGAATTCGGACACTCCAGCCTCACAACCAGAGAAAACAAACATTTGAATTTGTATTTGGACTCAAAAGATAGTAGTTACTGAGAAAAACATATTTTGACAATGCCCCACGTGTGACAACTAATAACTAAAATATCCTTAATTTATCATTTTGTTTATTCTACGTTGTACTACATTAGGATTTTAGCATGTGCAGTTACATGGTGCTTGTTCCAAATGTCAGCTAAGAATGCATTTTTTGGTGTCCTGTTGCTTTGCCTCCGGCCCCATGGTTATTTTAATTAAATTTTTTTTTCCCCCGAGGAGGTGAAGACCATGCGTCGCTCAGCTGCCAAATCACGGGGCGATAAAAGCCGCACTGATTCTGTCCCAGGTAATACTGCATCGGTCCAGCCTATTGAGACCGTGGACATTGTCCCAGGCCGCCTTACAGAGTCCACCTGGACCAGCATGCTCTCCCAGGAGGAGGGTGAGGAGGCGGTGGTGGATATCATAGCAGAACTGATGGAAGAAGTGATGGACAGATGCTATCAGGTGTATCTGCAAAGACAGGTGAGAAGAAAATTCACAGAATTTTTGATAATATGTCTATTTATATAGAACTTGCTTTGTAAAAGTTCAATTCCATATGCTTGTATGCTAGTTTTGGCTGTTTTATTTATTGATAGGATGGGTTATACAGGGCTCGAAATTAACTTTTTTACTTGGTAGCACTGGTGCTCCCAACTTCAAAAAGTTAGGAGCACCAGCAAAAATTTAGGAGCACTCACCAAAAATGTATGAGCATCACAACTACAAATTATATATTAACAGATTTTATCCTTACATTCTTAACTTTAATGCAGATTTTGTATTGGTTAATATTAGCTGTCAATCTCTCAGTCACTGCTTTCCGCTAACTACCGCGAGAAAAAGAAAGGGCTGAAGAAGAGAGAAAATGAAAAGAACACTGACAGATTTCTTTTGTAAATAACCTAAAGTTAAGCTCTTCTTTGGCGAGGGTTAGGATGGTGTATGCGGTGTTAAATTTTACATTCAGCTCTGCCAATTGCGCAGAACGGCTGGCAGCTAGGGGTGTGGACAAAAAACAAAAAATTATATCTCGATATTTTCTAGGATTTTATCGATAACAATAATTTGACTGAGTTGCTGATATCGTGGACAGCTGACTCCTAAAAATGTTTATATTCTTCATATTCTGTGTGGTGGTCAGTTCACAGCAGTGACAGAAATGAATCTTTTCCAATAAGTTTAAATTGATTTTGACCTTTTATGGTAATTTTTACCTTAAAGATATTTTTTTCTAAAACTGTGCATTATCATTTGAGTCAAATTCTTATATTTAATCAGTCAATTATAATAAGACATTTGGGCTGTTATCAAGCATATATATATTAAATATATATATATTTTTTATAATTTAACTTGTCCAGTGACTTTCCAGGGACATGTCTAAACTCTTAAATGTCTAAAGCTTCTAGCTTTTAATGTTATTGTGTATTAAAATGCATAACTGTTTGAGTGGAATAGGACAGATACCTTGTGTAAAATGTAACTGTAAAAGAAGCTCTGAGTTGCTCTCTGTCTTGAAAATATTATTGGATTAATTTCACTAATTCAAAACTAAATCAGATTCATCCAGTCTATGGAATATTTAACCAGTAGGTGGGTCAAAACGTGAATAATCAGACGTCATGTTAAATGCGTGGTCGCAATATAACACCGAGTCATGTCCGTGATTTGCTTCAGGAGGCCAAACTGACAAGCATCCTTGAACAGATTTGGAATAGCTCTCTGATGAAGCACTGAGTCTACTCAAGATTGAGCTATCGACAAAATGCTTAACTGGGGAGCGACAAACACGGACAATGAAACAATCCAATACTGCTTTCCGAACAACGATTTGTCTTGTACCAAAAATGTGAAACCTGGAGCTGAGTACATTATGATGTACATATTCATTTCTACAGTATCAGTGTTTACTGTGTTTCTGAACCTGCTGGTGATCATCTCCATCGCTCACTTCAAACAGCTCCACACTCCAACCAATGTGCTGATCTTCTCTCTGGCAGTGGCTGATCTGATTGTGGGACTGATTGTTACGCCAGTACAGGGCATCAAATTAATTGAGCGATGTTGGTTCTTAATCTAGATGGTTTCGAATATCGGCAAAATACATTTTGACTCTGAAAATATTTGAACCTTCATCAGAATACTTCAATTTGTTCATGCAAGAGAAATGATTTTATGCTAAACTTTTGCTGTTGCATGACTGTAGAGCCTATAAAGCACACATAAGAAGGAAATAGTTCACCCAAGAATGAAAATTCATTATTTATTCACCCTCATGCTGTTCCAACACTGTATGACTTTCTTTCTTCTGTGGAATACAAAACATATTTTGAGAAATATCTCAGCATTCTTAAAGTGGTCATATGATGTTGCTAAAAGAACATTATTTTGTGTATTTGGTGTAATGAAATGTGTTTATGCGGTTTAAGGTTAAAAAAACGCATTATTTTCCACATACTGTACATTATTGTTTCTCCTCTATGCCCCGCCTTTCTGAAACGCGTAGGAAAGCCGATCCGGCGATCCACAGCGCGAAGTTGATGTATTTCCTCAGTGACCAGCACGGATCAGCTCCAAGCATGACGAAGTGGATATCGTCCTCTTTTGGAAGGCCAAACAAAGTAGTTTTGCTTTCACAACGAAACAAAAAACGAAAGTTTTCATGTTTCCTCTTTTCCTAGTAGTGCCTCTAGATATTTAACTAATCAAACACAGAGCTATGGAGATAGGTTACAGAAGCTGTAAAGAGCAGTTTTGGTGGACTGTTTATTAAAAGAGCCCAGCCTAGTTTGACTAACAAGAATTACTGAGCAGATGTTTTTTTAATAGGTGTTGCTGTAATTATTGAATCTAGATCTAGTTGGCCAATTTACTTTACTTTCATTTAAACTGACCTAAGGTACACAGGTCATGGGAACTGATGAGGTCATTGTTATAAGTCATATTGTTATTGGCTGATTGACATAATCACATCATATTCAAACTTTACTCTTCAGTTGATTGTAGTTAATTAAAAATGTTTTTTTTTACTTGTAATATGCCGGAATCTATGTTAATGCTAATGGGGTCAGAAAAAAAATAATTTAATATTATATTGTTATAGTGATATTTTGATACCTCCATAAGCAGCGTACTAGGTTTTGGAGCAACGCTATTGTTTTAATAAAGAATGTTAATAATATTATTTTTGGAAATTCTCTTTAATATTATATTTGTCTATAAATGGTATAAATATTTTTGTATACTTCACATGATTCTTTTTGAAAAGAAAAAATAATTCTGCTGTCAAAGTTTCTCATTTAGGCTATTTGTGGCGGCCCGCCACAATATCAACATTGACCACCACAAATAGATTTTCCTTTACCTGTTAAATTTCTATTTTACTATTTAAAATAGGTAAAATCTTACTTCAGTGTAAAGCTGAAGTTGACGCATTGACTCAGGCTCAGCATGTCTCTCTCACACGACAGCGAACAAATTAAACCATGGGGGTGTTTCTCAATATGCGTTCCTCTGTGTACTTGAATTCTCATGGAAACATTATCAGTCACAGATGTTACTGACTCACTGACCGAGTTTACCAGGACTTCACAAATGGTTAGTAACATGAACACAATCACCTGTTGTGTTGTCAAAAATATAGATTTTTCAATACATATCAATACTGAAATATCTAAAACGGTTTTAGTACTCTTTTCGCAGTCTCTATACACCAATACTACCAGCTGTGCTTTCTCTCGCTCTTCTTTCTTACAGCGAGTTCATGCACACTGCAGTGTAATAAACATGTTGTCCAACAAAATACACATTTAATAACATATTTTTACTTCAGACTCAGTTGAGTGTTTGAAATAATTTCCTTTTGTGATCTGATGTGGCTTCTTATGGTAAAATCATTATTTTATCGTATTCTACTGTAATAAAGGCTATGCCAATTACCATTACATTATAAATAGACTTTATTCTTATATTGCCACGGTTGTGTGTTTATTGTCTTCATGTTTGGTCAGTTATAGCATTTCTATCTTCTTTTTATTGAGCTACAGCGATAGCTGGATATTTTAGCTGTCCATATTAGGGATTTCCGGGAACGTTCTATTACATCTGTGAGGCATATTTGGACTTCCAGTATGAATGAAACTCACACCACCCTATTTTGGGTAAAAATAGGGAAAATAATTCTTCTCTCTAAAGAAATTTGAAGTAAACGTGCAAATCCATACGTTTTTCTCTAGTGTTTTACCACCTCAAGAGGTTTCATTAATGTTAAAATATACCTCATAGTCATGTTCTAGCCTTGTTATATTTATCTTTCAATAAAAAAAAAAAAATGTTATTCTCTTAAAGTTGGGGCAGTTTTTCCTTGTGGTATCAAAAATGGTATTGAATATCGTTATTTTTATCGTATCAAAGTTAGAAATTACCCCAGCGGAAGTGCCACCACAAAATAGTGTAAGTCTGTGGGAAATACTGCTTGTAGTGAAATAAATTAATTCAGATGTTTGGAGATTCTTAATGATAAAATGTGTTAATAATAGAGACTTTTAATGGTGCTTGTGATTATAAAAAAGTATATATTAATAAAATGTCTAATAATTCAACTTATCAGATATAATAATTACATTTAATCAACCCATAATTAATTAAAAAAAATTTATTTTAAAACCTCCAATGCAAATGCATTTATAAAGTTTTTTCAATTTTGTATTCTATTTTATATTGTCTTGTCTTGTGGTTGAAATGCATATTTGTGCAAATGTGACATTCAATTTAGGCACAAAAATTAAAGTTGTACTGTTTCCCCGTTTTTATTTTAATTTGTATTACAGCATAATCAGGGTTATTATTAGATCTAGAGATGCTTAGGAAGCTATAACTGAAGTCTCTGGACACACAAGTTTCTTGTCTAAAAAATTTTAATGAAAAATGAAATGGAAAATATGTAGTTGTCAAATCGTGTTGCATTAACTCCAAATTACATACACTAGACATAACCTTTAAATCTCTTGTCAGAACAATAATGTGAAATGCATATACAGTGCTATTTCAAACATAATTTGTTAATTTGCTAATAAAAAGTTGCCTCTCATCTGCAGTACGGCCATTCACAGGAATCATTAATGGTCATCTTTAAAAATGTCCACATGAGAGGATGCTGGCTTACATAATCTAAGAGTTATGATATATTTAACTGCCTTTTTAAACCAGGGGTAAAATAAAGCATAGACAATGGGATTCAGACCTGAGTTAACATACAAGGTCCATGTTAGAAATTTTGACATGACTGCAGTGTTGACTGTGCTTCCTGATAAAGAAAGAATGTAAAATGGAATCCAGCAAAGCAGGTGAACTGTCACAATTATTCCTAATGTTAGAGCAGCCTTGCTCTCAGATTTCTTTTTTAAAGTGTCCTCCATTGTACTTTTTCCAGTGTTTAAAAGTAAATTTATCATTTTCACTTGCCGTTGTGCAACATAGAATATTCTTAAATATAACATTATGATTACGATACAAGGAGACACAAAGGACAAGATCAGGTCACCGGCTCTCCAGGCAAAACTCATCATATAAGGGCACTCTCCATAGCACACACCTGTTCTGTGAAAAGTGTCAAAATATCCGTTGTTAATTACAATGGCAGTGTTGTAAGCTATGGAGCAAAACCAGCAGAGAATGATGCTCATTAAAGTTTTAGTTGTGGTTATTTTCTGTGGGTATTGTAAAGGACAACACACAGCCACATAACGATCAACAGCAATTAAAACTAAATTACAGAGAGATGCTGATAGGAGCAATCCAAGGGTCTTAATAAACACTCCACAAAATTTGTCTCCAAAGTACCAGCATGTCTCAGTTAGCTTGATGGCCTCTATGGGTATCACAATAAGTCCAATAAACATGTCGGCCACAGCCAGAGAGAGAATGAGTAGGTTGGTTGGAGTGTGAAGCTTCTTGAAATGAGAGATGGAGATGATCACCAGCAGGTTCAGAAACACAGTCCATGCTGACAGCAATGAAAAAAACACATATAAAACATTGTATTCATGCCTGGAGCGTTTTCCCTTGATACACGATGAGTTGATGGAAGGAAAGCAGTATTGAGTCTCACGATCCTCTGTCCCATAGGCCATGTGTGAGTCTCCTCCTGTTAAGAGTTTGTTCTGCTCTCCTTACTGTCCTTTCATTTATAGTGTCTGGATCAGACTGACCAACCCATCTACCGCAAATTCTGAAATGATGTAATGGCATGCTTTTCCCCATCAAAAAATAAATAAATAAATAAAAAATGCTACTTGTTGAATCTGCTCAGACTATTCACTTACATTGAATTAATGCATATAGAAATCGCATACATAGAGCCCAAGGATTTTTGTGGTGCAGAAAATTCAGACTGAATTGCAGCATCCAGTTTATAGTATAACACGGACCACATAGCGAACCAATATTTTAAGCTGAAGAAAAACCCAGCAAAACAGACAATACAGCTGTAGCAAACGTAGCATGGGAAACAGAAATTTAACTTGTAAATATAAAAGTGTATGGTGATATACATATACTCTACTAGCGACAGAGTGTTGCTAAAGCGTTTACAGAGTGTATTTTTGATGAAAAAGGGTAAAGAAAATGATTTAAAGGGGACGTGCTGTACCTGCTCCATTCTGGAATTTTCTGAGTTTAACGATCTCCTTGGTAAGTCCATTTGCCTTGTTAATCGTTACCAATCAAATCGTTAGTATTGTGTAAGTGGAAAAAGCAAGAGAAATTTAAAATTGTGAGTGATTTATGTATGAAAAAAATGTGTAATGCTGTATTTGGTACATAACAGTTAACTGTGTGCTCAAGTATGTGACGAAAAGTGGTCAGTAATATATTAATTAGTGTGTTATGTTGGAAAAATAGTCACAGACATTGCATATATAAAAAAAAAAAACATTTATTTGAAAAATACATGTACGTATATTCAAAATACTCAAGTTCTGTGTAATATGAATGATGTATAGTGATTAATTTACTTTCATGAGTTAAGCACTTTATTGTATGTAGTTACAATGAAGATATTCATGATATTTTTGTGACCTTGTTTGTTCAAGGTCAGGTTTTTTTTCCCTTGTTGTTCTGTCCTTTTCCAAATTCGATTGCTGTCTGTCTGATGTGACGAGATGTTCCGGTACCTGCATTCTGGATTTGTCCCGGCCTTCCGGTGGTTCTGAGGAGGGTTTGGACTGGCGAGCCTCCCTTGAGTCTGTTCTTGGATTTTCTGTGGAAACAAAAGACAAGTTTTTCTGACCCTGTGAATGGTAGGAAATCGAATAACTTTTCTTTCTTTTTTTTCCCTCTTTCGGATGGAGACGTTTTTTCCTCATTGACAGAGAAAAGACATTTATATCTCTCTACGGACTATTTGAAGAACTGTTTTTCTTGAAAGACTGAGCAATTGAGGGTTTTGAAATCGAAGGACATTATTTTATTTCATTGAGAAGTGTTAATTTTCTGTTGTGGTGACAGCTGTGATACATACATTGGGTTTTTGATATTTGAATACTGATTGATCTAAAAAGAAAAAAATTGACAAAGGTAACGTAAGTGTTCTTATTCAACCTTTATTTGGGTGAATCAACTACTGAGTTAAAGTGAACGAACAAAGAACTTACCTTGTTGAAAAGTGGAATCAGAGGCAGCTCTCTCTATCGTGCACGGATGCCTGAGGAGCGCGGGGTTCGCTGACGCTCCGGGGAACAGAAACAAAGAAAATAATCTTCTAGATGAGTTTTATCGATGGATTGATGTGAGTGAAGTGACGCATTTTATTTTCCATTTGTTGTGAATGACATTGATATTATAATGTGAGTGAAACGGACATTTAACTTGTAAATATAAAAGTGTATGGTGATATACATATACTCTACTAGCGACAGAGTGTTGCTAAAGTGTTTACAGAGTGTATTTTTGATGAAAAAGGGTAAAGAAAAGGATTTAAAGGGGACGTGCTGTACCTGCACCATTCTGGAATTTTCTGAGTTTAACGATCTCCTTGGTAAGTCCATTTGCCTTGTTAATCGTTACCAATCAAATCGTTAGTATTGTGTAAGTGGATAAAGCAAGAGAAATTTAAAATTGTGAGTGATTTATGTATGAAAAAAATGTGTAATGCTGTATTTGGTACATAACAGTTAACTGTGTGCTCAAGTATGTGACGAAAAGTGGTCAGTAATATATTAATTAGTGTGTTATGTTGGAAAAATAGTCACAGACATTGCATATAAAAAAAAAAAAAAATTCTTTTTGAAAAATACATGTACGTATATTCAAAATACTCAAGTTCTGTGTAATATGAATGATGTATAGTGATTAATTTACTTTCATGAGTTAAGCACTTTATTGTATGTAGTTACAATGAAGATATTCATGATATTTTTGTGACCTTGTTTGTTCCAGGTCAGGTTTTTTTTCCTTGTTGTTCTGTCCTTTTCCAAATTCGATTGCTGTCTGTCTGATGTGACGAGATGTTCCGGTACCTGCCTTCCGGTGGTTCTGAGGAGGGTTTGGACTGGCGAGCCTCCCTTGAGTCTGTTCTTGGATTTTCTGTGGAAACAAAAGACAAGTTTTTCTGACCCTGTGAATGGTAGGAAATCGAATAACTTTTCTTTTTTTTTTTTCCTCTTTCGGATGGAGACGTTTTTTCCTCATTGACAGAGAAAAGACATTTATATCTCTCTACGGACTATTTGAAGAACTGTTTTTCTTGAAAGACTGAGGTTTTGAAATTTTTGAAATCGAAGGACATTATTTTATTTCATTGAGAAGTGTTAATTTTCTGTTGTGGTGATACATACATTACATACATTGGGTTTTTGATATTTGAATACTGATTGATCTAAAAAGAAAAAAATTGACAAAGGTAACATAAGTGTTCATATTCAACCTTTATTTGGGTGAATCAACTACTGAGTTAAAGTGAACGAACAAAGAACTTACCTTGTTGAAAATTGAGGGAAAAGGTTCATGAAACCTGCTAAAACAAAAGAGTGACAAAATTTAGAAACAAGAATTTAATTTGTGAAAATATATATATTTTTTCCTTTCTGTTTTCATTGATTCACATTGATTCAACTTACCCGTTGAGTGCTGTTAAACCACAAATACACGTTGTGTGTTCGACCAAACCATTCGTTGAGTGTTCAGTGTTGTTGTTGCATCTTTCTCAGCAGCGAATCTAGTCTTCTGAGACGCTGGTCCATAGATTGGCATATAACAAGTTACTAATTAATCTACAAGTTATTAGCTAGATAGTAAGCGCTACACTGTGGTTTAACTTAATATTGTTTAACCTTTGTGCTACAAAAATATCACTCAAAGCAGATTTGAATATGATACAGTGCACTGTAAACCTGAACCTATGAGTGTGCATTTCTTTTTGCTCACATTTTCATCACACTCATCTGTTCATCCACAGATTGACATGATTTACCCATATTTTTCTGCTATGATTTCTCATATAACATCGTAGAAGTATGCTGAATAAACTGACATTACTTCTACTCTTATGATTTATTTTTTAATCTATAGTAGGGGTCTCCAACCCTGCTTCTGGAGAGCTACAGTCCTGCAGATTCAGCTCCAATCCCAAACAAACACCCTGAACCAGCTAATCAAGGTGTTCAGGGTTACTTTTTTTGGGTACAGTAGGTTTATTTAACATTGTAAGAAATACTACAAAAATTGAATAATCAAATGTAAAAAGAAAACACTGTGTAGTGTTCACTGTATGAATTAAATATGAATTGATTCTTATTAAAGATACAAACGTTTTTCAGCCAATAGCAGTGAGTGATTTTCTCTTATGACACAGACATCAGCATATATATTAGGTTTGCTGTCTTTTTAAAGGCTGGGACATGTTGAATCGGTGTCAGGTCCATCGGCGCGAGTGAGAATTCTGATTGGATGCTCAGTTTAGAGAACGAGTCAGTGCTAGAATTAAAGTGAAAGTGATGAAAACGAGCAAGTAAATGAAGTCTAATGTTAAGCTACATGATCTTACCCAAGCATTCCAATATGATGATATTCAAAATGATATTCAAAATGGTAAGCAAGCGCTGCTTTGTTTATGTTTTCGTATATCTTGTATATCCTAGTTTTGGTTTCTCCTTTTGAATGACGAATATATATTATTAATAGCTGCTGATATAGACAGTTAATTCCTCTCACGCAGGCGCAGAATGCACATGTTAGTTTGCAGTCAGCTGTAGTCTGTGCGGTGTGTTCAAGCACAGCTTTTCAGTCCAGATGCCACTGCCAACGCATGGTGACAACACCATCAGCTTTCGTTGCCGCTTGTTCTCTGAATTCGGCTTGGTGTGTCCCAGCCTTAAGACCTAATGCACAGATCTAATATACAGGTTTATGCCCAATTGTTTATGCTCACTTAAGATATAACCAACTGTGTTTATGTGAATACTCCATACAATGGTCATTTTGACAATTGTGTATTAAACGCAATAAGCCTCTAAAGAGAACTGAATTTGGAACTGCATGCTGTCTGAGAGAGGTGGCTTTTTGTGCACATGCCTCAGATGTGTGTCAGTCCGTGCTAGTTCTTTTGCATGGCTTATGCTTAACTGTTTTTAACATCATGCATGTCCCTCTCTTTGTTTTCTCATTCACACATGTTTCTTTATAACTTTTATGTGTCTTTAAATAACTTTAAGTTCCCTTTCTGTCGGTCAATTTCAGTGTAACATCGGTGACCGACGAATTGGGAATCTCGCCAGAGAGACCAATCTACTTCGAGTGTAAACTAAACAAGCCAATGCACATTGGCATGCAATGATTGCATCCAACTGCCGCTGATCGCAGTGTGAGTATAAATAGGCAGCAGGTGCAACGCATACTCAGCTTTTCGCTTTGGAGCTTCCTAGGAGTTCAGCGCGATCTCTGGGAGCTTCTTGTGTTGGCTGAATGGTGCTACAGCGGTGGTCGTTTTTCCCGTGTCGAGTGTGTTGCACAAATCAGGCTGCACTACCCCTTGTTTGTGTTGCAGGCGGCCATTTCCCCTGTGCGTTTCAGCACACTAAAAGAGCCTTTTTCCCTAAAAGAGCATTCACGGGTGGGCGTGTCTTTTTAAAGACGACGTTGCGTCTGTGCCAACTCGACTCTGCGTCTTTGTAAAGACGAGGTTGCATCTTGGTATAGATGCCGTTTCACCTTGCTCTCAGATTTCTTTTTTAAAGTGTCCTCCATTGTACTTTTTCCAGTGTTTAAAAGTAAATTTATAATTTTCACTTGCCGTTGTGCAACATAGAATATTCTTAAATATAACATTATGATTACGATACAAGGAGACGCAAAGGAAAAGATCAGGTCACTGGCTCTCCAGGCAAAAGTCATCATATAAGGGCACTCTCCATAGCACACACCTGTTCTGTGAAAAGTGTCAAAATATCCGTTGTTAATTACAATGGCAGTGTTGTAAGCTATGGAGCAAAACCAGCAGAGAATGATGCTCATTAAAGTTTTAGTTGTGGTTATTTTCTGTGGGTATTGTAAAGGACAACACACAGCCACATAACGATCAACAGCAATTAAAACTAAATTACAGAGAGATGCTGATAGGAGCAATCTAAGGGTCTTTCTAAGCACTCCACAAATTTTGTCTCCAAAGTACCAGCATGTCTCAGTTAGCTTGATGGCCTCTATGGGTATCACAATAAGTCCAATAAACATGTCGGCCACAGCCAGAGAGAGTTAGTTAGTCTTTTTAGTTTTAAGACTAAAAGCCAAACCGATAAAACCAGTAACAAAACCAGCAGAGCGACTGGAACCACCGTATAAACACAAAAGCCAAACCGATAAAACCAGTAACAAAACCAGCAGAGCGACTGGAAACACCGTATAAACACAAGTTGAATGTGGCAACCACAGCATGATTCCCGCCACTGACACGCATGCACACGTGAAGCTCAGGCGGTCCCCCCTTTAGGAAGAATGCTGCTGTCAGAGCTCAGACACTTGGCTAGCTCAGAGTACTCATATTAAATGAAAGCATATAGAAACAGATGGCATATAGGGCCATCAATTTATTAAGAGCCCTCTTGGCAGATGGCCTGAGAAGATTTTAATGCAGAATTAATATGACATGCTGTATGCAGGTGTTTCTCGTGAAGGTTAGAATTAAATTCTCTCCTTTAATCAAATTTGTATTGTTATTTTGTCATCTTTTAAATCTCTTTTTGAAATGTCTCCAGTTCTAATCAAAAAACCTCTAAGCTTCTCCAAAGTTTCGGCCAAAGTCTTATAGTGCTCTCTCTTGCACCATGAATGTGCACAGTGGACAGTTCGAGATGCATCACTTCTATAAAAGTGAGTATCCAATATTGTAGAGAATGCGGAGGCTTCCATCTTGTTGACACTATGGCAGCTTTAAGGTCAGAATTAAATTCTTGTGAAGAATAAAATTTTAAATGAATGCTTTATATGATCCTGAGTAACATGATGTAACAAATTGTGACACTACATTTAGTATTTTATTCCTCAGTTGTTCAAATCAATTTTAAGATGCACATGTACAAGTATGTAATAATCGGTAGATACATTATAAATAGCATTATGGATAGAAACATGATTATTAAGATTCCTGACAAATTGAGAAAAAAACAAATTTTTGTGAAGAAGGATTGTTTTTCTGAAGAAACAAGTGAAATTGAAAATTGAGAAATATTGTTAATAATCAATGTTCTGATAGCGCAACACGTGAGGCAGTGTTGCTGTTTAAGTTTCTCCCTTTGGCTGAAATGTCATAGTTACACAGAAAAACTCAAGTAAAAAGTTAGTCTATATATACAAACTTATAAAACAAGTTACATTATTTAGTTACATTAATTTATTTGAGACAGTTTTATTATGGATTATCTATTTAAATGATCTCAAATGCATTTTAAATTGCAATGTATAGTGCACTTTTTAAGGAATTGCTTTACTGGTTTGATGCACAAATAGTGTTAAAAATATCATGAATGATGATTTGTAAAAATATTGACCCGAGAGGATGCTGGCTGAAATATTCTAAAAGTTAAGATGTATTTAACTGATTTTCTAAACCAGGGGTAAAATAAAGCATAGATAAGAGGATTCACACATGAGTTAATGTATAAGGCCCATATTAGACAATAGAGTATGGTGGGCGGGATTGCTGTGTTTTCAGTTAGAGTCAAGATATAGTATGGAATCCAGCAAAGCAGATGAATTGCCACAATGATTCCTAATGTCAGAGCAGCTTTGCTCTCAGATTTCCTCCTTACTGAACCTTCCATTACACATTTACCCCTCTTCATTAGAGAGTTTATGACTTTCACTTGCTTTTGTGCAACATAGAATATCCTTAAATGTAAAGTTATGATCAGGGTACAGGGAAACAGGAAGGAAAATATTAAATCAATTACTCTCCATTCAAATGTAAGCATAATATTGCATTCACCATAACACACATCTGTTCTGTGTGAGATACTTACTACAATTGCAATATTATAAACTGAAGAAAAAAAACAGCAAAGACAGACAATAATTAACATTCTAGTCATGGTTATTTTCTGTGGGTACTGTAAAGGGTGACACACAGCCACAAAACGATCAATGGCAATTAAAACTAAATTACTGAGAGATGCTGAGAGGAGCAGGCCCATGATTAACATAAACAGTCTACAGAAAGTGTCTTTGAAGTACCAGCAAGTCTCAATCAACCTGATGGCCTCTATAGGCATGACAATTATTTTTTATTTTTTTTAATCTATAGTAGGGGTCTCCAACCCTGCTCCTGGAGAGCTACAGTCCTGCAGATTCAGCTCCAATCCCAAACAAACACCCTGAACAAGCTAATCAAGGTGTTCAGGGTTACTTGATAATTACAGAGTGTGTTGGAGCAGGGTTGCGACTGAAGTCTGCAGGACGGTAGCTTTCCAGGAGCAGGTTTGGAAATCCCTGATCTGCAGTAGTATTTAAAGGAGTGAGTAAATACATGCACATCTTTGCACTATTTGAATTTTCTTCCTGTTTAGCTTGAAATCTCTTGCAGTTCTCATGGATTTATTAATAATTGACCGAAACGGTTTCTGAATCCCTGTCAAATTAAAGGCTTTTTATTATAATCATATGATTTTTTTTGCCATGAATATTTTGTAATGACTCCACAGACCCATTGAGGAGAAATGAATGCCAGGTGAATTCATTATTATGGTCAAGTCAAAAAAGATATTATGCTTGGTAAAATATTTTAAAAGTTAAGATGTGTTTAACTGACATTTTAAACCAGGGGTAAAATAAAGCATAGATAAGAGGATTCAGACCTGAGTTAATATACATAATCCATAATAGAATATAGGCTGTGGTGGAAGCCATTCCTGTGTTTTCTGTTAAAGACAAAATGAAGAAGGGAATCCAGCAAACTAGATAAACTGTGACAATGATTCCTAATGTCAGAGCAGCTTTTCTTTCAGATGTCCTCTTCACAGAACCATCATTTAAATGTTTTCCACCCTTCACCAGTGAGTTTATAACTTTCACTTGCTGATGTGCAACATAAAATATCCTCAAATACAAGGTTATGATAAGGGTACAAGGAAACAAGAAAGACAAGAATAGATTAATGACTGTCCAATCAGAACTAACAATAATTATACATTCTCCATAACATGCATATTTCTTGTGTGAGATACTCATAACTATTGCAGTGCTATATGCTGAAGAGTAAAACCAGCAAAGACTGACAATAATGAATGTTTTAGTTGTGGTTATTTTCTGTGGGTACAATAAAGGGTGACACACAGCCACAAAACGATCAACAGCAACTAAAACCAAATTACTGAGAGATACTGTAAAGAGAAGTCCCATCATTGTTAAAAATAGCCTGCAGAAAGTGTCTCCAAAGTACCAACATGTTTCAATGAGCCTAGTAGCCTCTATGGGCATCACAATAAGTCCAACAAGCATGTCAGCCACAGCCAGAGAGAGAATGATCAGGTTGGTTGGAGTGTGAAGCTTCTTGAAGTGAGAGATTGAGATGATCACCAGCAGGTTCAGAAAAACAGTCCATGCTGACAGCAATGAGAAAAACACAGACATTATATTGTATTCATATCTAGAGCGCATTCCTTTGATACATGATGAGTTGATGGCAGGAAAGCAGTATTGAGTCTCATGATCCTCTGTTTCATAGGCCATGAGTGAATCTCCTCCTGTTAGGTGTTTGTTCTGCTCTGCTTAATGTCCTGTCATTTATACAGTGTCTGAATCAGACTGACCCATTCTGATGATGCATAATGATGTCATAATTTTACATGCAAGAGGGCCTAACACAAATCCTTACAGCACTTAACTGCTGTTAGCTTAGAGAACAAAATGGTAACAGTCAGAGAAATAGAATCTAAACCATCTTAATGCCTATCCCTGAATATTATTTTGTAATAAATCTAAATGACACAATCATTTTAGATATAAATCGTATACAGATTGTATGTATATAAGGTACTGCAATGGACCTTTTTCACAGACTGATCAGCATAGTTTTTTCTATTTTCATTTTTCAAAAAATGTATGTACATTTATAACATACTTTGTATTATATTACCTTTTCAACAAATTACAAAAAACGAATTAATGCTGCTGTGAGAGTGTTTCTAATGCTAATAACCCAACCATGACGACTTCTGCTTCTGTATAAGATAGAGAAAGACAAATTAAACAAATTGAAGTTTTTTTTGGGTACAGTAGGTTTATTTAACATTGTAAGAAATACTACAAAAATTGAATAATCAAATGTAAAAAGAAAACACTGTGTAGTGTTCACTGTATGAATTAAATATGAATTGATTCTTATTAAAGATACAAACGTTTTTCAGCCAATAGCAGTGAGTGATTTTCTCTTATGACACAGACATCAGCATATATATTAGGTTTGCTGTCTTTTTAAAGGCTGGGACATGTTGAATCGGTGTCAGGTCCATCGGCGCGAGTGAGAATTCTGATTGGATGCTCAGTTTAGAGAACGAGTCAGTGCTAGAATTAAAGTGAAAGTGATGAAAACGAGCAAGTAAATGAAGTCTAATGTTAAGCTACATGATCTTACCCAAGCATTCCAATATGATGATATTCAAAATGATATTCAAAATGGTAAGCAAGCGCTGCTTTGTTTATGTTTTCGTATATCTTGTATATCCTAGTTTTGGTTTCTCCTTTTGAATGACGAATATATATTATTAATAGCTGCTGATATAGACAGTTAATTCCTCTCACGCAGGCGCAGAATGCACATGTTAGTTTGCAGTCGGCTGTAGTCTGTGCGGTGTGTTCAAGCACAGCTTTTCAGTCCAGACGCCACTGCCAACGCATGGTGACAACACCATCAGCTTTCGTCGCTGCTTGTTCTCTGAATTTGGTTTGGTGTGTCCCAGCCTTAAGACCTAATGCACAGATCTAATATACAGACAGGTTTATGCCCAATTGTTTATGCTCACTTAAGACATAACCAACTGTGTTTATGTGAATACTCCATACAATGGTCATTTTGACAGTTGTGTATTTAACGCAATAAGCCTCTAAAGAGAACTGAATTTGGAACTGCATGCTGTCTGAGAGAGGTGGCTTTTTGTGCACATGCCTCAGATGTGTGTCAGTCCGTGCTAGTTCTTTTGCATGGCTTATGCTTAACTCTTTTTAACATCATGCATGTCCCTCTCTTTGTTTTCTCATTCACACGTTTCTTTATAACTTTAATGTGTCTTTAAATAACTTTAAGTTCCCTTTCTGTCGGTCACTTTTGGCGTCACATCGGTGACCGACGAATTGGGAATCTCGCCAGAGAGACCAATCTACTTTGAGTGTAAACTAAACAAGCCAATGCATATTGGCATGCGATGATTGCATCCAGCTGCCGCTGATCGCAGTGCGAGTATAAATAGGCAGCAGGTGCAACGCATACTCAGCTTTTCGCTTTGGTGCTTCCTAGGAGTTCAGCGCAATCTCTGGGAGCTTCTTGTGTTGGCGGAATGGTGCTACAGCGGTGGTCGTTTTTCCCGTGTCGAGTGTGCTGCACAAATCAGGCTACACTACCCCTTGTTTGTGTTGCAGGCGGCCATTTCCCCTGTGCGTTTCAGCACACTAAAAGAGCCTTTTTCCCTAAAAGAGCATTCACGGGTGGGTGTGTCTTTTTAAAGACGACGTTGCGTCTGTGCCAACTTGACTCTGCGTATTTGTAAAGACGAGGTTGCGTCTTGGTATAGATGCCGTTTCACCTGTGCGTTTCTGGATGCTGTCATTACCTGGTGGCGGGTGCTGGTCACGATCGCTGCCTCATGTGCCTGGGCGTAGAGCAAGCTGAGGTTGCTTTCATGGATGAGTCATGTTCTCATTGCGGGAAGATGATCATCTCGGAGTTGTGGGCCAGGCTCCATTACCTCAAAAGGGGTGGAGTTCCAGTGTCTCTGCCTCGATCTAGTTCTCTTCTTGGCAGAAGTCCGGGGAGGACTATTTCAGGCAGTAGCTCGGGCGGTCTGAGGATCACAGTGGTAGTGACCCCTCCGAGGAACCTACCTTTGAGGGTCCCTCACTCCTCTAGCACACCGCAACCAGTTGAGCTCCCTAAGGAACGTGCTGGGCCCTCTGAAAGGAGCGTACCAGCCATATCCTTTGGGGCTCCTCCCGACGATCGGATGTTGATCACTGCATCGGAGGGCGAAACGGAGCTTTTTGGAGAGGAAGATTCGGCGGCACTGCCGCCCTCCGGGACGGTAGAAAAACCTGAGAGATGATGGCTATGCTTTCCCGGGCCGCCGAGAGGGTAGGGCTCGAGTGGAGACCTCCACCACCTGGCGGGGCAAACCATCCCTTCCCTCCCGGGCCTGTAGGTACTTGTCTGGTCTGACCGGCAGTGTGGCCTGTGGAGAGGCTGCATCCGCCTTACACGTCATGGCGTTACTGGAGGTCCACCAGGCTCAAGCACTAAAGGACCTGCACGAGGGTAGTCAAGATCCGGAAGTTCTAAAGGAACTCCAAACTGCAACTGACCTCGCGCTCCGAGCGACGAAGGTCACAGCAAGTTCTCTGGGTCGTGCGATGTCCACGCTTGTGGTCCAGGAGCACCATCTCTGGCTGTGTCTGGCCGATATGAGGGACGCTGACAAAGTGCAGTTCCTCAATGCCCCCGTGTCCCAGACCGGCCTCTTCGGCGACGTGGTTGAGAGCTTCGCCCAGCAGTTCTCGGCTGCACAGAAGCAGACTGAGGCGATTAGACATATCCAGCCCCGGCGGGCAGATGCTGTCTCCACCCGTCCGCCGGAGCTGCTAAGCATGGCCGTGGAGCCGGTTACCAAACCTGGCGGCAAGTGGAAGAGCAAGAGGCCCTGAGACCGGCGACCCAGAGATGGAGGGAGTTGCTCATCGGGAGATGGTGAACGCACCACTCCCTCCCCCGGAGGAGGGCCGGGCGGATAATCTTTTCTTTTGTTTCATCCCGCCACTCACCTCTCAGTCGGTGGTACCCAAACACTCAACAAAAGAGCAATTTCCTCTATTTCTGGGTCTCAAGAGGGAACGGAGAGG
>NW_015549598.1:35052-51974 GCF_001515605.1 Sinocyclocheilus anshuiensis | reverse complement strand
TGAGAGATGATGGCTATGCTTTCCCGGGCCGCCGAGAGGGTAGGGCTCGAGTGGAGACCTCCACCACCTGGCGGGGCAAACCATCCCTTCCCTCCCGGGCCTGTAGGTACTTGTCTGGTCTGACCGGCAGTGTGGCCTGTGGAGAGGCTGCATCCGCCTTACACGTCATGGCGTTACTGGAGGTCCACCAGGCTCAAGCACTAAAGGACCTGCACGAGGGTAGTCAAGATCCGGAAGTTCTAAAGGAACTCCAAACTGCAACTGACCTCGCGCTCCGAGCGACGAAGGTCACAGCAAGTTCTCTGGGTCGTGCGATGTCCACGCTTGTGGTCCAGGAGCACCATCTCTGGCTGTGTCTGGCCGATATGAGGGACGCTGACAAAGTGCAGTTCCTCAATGCCCCCGTGTCCCAGACCGGCCTCTTCGGCGACGTGGTTGAGAGCTTCGCCCAGCAGTTCTCGGCTGCACAGAAGCAGACTGAGGCGATTCGTCACATTCTGCCCCGGCGGACAGCTGCTGCCTCCACCCATCCTCCGGCCGCAGCAACTCAGCCTGCTCGTCGCCGAGGGCATCTCCCTGTGTTCACCCCCGCTCCCACGCCGCAGCCTCCAACTAAACAGCACCATGGAGCCAGTCACAGGGCAGTCGCAGGGCAGTCGCCCCGCCCGTCCAGGCCCCCGCCAAACCTGGTGGTAAGAGCAAGAGGCCCTGTGCTGGGCGACCCAGAGATGGAGGGAGCCGCTCTTCGGGAGATGGTGAACACACCACTCCCTCCCCCGGAGGAGTGGCGGGCGGAGAATCTTTTGTTTTGTTTTGTCCCACCACTGACCTTACAGTCGGTCGAGGCCAAAATCTCGGTGGTGGCCAAAATCTCGGGTCACCGGCTCGGCTTCTCAGCAAAAACCTGAGTATGCATTGCACCTGCTGCCTATTTATACTCGCGCTGCGATCAACGGCAGCTGGATGCAATCATCACATGCCAATGTGCATTGGCTTGTTTAGTTTACACTCAAAGTAGATTGGTCTTTCTGGCGAGATTCCCAATTTGTCGGTCACCGACGTGACGTCTCGTTTCCCTCCTTCAGGGAACAAGACGTTGTACCGTTGTGCACAGAGATATTTATATACCACAATAACTATTATTTATTTATTTGTTTATGTACTTTTCTTGTGGCAGGGCCAATAAAAAAAAAAAAAAAAAAAGCAAACTCCAAAAGTGTAATTACTGCAAATGTATAATTACTGTCATGATGCACATTTTTCCTCATGTGTATGTCAATGATGATTAACAACCATTTCGTCATTGATTTCTTTGATAATATTAACTTAAATGTACATCTACATGATCATAATTTCTCTATACCAGATATTAATGTGCACCTGCAAAAATATCTTAAATTCAAATGTTGACAGCAATATTACATATTATCTTATTCATCACCGAATACTATGAATATTTAAGTAGTAGGTGGGTTTAATGCAGTATAAATAAACCTCACATTTCATGGGATGTCCCTGTTTCTGTACATACAAATTAGTCAAGGCAGTGAAGGAAGGCAGAAAGCCAAACTGACAGACTGAACATTGTACCACAGCTTCAAAGTGGTCTGTTGATGAAGAACGGAGTGAACATCAGGGGCAGGTTACAAATGAGGACATAATCAATTGTGAAAATTGAGCATCATGGAGGACAACAGTCAAGAAATCCAGTATTGCTTTCCAAATAACAATTTGTCTTGTTTCAAAGATATAAAACCTGAAGTGGAGTATGTTATTTAGTTCATTTTCATTTCTTTAGCATCAGTTTTTACAGTGTTTCTGAACCTGCTGGTGATAATCTCTATCTCTCACTTCAAGCAGCTCCACACTCCAACCAACCTGCTCATTCTCTCTCTGGCTGTGGCCGACCTGATCGTGGGACTGATTGTTATACCTTTAATGGGCATCAGATTCATAGAATCATGCTGGTACTTTGGAGAGACATTTTGTTCTCTATTTTTATTTACAGTTTTTGTGGTTGTTTCAGCATCTCTTGGTAATTTAGTCTTTATATCCGTAGATCGTTACATTGCTGTGAGTGACCCTTTGAGATACACAGTAAGGGTCACAACTGATAAAGTTGTTTTTTGTATTATAATAAACTGGCTATGTTCTAGCATATATTCTGTCATTATCTTATACAATACTTATAGAGACACAAGACAGGTGTTATGGAGACTGTTCAGTTTCTTTCAAATTTGAACATGTTGTCACAGACCTCATAGTCACTTTTGTTGCCCCTTCTTCTTTAATCATGTCAATATATGTGAAAATCTTCTGTGTTGCGAAATATCAGGCAAAGGTTGTAAATTCTGCCACAGGTGTCAGCAGATCACAAAGAAAGGCAGCAAAAACTTTGGGGATTGTGGTAATGGTTTACTTTATGTGTTGGATACCTTACTATATAGTCATCCTTATTGAAGGAAATGACACAAAATAATCAGTTGAATTTAATGTAACATGCTGGATTGTGTACATGAATTCATGTATGAATCCACTTATCTATGCACTGTTTTATAAATGGTTTAGAAAATCTGCTAAACACATTCTGACTCTGAAAATATTTAAACCATCATCAGAATACTTCAGTCTTTTTCCAGAAGGTAAATGATCAATTGATAGATATATATTTTTAAATGTTTTTAAGAGCTTTTCTTGAAGAGCCACTGATCTATACTTTCTGTGTCCTTGTACAGTGATTGTACAGTTTTACTTTGTATTTGAGGATATTCTATGTTGTACATCAGCAAGTGAAAATTATAAACTCCTTGATGAAGGCTGGTAAATCTGTAACATTCATAGAACCACTGCAAAAATTAGTTGTTTATCTTTAAATCAAGATTTTACAGTAGATTATGAATATAATTTAGTATGCAAAGGAAAGTATGGCATTTCTTTCTCACCTTCTTGCAATTCACTTGATCTAAAAAAAGTGCAGAGTTGTGTCACTTACTGCAAGTACAAATAAATTATGAAGTGTATCAATATGAAGTCATAGAACCTGCTTGTATAATAATTATACAAAAATAATGCTGTTATTTTAGGAGTTTTTTTTTAGGTTTTTAGGTTTTTTTAGGAGTTATTTTATAATGCTGTTAATATTTTAGGAGTAGTATAGCAAAGAGAGAAATGTCCTCAAATTTCTTAACATAACTAACTGCAAACCAAAAAACATTTTAGTATATAAATAAAAATAAAATTAAAACAGTCAAACATACTTATTTACATACAAATGCACATGCATATATATTTTTACATAAAGTTATTTAAATTTAAACATGTTAAAAAACTGATATTGGTGGCACTATGTCCTAGGTTTCTTTGCTTCTTGAAAGGATTGCTGCACCTCCAAACAAAAGGCCACACCCTCTTCAGCCCCTCATTTCATTGAACAGACATGTCAAGTGATATCATATATGTATTTTTTAAATAAAAAAATTAAAGGGGTGGTGTGAGATCCAAAAAGGTGTGTATACACACACACACACACACACACACACACACACACACACACACACACACACACAGACAGTGGAGATCAAAATTAGAGAACAGCCTACAATTTCCTAAATTTTGAAGTCATTGCTTAGTAGGAAATAGGAATTTGAAGTTATCCTAACAGGAGTAAAAACAGTTTTTAAGCATATTTCATGAGTTAAATATGTTCTGAAGCACAGTATAAAAACTTAAATGAGATATTTGAAAAAGAACACTGATCAAAATTAGAGAACACTTTCAGATACCTCCCAGGTATTAGTGTTAATCTGGCACTTAGTGCTAATTTCCTTAATTATCTGACAAACCCTATTTAACTGGCAGCCTGAAAACTTCCCAGTTTTCACTGACTTTGCAAGATGGTGAATCGTTCTAAAGTGACTGAAACCCTCCGACAGCAGGTTGTCCATATGAAGGCCAAATGGATGACTCTTTCAGCCATAGCAAGAGAAGTTGGTCATTCCAAATCTATGATTTCTAGAATGAATCTTTACAATGTCATTAACTCAAGTCCCCCAAAAAGGCTGATCGTCCACGAAAGACAAATGCACGAGAAGACAGGATAATGCGGAGAATCTCAATGGTCAATCCGTTTTCACACTGCAGCTGGAATTGCTTGCCAGTTCAGCACCGAACAGGGTAAGGATTGGTCTCGGAATGCAGTGTCTCGATGTTTAAGAGAATTTGGACTAAAAGGCCACTCTGCATAGACCAAAACCTCTAAACAGCAGAAAGAATCAGAATGTTAGACTAACCTTTGCTGAGGAGCATGTTGTGTGGACAGAGGAGAACTGGTCCAAAGTTCACTTCAGAGATGAAAGCAAGTTTAATTTATTTGGGTCTGATGGGAAACGTTATTGGCACGGCACTTTTCCACTGCGTGGTATGACTTGGCTCGGCACGGCTCGGTTCGGTTCGGCTCGGTTTGCGTTTCCACTGCAGTTTAGTATCGCTTTAGTGTGGGTGGGATTATTCACGTCGTTATAGTTGCGCTGCCTCTACTGCCGCGACTCCTGAAAAACTTTTTCATTCCGTTTTGCCCCATCAAGCTCTCGCTGGATCCACTCCTCTGCTATCAACGAGAGGAACGTCTGTACTTCCTCAACAGACCACGAAACAGCCACTTTTTGGTTGTTAAAAAAATGTGCGCTCGTTCTAAACAGTTGCGTTCGATCCTTCACTGGCTGTGCTGATTTAAATCTAGCGGTTCTGTTGTGTTTGTGTCGCAAGTTCAGTGACGCAGATAGTGACGATTCTCTCTGGCCAATCCATGATCAGCAGAGTTTACACGTCACATTTTGGTAACGGTACGGTTCACTTAGAACCCCAACCGAGGTGGTACTAAAAAAAGTACCAGGTACCAGGTACTGTACCCAGTGGAAAACCACCCATAAGTGAACTGTACCGAGCCGTACCGTGCCGTACCATGCAGTGGAAAAGCGCCATATGTTCATCGTCAAACTAAGGAAAGACTGAACCCAAAGTGTGTAAAGAAGTCAGTGAAAGGTGGAGGAGTAAGTGTCATGGTTTGGGGGATGTTTTCTGCAGAAGACGTTGGGCCTCTTATACAGCTACATGGCAGAGTGAATGCAAATGTTTATCAGAACCTCCTGCGGCAACATACGGTTTCTTCCCTGTGTTCATCACCCAATCAGCCAGCAATATTCATGCAGGACAATGCCCCCTGTCACACAGCAAAATGGGTAAAGCAGTTCCTTGAAGCTGAAAACATCGAAATAATGAAATGGCCGGCCCAGAGTCCTGATCTAAACCCAATCGAAAATCTATGGAAAGTCCTTGGAGACAAAGTTATGGCTAAGAATCCCACTACAGTCAACAAACTGTGGAAGAGACTGGAAGAACAGTGGACCAAGATCACACCAGAGCTGTGTTAGAGACTAGCGATGTCCTGTGGCTGCAGATGTGCTGAAGTCATTCAAAGCAAGGGCCTGTACACTTCCTACTCATTTTTGACTGCTGTAACCTTCAGAAATTTTATTTGTAACCTTTCTTCGTACTACAGTCATTGCTGTTATGTAATATTGAGCACTTTGTTTCCCACAAAATAAAGGGTTTTTGTTGAAGTGCCTTGGTTATTTTGTAAAACGGTATTCTACTAGCATGGTATAGCCACAACTAAAATTACTTCCAATTTTGAACGATGAAGATTACATTATTGCTGAAAAAATCAAGTGTTCATAATTGTTCTCTACTCTTGATCTCCACTGTATATGTATGTATGTGTTTCCCACACATTGATTTATTTGTGCCGGCCTGCCACAGTATCAAAACTGACCGGCACAAATAGATTTTCCAAAAGGCTTTGAGTTCGTTGAATAAATATGAGCACTGCACGTTTCAAAATCAAAACGCAGGGTGGCTTTTTTTCTATATGAATGTATCTTTGAAGGGAACCGAAAAGCTTCGACAGCACAGCCATTAATGTCTAAACCGCTGGCCACAAAAGTGAGTACACCCCTAAGTGAAAATGTCCAAATTGGGCCCAAAGTTTCAATATTTTGTGTGGCCACCATTATTTTCCAGTACTGCTTTAACCCTCTTGGGCATGGAGTATATTTTAATTATAATAGGAAACGTCACCTCTTCTGTAGAAAATCTGGCTTGCGGAGTGCCACGGGGTTCTGTTTAAGCACCAGCTCCTTTTTTGCTATATATGCTACCCCTGGTTTCTATCTTTAGGAAACATGGTGTTTCCTATCATTGCATTACTGATGATACACAAATTTACCTGCCTGTGGCTCAGAAGAATCAAATTGCCTTAAATTATCAGTTTGCCTGTTTGGATGAGGTTAAATGTTGGCTTCCTAAAAACCTTCTCTTTCTAAATAGAGATAAAACAGAGGTTATTGTCTTCAACATATCTTGGATTTCTTCAACCTTTTTTCCCCTTCTTAAGGTGTGGAGTTTGACAATTCAAAGTTCAATAAACATATTAGCTCTGTGATTGGTTCTAGCTTATTTCATCTCCACTTGCAAGAATTAAGCCGTTTCTCTCTGAGAAGTCTTTGGACATTGTGATCCATGCTTTTATTACATCTCAGCTGGATTATTGCTACTCCCTTTATTATGGTATATCAAAGTCTCAAATTACAACATCAAGTAAAATTGTATAAATAGTACAAAAGGCATAACATAAACACATGCAATTAAAGTGCCCCTATTATGCCATTTCGAATATTGCCTTTTCATGTAGTGTGTAATGTAGCTGCATGTGAATGTAAACTATCTACTAAGTTGTGAAGCCGACAGTGCATGGTAAATAAAGTTAGTGTCTCTCTCTCTCAAAAACAAGAATAGACTCTGAATCATCTAAAAGAGTCATCAGGAATTCGAATCCCACTTCCATGATGGCTACATCCCACTTCCGAATGATGAGGCTGCAAAGAATCAGTGGTTGCCATTCATTTTTTTTAATGATACCACAGCAGTACAATCCCAATCTTTTTTGTATTCCCTTCATTTTACTGACGACTTCTTCTCTAGTCATGAGTTCAACGTGGGATTCAGAAAACACTTACTCTTGAAAGATGGGTCAATTCAGTGTCCAATTTATTTGGACCAGATTGCTCCACTGAATCACAGCATGTATGATAAATAATAGATGTTTATATTTTCTATAGATCGTTCAAAATACACTTAATTCTTTATAAAAGATGCATCTAATGCTCAACTAAAGCAGAAACACAATACTACCTGTCGTACTTCATGGCAGCAGAGGTTTTCACCTTTGCTTGGCATTCTGATACAGTTCCCACACATGCACCTAAATAAATTATAACAATGATGCTGCAATCACGTCTTATAACTACCACAAACTAAGTTGACACTTACCACTGAGAAACATCCTGCTCCAGTCGTGCTTGTGAATCAATGTCTGGTTGATCAAGTAGACGTTTCATCACTGGACTCAGGCTCGAATTTATAAGGTAAAATCAAAACAATCTTTTCTCTCTATACATTCTCTCTGGAGCTGTCATTAAGTTATGGCAGTGGCCATTTCGTTTCTGATATGCGCTGTACGCTGTAGACCAAAAACAAAGGACTGGGCATCTGACCAATCAGAGCAGAGTAGGCTCATAGAAAGGAGGAGTTTAGAGAGACTGAATCTTAAAACTGCTTCTTACAAATCGTTTACGAATCATTGAGAAATTCTGTGAAATTAAATGTATATTATGAGAAAACTAAAGTATTTTTTGACCTTACATGCATGTAAACCTGTTGTAGGAGAATCCCAAAACAATATTAGGAACCTTAAAAATGGCATTATAGGGGCACTTTAAAACTTTCACCAGCCACAGATAAACTGAAGATTTAAAAAGAAAGGTTTATAGCAGGGGTCACCAAACTCGGTCCTGGAGGGCCGGTGTTATGCAGAGTTTAGCTCCAACCCTAAAGCCGGGCATACACAGTGCGAATTCTGACGGTTGGAGGATCGTATGTCCACACACATGTCACAAGTGATTTTATCTGAAAATCGTATGGACGCAGTGATATACGACATGATTTTTACGACCCGCCAAATTCCGAAGCAATCGCATGAAGTTCCCTGATATAATGACATGTATTGAACTGAGTTGAGAGAAGGGCAGTGTATAATAAACTGTGTAACCTATATGTAGTACATTTAAATAAAACTGCTCTCTCTCTCTCCCTCTCTCTCTCGCTCTCTCTCATATAATTGCATAATATTGATACGAGACATAGGTTCTTTTTCAGCACCCGGAAACCGAGACGTCTGGTCAGTGTGTGTGAATTATAAAGCCTATTACACACTATAGCTAACAATAAGTAGCTACTTATACTACATCTCACCTGATAACTGTAGCTCTTGAGCGATCCGCTGTAAAATATCATCTCAGACGACTCATGGTACACACTGCATGACATCATACAGCGCTCACTGTTTCTGCCAAAGTTCAGCGAGTTACTCCAGATCTCTCTTGTTTTCATGAAAGAATTTGAGCAATCTTTCATTGATCCAATTGTCTAAGAACAAAAAAGCTTTAAAAGCTTTATCTGTTTGTAACTCTTTTCCTGTCTTAAATGACATGGAAGTCTCAAATTTATTTATTTTTTCCCAGTTTGTAATGTATTAAACACCCCCTTTTTCTTTTCTTTTTTCTTTTCTTTTCTTTTCTTTTGTTGTCATCGTCTATCATTTTTATTTGTTGGTGGTTGTATTACTGTTTGTATACTGTTTTTGAGCATTAATTAAAAAAAAAAAGTTCAGAAAGTTATCTTTTCAATAGTCCAAATTCACCGTGGCGCTGCCATCATCTTTCTTCTTCTCTGGGTTTCCTCAGCTCCTGATTGATCAGCTTCAGATAGCTCAACAAATCAGCCCATTCAACTGTGCACACCTCACAAATTCAAGGCAACAGCTCCCAAACATTTTCTACATGTTTAAAAATGATTGGGAGCTCGTGAGGCGCTCGACTCGGCTTGTAAATACCTCTCACACAATACGAGCCACGACCATACGAATATCAACGATTTCCATGTAATTTCTCCCAAAGGGAAAAAAATCGTGTACGAGCTCGTACGACAGCAAAAATCGCACCATGTATGCCCGGCTTAATCAAACACACCTGAACTAGCTAATCAAGGTCTTACTAGGTATACTTGAAACTTCCAGGCAGGTGTGTTGAGGAAATTGGAGCTAAACTCTGCAGGACATCGAGTTTGGTGACACCTGGTTTATAGCTTTGCTTTAAAAACTGATTATGATGAAATTGTTCTAATGACTGGGTAAACTGTTCCACAATTTGGAACCAAGAAAAAGCTGGACACTCTTAGTCTTTAGTCTAGACCTGGGGGCCAATAAAAGTCTCTGATCCAAAGACCTTAGTCATCTGCCAAGTGTTTTATATTCAGAAGGTCATAAAGATGAGAATATGCGAGTCCTTTAAAAGCCTTATGGACAAAAATGAAGATTAAATTTCAGTGTTTGTATTTTATGAAATATTTGCACACTCACAAATATTATATGAGACACCATCCAATTCATCACTGAATGCTTTGAATATTTATCTAGTAGGTGGGTTTAATGCAGTATAATCCAACCTCACATTTAATGGGATGTCCCTGTTTTCTCTTCATATAAATTAGAGTCTAATCTGTGATAGAAAGTAGAAAATCGAACTGACAGCTGAAATATTGTACCACAGCTTTGAAGTGGCAGCTTTGAGGAACACCGTAAACAACAGGGGCAGGCTACAAAGGATATAATCAATTGTGAAAATGTTTGACCAGAGCATCATGGAGGACAACAGTCAAGAAATCCAATATTGCTTTCCAAACAACAATTTGTCATGTTTCAAAGAAATCAAACATGAAGTGGAGTATGTCATTTTGTACATGTTCATTTTTTTATTATCAGTGTTCACTGTGTTTCTGAACCTGCTGGTGATCATCTCCATCTCTCACTTCAAGCAGCTCCACACTCCAACCAACCTGCTCAGTCTCTCTCTGGCTGTGGCCGACCTGATCGTGGGACTGATTGTTATACCGTTAATGGGCATCAGATTCATAGAATCATGCTGGTATTTTGGAGAGACATTTTGTTCTCTTTTTTTATTTATTATTTTTATGGTTGTTACGGCATCTCTTGGTAATTTGTTTTTTATATCTGTAGATCGTTACATTGCTGTGAGTGACCCTTTGAGATACGCAGTGAGGGTCACGGCTGATAAAGTTGTTTTTTGTATTATTATAAATTGGTTGTGTTGTGGCATATATTCTGTCATTATCTTACACGATACTATGTTCTACCCAGAGGCACATGACAGGTGTTATGGAGACTGTAGAGTATCTTTTAAGTTTGAACATGTTGTCACAGACCTCATAGTCACTTTCGTTGCCCCTTCTTCTGTAATCATGTCTATATATGTGAAAATCTTCTGTGTTGTAAAATACCAGGCCAAGGTTGTAAATTCTGTCACAGGTGTCAGCAGATCACAAAGGAAGGCAGGAAAAACTCTGGGGATTGTTGTTGCCATTTTCTTCATGTGTTGGATACCTTACTATGTAGTCATCCTTATTGAAGGAAATGAGTCAACAGAATCGGTTGAACTTAATGTAACATGCTGGATTTTGTACATGAATTCCTGTATGAATCCGCTTATCTATGCACTGTTTTATAAATGGTTTAGAATATCAGCTATATACATTGTGACTCTAAAAATATTTAAACCATCATCTGAATACTTCAGTCTTTTCCCAGAGGATAAATGATCAATTCAGTCACTGATCTGATATATTTTTCTGTGTACAGTGAATATTACTTTGTATTTGAAGGCATTATTTATTGTACATCAGCAAATGCATGTTATAAACTCCTTGATGTAGGTTGGTGAATGTGTAAAGGAAAGTTAGGTGAGGAAGAAATCTGAGAGCAAATCGACCATGACATTAGGAATCATTGTGACCGTTATCTGCTGGATTCTTGTATTTAACAGAAAACAGTTGTTTTCTCTTGACCATATTAAAATTTTTAACATGGACCTTGTATGTTGAAAAAAATATATATAAAAAACAAAACAAAACAGTAATCTCGTCTACCATGTCAAAAATTATAACGTGGAACTTGTATGCTGACCTAATATCTGAATCCTCTTTGCTTTATTTTAAGAGCTATAAAATATAATTTAAACATAACTCCTTCGAATATTTGAATCAGTATGCTCACTGATGGATAATGTTGTTTGGAAATCAAGACTGGAATGTTAAAGTCAGTGAATGTCATTCTCTCAATGAACATCATAAACGGTATACTAAGCAAATATAAATTTTTAGCTGCAGTTATATAGCCATGAATATGAATTGCACTCTCTGAAACTTTCTTTGTCTCCCCACATTAGCTTTATCTGATTTTATTCCTCGTATTATTCTTGAGAATACTAGAAAATATTTGTACTGTGATATTTTTTAATTTTCTGTCTTTAAAGACTTTCATAAAGATATCCAATTCTGGTGCTCAGAGCTCTGTAGCGTCGACCAGATGGCAACAGTTCAAAGAGGGAGTGTGCTGGATGTGAGAGGTCCAGAGTGATTTTGCCAGCCCTTTTGCTCACTCTGGATGAGTACAGTTCTTGGAGAGAAGGGAGGGTTGTACCAATGATTCGCTCAGCAGTCCGGACTACCCTCTGTACTCTTCTGAGGTCAGATTTGGTAGCTGAGCTGAACCAGACAGTTATAGAAGTGCAGAGGACAGATTCAATGATGGCGGAGTAGAACTGTTTCAGCACCTCCTGTGACAGGCTGAACTTCCTCAGCTGGCGAAGGAAGTACCAGGGAAATAACCTAAGGACAGGACAAACTAACAAAAACATAAAAACAACTGCAGAGCACGCCATGGAGGCAGTCATCAGCGTCAGCGCCATCGCAAATCAATATGGGAAACTAGTGCTTATATTTTTCAATATACAGCAATATATGCATTGACAATGTATGGCTATATACTGATACATACTGTAAAAATATATTTAGAAATGAAGATTTAATGTTTGATCCTTTGAGTATATATTGCACATACATGTTGCCATATATATGTGAATACATGCACACACATATACACACACATTCACTGAATGAGTTACAGCTGACTTCTAGTTCCAATGCATGCTTTGCTTCTGACTGGAGAGTAAACATTTTAACATTAAGTGTTATTTCATGTGTTTTTGCTCAATATTATTATAGGGGGAGATATGTTGGTGTTTAATGTTGTATTGTTTTTGAATTTAAAAGGGTTTTCTGGTATGTGTAAGTTTGTGGGGTTACCATTGTGCTGAAGAGTATAGCCTGTGGTTAGGATGACGATTGGCCAAACACCAATAAGACTATATATTACTTTATTTAAAAGTAATGGATGTGCACTTTTCAGCACAGTGATAGTCTGTTCACTAAGTGCTATAGTATGAGTTGGTGTGCTTATGCTATTGTAAACTAGCTATATTAAAAACAAAATGTATATTGTAAATTATTGTTAAACATAATAAATATATATTTCAATATGTGTGTGTATATACTGCATGAGTAAATATATGTTCATTATATTTCTACATATGCAGTACCATATCTTATCACATGTACATCTATATATTATAAAGTGTATTACTGAATATAAAATTACATTGTGATATATAAGTAAATATACTGTCACATTTTTCAATAAATGAAAGCGGCAATCCCTTATATTATTCAATATATTGTAATATATTTACACAAAATATTATTCTGTATATTTTCTAATATACCGTTATATCATTTTATATATTGTTCATTCATATATTAGAAAATATATTTTCTTTGCGTGAGGGTAGCCCTGTTAGCTCCTGCTGGTAGATGTCATAATTACACCATTTGGAAGCAAACAGATTATTTTTCCACTGTTGGGCAGTTTTTAATAGCCATGCATTTTGGAAAAATTTGCAAACAACATCCTAGTAAGCAAATGGTAATATTATAGTGTATCTTTTGCCTGGGCCTGCTATCTCTCTGTCTCTCTTCATTTTTTAAAATTCTTTTTAATTTTCCTCTCTTTTGCTGCTCAGGATAGTCACTAGTGAAGGAGATGGCAGATTACAAATCTTGTACTTCTGGTTGTACAAAAGATGTCATTGCCACATTGCTCTGGGCGAATTTGGTTACAGCACCACAGACTGCCACAGTATTCCCATAATTGTTGATTGAAGCAGTATTAATCTGATTATTTATAGTGAAGAAATTTTCTACATTTTGATGCTTATACAGTGGTGTGAAAAAGTGTTGGCCCCCTTCCTGATTTCTTATTTTTTTTGCATGTTTGTCACACTTTAATGTTTAAGATCATCAAACAAATTTAAATATTAGTCAAAGATAACTTAAATTTGTTTGATGATCTGAAACATTAAAGTGTGACAAACATGCAAAAAAATAAGAAATCAGAAAGGGGGCCAACACTTGTTCACACCACTGTATATAGAATCATTAGAATACGTTGTAAGTTTCAAACAGAAAACTAAAGTAAATGTGAATTTTTTTAAATAAATATTTACTTATTAAGTTTTTTTTTGTTGCTTGTATCTTGCACACAGCTGATTTTTATTATCGTTATTTATTTTTTATTTTTTTTAAATATCTGAGTAATGTTGTAACAATAAAGATGTAGAAAGATTTGAATGCTGAACCTTTTTAATAGGTCTCAGGAATATAATGGAATAAAAAAATTTTCCCCCACTTTTTATGTTCTGTATGTTTTGGGATTCAGAGGAAACCATATCATCAAGGGAACAGGAGACACATGGAGTAATAGTTTGTATTACAGTTATTTATATCTTATTTATTTCCTGACACAGTTGTATCTGCTGCAGTTTTACAGTGGGCTGTCTTTAAAAGTGCTATCAAACAGCAGGAGGTTTTGTTGATAAATGTTGCAGTACATAAAGTGAATTACTACAGTCTGGCCAGCAAAATACATATTGAAATCAGTTTTAACATTAAAGATTACTGATCATTTACCTCTGGGAACAGACTTAAATATTCTGAAGATGGTTCAAATATTTTCAGAGACAGAATGTGTTTAGCTGATGTTCTAAACCATTGATAAAATAATGCATAGATAAGAGGATTCATGCAAGAATTCAAGTACATAATCCAACACATAATATTCATTACAGCTGATTCATTTGAATCGTATCCTGGAAAAAGAGAGACCATGTAATATGGTATCCAACACAGAAGATAAACTGCTATCACAATCCCCAGTGTTTTTGCTGCCTTTTTTTCTGACTTGCTGACATTTGTGACAGAGTTTATAAGCCGAGCTTGATATTTTGCTACACAGAAGATCTGCCCATATAAAGATATGATTACTGAACAAGGGGCCACTAATGAAACAATGAGGTCTGTGAGAACATACTCAAACTTAACAGTAACAATACAGTCCCCGTAACATGTTATTAGGGTTTCTGTACTGAAGATAGCATCGTATAGCATGATAACTGAATATATGCTTGAACATAGCCAGTTTAAAATGATACAAAAAACAGCTTTGTTGGTTGTGACCCTTGTTGAATATTGCAGAGGATCTTTCACAGCAATGTAACGATCTATAGATATGAAAACTAAATTACCAAGAGATGCTGAAACAACAGTATAAAGGATAAATGGAAACAAAGAACAAAATGTCTCTCCAAAGTACCAACATGTCTCAATATATCTGATTCCCATCAGTGGTATAACAATCAGTCCAACAAGTAGGTCGGCCACAGCCAGAGAGAGAATGAGCAGGTTGGTTGGAGTGTGCAGCTGCTTGAAATGAGAGATGGAGATGATCACCAGCAGATTCAGAAACACAGTAAGAACAGAGGCTAAAGAAATAAAAATGTATAAAACAATGCACTCCACTTGAGATTTGATTTCCTTGATGCACGACAAATTGTTGTTTGAAAAGCAGTACTCGATTGCTTGTTTGTCTGCGTCTGTCATTCCCCTGTTAAGCATTTCAAAAATATATTAGGAATACCACAAGTATCAAAAATAAAACAGCTTCATCATAGCAACATTTTGTAGTTATAGAAGGATTCTCAAGCTTGTTAGTTTGGTGTCTTGATAATCCAATTTTGTGGATTCATTCATATTAAAGGAAACCTGGCCTCACCATTACACAGGAGGGTTGATGCTACTGTTTTAAACACACCCATAAGATAAATATCCATAACCATAGAGAGAATGAGTTGTAGGGAAATTACAGTTAATCCCCACAGAGAGACCAATATTCTCAATGAAGTCCAGGAGTAAAATTTGAAGTTCACTCAGTTGTCAGAGAATTTACTGAAGACAGCTATATTACTGAAGACAGAGTTCTCCACACTTCCACACAGTGTTCTTTTCTTTACACAAATGTGGTTATCTAAAGACAGTTTCTTGGAGATACTAAGTTCCATTCGTAAGCAACTATCTTAAGGGTTGTAGGTGAGTCACAAATCCTGTTCGGGCACTTCTCATCTGGGCAGCTGCTGATTCTCCTGGCGACTGTTCCTTTGGCATGGTCACGTGCCTGTTATATTCCTAAACAACCCTTGAAAATATGCCATTAGATAAAACATAGGCAATATCTTTTCCCTTCAAGGTTGAGCTGCAGTACATCATTGGAACAGAACAGTACACTCACACAGAGCACTGATTCAAACTTCTACACATGATTCACGCTTAGTTTGACATATAGCAACTAATGGTGCTATAAATATTAAACATACATGAGAATTAGTGGATACATGGAAACAGGTGCTTTAGTGACCTTCTTGGCCCTATAGGCAAAATCGGTTTTTACATGTCTCATACAGCTCTCACGAGAACCACAGAATGAAATAAATAAGAACAAAATTGTTACTGATAACACTTTTTCTATAAAATATATTCAGATATTCAATTATTACAAAACAAATACATATTTATTCTCTGTAAGCCGGGCTAAATGAGTAAACTGCATTCCTGCATTACTACATTCCTGACATGGGTCAGACCCTCAGTTATCTCTCAGATACCAAATACAGACATTGCTTGTAGCATAAATACCAGTATAGATACACTATTTTAAGAAAACTATGATTACGAATTCATTATATACTAGAAGTGGAGGGGATTGGAAATCGTCTCAGGTTACGCATGTAACCATGGTTCCTCAAGGGAACGAGACGCTGTGTCGGAGGACGCTTTGGGAACGCCGTTCAGCGTGACCTGCTATGAACCCCGTGTGTAATCAGTCCAATAGATGGGCGAGACGTCACGGGCGGGTGACGTAATGACCAGGAAGCTATAAAAGCACGTGCGGTGAAACCGGCGTCAGCTTCTAGGAGTGAAGCAAGCACTGGCAGAGATGCCGGAAGTATGGCCCCGAGACGCAGCGTCTCATACCCTCGAGGAGCCATGGTTACATGCGTAACCTGAGACGTTCCTCTTCAGGAACTCAAGCTGTTTCGGAAGACACTTTGGGAACGAGTATGCCCACGCCGCCAGAATTCCAAATCTCTGCCTAGTGTGGAAGCCTGCACAGCTATGGCGAGAGAACAAAAGAGCCGGGAGTGGCTCGCATATCTAGGCCATAGTCGAGAGCAAAGTCAAGATAGGAAGGGGCCACTGAGAGGGCCTGCAGATCCCCAACTCTCTTGAGAGAAGATATCGCCAGAAGAAAGGTAGTCTTAATAGTGAGGTGGCGATCGGAGATCTCCTCGATAGGCTTGAAGGGAGGCCAACAGAGAGCTTCTAGCACCACAGCCAGGTCCCACGTGGGGACACGAGATCGTACCGGAGGCCTCAGCCTCAGCGCACTGCGGAGGAAACGTGTAACTAGGGGGGGTCTGCCCACTGACTGACCACCGAGGGGGGCG
>NW_015549598.1:34331-35009 GCF_001515605.1 Sinocyclocheilus anshuiensis | reverse complement strand
ACAGAGATCTTCTAGCACGACAGCCAGGTCCCATTTGGGGACACGAGATCGTACCGGAGGCCTCAGCGCACCGCGGAGGAAACGTGTAACTAGGGGGTGTCTGCCCACTGACTGGCCACCGAGAGGGGCGTGGTAGGCCGCAATGGCCACCACATAGACCTTCAGGGTGGAGTGGGTCAACCCTGCGGAGAATCGGGCATGCAGGAACTCCAGCACTGTACCAACCGGGCAGTTAACTGGGTTGATCTGGTGGTCTCCGCACCAAGAAGTGAAAAGTTTCCACTTCAAGGCGTACAGTTTCCTCGTTGAGGGAGATCTGGATTGGAGGATGGTCTCAACAACCTCGGTTGAGAGACCGGAAGCTATGCCTCAGTTGAGAGACCGGAAGCTATGAGTTGTGCCTCCTCAGAGGCCACACCCACAGCTTCCACAGCTCCGGGCAGGGGCGCGCCCTCCGCCTGTGAGAGGAGATCTCTCCTGATGGGAATCTCCCATGGAGGGCCGTCGAGGAGAAAAATCAGGCCCGAGAACCATACTCGGCCCAGCCAGAACGGGGCTACTAGCAGAAGATGGACCCCGGCACACTCTCTCCAGAACTCCCGGGAGCAGAACGATCGGGGGAAAGGCGTTCAGACGAAGCCTCGGCCACGTCTGTACCATGGCATCCAGCCCCAGTGG
>NW_015549598.1:27836-34246 GCF_001515605.1 Sinocyclocheilus anshuiensis | reverse complement strand
TGGGGTGAAGCATCCATTCCCCGGGCCTCGGCCCCTGCCTCGACAGGATGTCTGCTCCCATATTGAGATGCCCAGGAATGTGAACTGCTCTCAGCGAGAGAAGTGTGCCCTGGGAACACACAAGGATCTGGTACGCTAGTTTGTACAAACGGCGTGAGCGCAGACCTCCCTGGTGGTTGATGTAAGAGACCACCGCTGTGTTGTCGGTGCGCACCAACACATGGTGACCTCTCAGGCCTGGGAGGAAGTGTCTTAGTGCACGCAGCACGGCTAGCATCTCCAGACAATTTATATGCCATGTCAGATGGCGACCACTCCACAGACCGCGGGCAGGGTGGCCACTCATGACCGCACCCCAACCGGTGAGGGATGCGTCCGTCGCTAGCGTTACGCGGCGACAGGGAGCTCCCAGCACCGGGACCTGAGACAAGAACCAAGGTTTCCTCCACATGTTCAAGGCACGTAGGCATCACCGCATGACCTTGATCATGCGACGCGGTTTCCCCTCGGGGAGAACCCCTTGGTCTTGAGCCACCACTGTAGGGGTCTCATGTACAGCAGGCCAAGAGGTATCACGTTGGACGCAGCTGCCATCAGACCCAGCAGTCTCTGAAACTGCTTGACAGTGAGTGACCGGCCTTCTCTGACTCTCGCGACTGCGGTGAGGACCGACTCGATCCGAGCAGGGGACATACGTGCCTGCATCGTGGTCGAATCCCACACCACGCCTAGATAAGTGGTCCTCTGTAATGGAGAAAGCACACTTTTCTTGGCGTTTAGTCTCAACCCCAGTTCCCTCATGTGGGCGAGAACAACATCTCGATGTCAAACCACCATCTGCTCTGATTGAGCTAAAATCAACCAATAAGGGCTGCATCCACACACTTCGTGAAAGTGCGGGGTGAGAGTGCAAGACCGAAGGGAAGAACCCGATATTGGTACGCTTTGCCAATAACCTCTTAGTCTTAAGTACGGTCTGCAGATCCGGCTTAGACTTCGAGGCCCCCGACCCAGAGCGTCGCTTTAACTCATGGTCCCGACGCGGAGGAGCACGTGAGGCAACCTGACCCAGAGCGCTGCTTAAACTCGCGGTCCCGACGCGGAGGAGCACGTGAGGCAATGCTCTGTTTTTGTGCCTCCCTGTATGAGGAGCTGGTACTCGAAGGGGGCTGCTCCCGCCCAGCAGCTCCCAGAGCTAGAGAGCGGCGAGGGAGGAACCGCTGGAACGCCGCCGCCTGTTTACGAGCCTCCTGGTACCTATCGACGACGGAATTAACGGCGTCGCCGAACAGGCCAGAAGGCGCAAGCGGGGCGTCCATGAGGCAGACCCTATTTCTCTCTTTCATGTCTGATAAGGTCAGCCATAAATGCCTCTCCGCCGCCACCATAACTGCCATAGACCTGCCAATGGCACGGGCGGTCTCTTTAGTGGCGCGGAGAGAAAAATCAGCGGTCCTCCTGAGATCCCGACCTCCACACCTCGGTGTGGAGGTCGGGGAAAAAAGGCAGACTCTGGCGCGGAGGTGGCAGCTTAACACACAGAAAACGCTCATCCAATTTACTCTTCTGCGGCTCAGCCATTTTCTCGGCGGTCCAATCGATGTTTAACTTGGCCATGGCACGAGTTACCAACTCTAAAAGCTCCTCATACTGGGGCGATTGAGGGGGCGAATCCTCATCGATGTCCACCACATCAACCTCCTCGGAGGAAGACAGGCAGAGCGTCGAGCCCGTTCCCCAGGGGGAAGTAACCGCAGAGCGGGCTTCCGATCCCAGAGAAGGGGCGCTGGATCTGGCGGGTGAGGAAGAAGATAGGGACTGATTACACACGTGGTTCAGAGCCGGTCACGCTGAAGGGCGTTCCCAAAGCGTCCTCCGACGCAGCTCAAGTTCCTGAAGAGGAACCAACACTTCAGGCTGTAAAGTATATGGCCTAACAAAAATTATGTTTTATATTCTTTAGCTGCACACAGTGCAATACAGACTCAATTGTACTGTTAAATATACACTGTTAAAAAAAAGAGAGAAAAAAAGGAAAATGGAAAATTTACTGGTAATTTTCAGGCATCGCAGAAGAAACCCATAACGGTTGCTGAATAAACAGAAGATTGAACTGCTTTTATTAATTCAACGTGACTAATAAACACATGAGTACGACAATATATGGTTTATCTGGTATATATGGATATATATGGTTCGTCTTATTATAATTTTTATTATAATAAAGTATATAATAATGCAATGCTAATCGACATAGCCTTTAACACTGCTTAGAATACTATGAAATATGTTGCATGCCTTATTCTGTGTAAGAAGCCACATCATCTCACAGAAGGATTTATTTCAAACACTCGGCTGACATTATGAAGTGAGTTTGGAGTAAAAGCATGTTATTAAATGTGGTATTTTCACGTGCTTTCAGATGGAGCAGCATTTACTACACAGAGCCGTAGTTCACCAACAACCTACGCAAACAGCTTTCATAATCGCAGAATGAGTTCTTCGATTTCATAATCGCGCGATTAAATCGTCTGCGATTATGAATGCGATTTTGCGTTGCTTGTCAGTGAACTACGGCTCTGTGTAGTAAATTCTGCTCCATCTGAAAGCAGGTGATGAAGATTTACTACTAATCACAGAACCGGCTTTACTGACAAGATGCGCATGACAATCGCATTCGAATAATTGTGCAGCCCTAACTCCTAGTCTTTAGCCTAGACCTGGGGACCAATAAAAGTCTCTAATCCAAAGACCTTAGACATCTGACAGGTGTTTTATATTCAGAAGGTCATAAAAGTAAGAAGATGTCTTTTAAAAGCTTTACAGACAAAAACTAAGATTAAATTTCAGTGTTTGTATTTTATGAAATATTTGCACACTCACAAATATTATATTACAGACTCCATCCAATTCATCACTGAATATTTAATTAGTAGGTGGGTTTAATGCAACTTCACATTTAATGGGATGTCCTTGTTTTCTGTACATATAAATTAGAATCCAATCAGTTATAGAAAGCAGAAAGTCAAACTGACAGCTGAAATATTGTACCACAGCTTTGAAGTGGCAGCTTTGAGGACAGGGGCAGGCTACAAAGGATATAATCAATTGTGAAAATGTTTGACCAGAGCATCATGGAGGACAACAGTCAAGAAATCCAATATTGCTTTCCAAACAACAATTTGTCATGTTTCAGAGAAATCAAACCTGAAGTGGAGTATGTCATTTTGTACATGTTCATTTTTTTATTATCAGTGTTTACTGTGTTTCTGAACCTGCTGGTGATCATCTCCATCTCTCACTTCAAGCAGCTCCACACTCCAACCAACCTGCTCATTCTCTCTCTGGCTGTGGCTGACCTGATCGTGGGACTGATTGTTATACCGTTAATGGGCATCACATTCATAGAATCATGCTGGTACTTTGGAGAGACATTTTGTTCTCTTTTTTTATTTATTGCTTTTATGGTTGTTTCAGCGTCTCTTGGTAATTTAGTCTTTATATCCGTAGATCGTTACATTGCTGTGAGTGACCCTTTGAGATACACAGTGAGGGTCACGACTGATAAAGTTGTTTTTTGCATTATTATAAACTGGCTCTGTTCTAGCATATATTCTGTCATTATCTTATACAATTCAATGTTCTACCCAGAGACACAAGACAGGTGTTATGGAGACTGTTCAGTTTCTTTCAAATTTGAACATGTTGTCACAGACCTCATAGTCACTTTCGTTGCCCCTTCTTCTATAATCATGTCTATATATGTGAAAATCTTCTGTGTTGCAAAATACCAAGCCAAGGTTGTAAATTCTGTCACAGGTGTCAGCAGATCACAAAGAAAGGCAGCAAAAACTTTGGGTATTGTGGTAATGGTTTACTTTATGTGTTGGATACCTTACTATATAGTGACTCTTATTGAAGGAAATGAGTCAACTGTTGAATTTAATGTAACATGCTGGATTTTGTACATGAATTCCTGTATGAATCCACTTATCTATGCACTGTTTTATAAATGGTTTAGAAAATCAGCTAAACACATAATGACTCTAAAAATATTTAAGCCATCATCAGAATACTTCAGTCTTTTCCCAGAGGATACGTAAATGATCAGTTTCTAATTTTTAAAAGTTGTGTTTCTTTCTACAGTGATTTTATTTATTTATTTATTTTTATTGAAGAATGCTGGAACATACAAATAATAACAAAACAAAATATAAACACACACACACACACACACACACACACACACACACACACATATATATATTAAAAACAAACACAAACAAAAAGAAAACAAGAAAAAGAAAACCAGAGCATAGCGCACATTTAGATTTTACATATAATGATATTACAAAGTGCTAAGGGGGGATGGAAGATATCATAGTATTTTAAACATTTCACAGACTTTTTATTATTTAACAGTCTTATTGAAGAAATATAACAGTCAAGATCAGACAAAAACACTTTTAACACAGGAGATGAATTTTGTTTATGTATGTGAAATTTTGCTAATAAAATAAAAAGGTTAACAATACATTCTAGATCTTTATTGCTTTTGTTTTCATAACACAAAATAACATTATTTAAAGTAAAGCAGTAATTAATATTCACTAAATGAAATATATAATTTGCCAGATCAATCCAAAACCTGTTTACGACTTTACAGTCAAAAAATAAATGAGTCAGCATCTCTTTCTCACTATTACAAAAGCAACATACATCATCAATATCATTGTATCTTGATGTTAGAGATTTAGATGGGTAAATGGTATGTAGAATTTTGAAGTGTATTTCTTTTTTTTTATTATTAATACAATATTTAAAAGGAATTAACCAAGCTCTTCTCCAGTCAATATTCTCAATTACAGAGTTCCAAAAAAAATTCCCTCTAGGAGATATTTTATTTTGGGAAAATATTACCAATATGTTTGTTATTAAATCTTTTCTCAGTTAACACCTTCTAAAGTTAATTTTAGGTTTGTCACAGATAGAGAAATATAAGTAAAAGTTGACTTTTGACAAGCTGAAGTATTGTTACAGGAATAGCTTTAATAACTGAATTAAATCTTTCTACAGTGATTACTTTGTATTTGAGGATGTTGCACATCAGCAAGTAAAAGGGTGGTAAATGTGTAATGGCAGGTTCAGAGAGGAGGAAATCTGAGAGCAAATCAGCTCTGACATTAAGATTCATTGTGACAGTTTTCCTGCTTTGCTGGATTCTTGTCTTTAAAAAAAAAAAAGTAATCTTCTCCACCATATCACAAATTCTAACATGAACCTTGTATGCTGACCTGAATGCTATGTCTGATTCCTCTTTGCTTTATTTTACCAGCTATAAAATATAATTGAAACACATCATAACTTCTTAGAATATTTAAATCAGTATGCTTACTGATTTTTATAGACTTTTTAGAATGTTTGTGAGGAGTTGATTTATTTTTCAAACTGATGTAGTATTGACACAGTGTTGTATTACACAATCCAAAGCTGACATGTCTGTGGTGTTCATGTTGCTGCAACAAAGGCTCCAAAGATGATGGGATAAAGATTTCCATTTCAAAACAAGTTAAAATTATTTAATGATACTAGAGTTATCATCACACCCATGTTTTCACAAACATTTTTTTTAATATATATTTTGTCTAACAGTATTTTAGAAAGCTACAAAACTATTTTAATAAAGAGTTAGTAAGATGTTGTCACCATAAACATGAAACAAACAAATGACATGATTATTATTAATAAAAGTAGTTACTTATCATTGTGTCACAAGTTAACCCAGTACTGTTATGAAAACTGATTCTATCAAAAAGCTTTGAAAATCTTTCTTTGAATTATGTGTATTTAAAGACTTTCATAAAGATATGAACACTACTGGAGCATTTGCACTCCATCAGCACTAAAGAGCTTCACCTAAAAGACTGGATTGTCTGGATTGCATAGCCCTGTTAGCTCCTGCTGTTATAATTGCACCATTTGGAAGCAAACAGCTTCTTTCTACATTGATGGGCAGTTTTTAGTAGCTATGCATTTTGGTAAAAAATAAAATAAATAAAAAATAAATATATATATATATATATATATACTTATTATTATTATTATTTATTGCAAACAGCATCCTATTAAGCAAATCCAGCTCCCTCTCTGTCTCTAATCATGTTTTGTTCTTTTGTCTTTAAAGTGTGAAATAGACCTTTTTCTTTTTCATCTCTGTTGCTGCTCAGGATAGTCACTATTTTTTTTACAGCGTAGGAAAATCTCAGGTGCAAATCTCACTTGTCATTAGGATTCTACTTGTAGGAACGTCTACTTGTCAGTTCGTGAACTGCAAATGTCTTATTTACACTACTCGCTCTATTAGACTGTCCTCCACGGGTTGATATACACCGAACAAAATGATAAACGCA
>NW_015549598.1:20586-27303 GCF_001515605.1 Sinocyclocheilus anshuiensis | reverse complement strand
AACTGCAGTCAGGTCGAGACCCCGATGAGGACGACAAGCATGCAGATGAGCTTCCCGGAGACGGTTTCTGACAGTTAGTGCAGAAATGTTTTGGTTATGCAAACCGATTGTTGCAGCAGCTGGTGGCTGGTCTCAGACGATCTTGGAGGTGAAGATGCTGGTGTGGTTACACGTGGTCTGCAGTTGTGTGTTCTGCCAAATTCTCTGAAACGCCTTTGGAGATGGCTTATGGTAGAGAAATGAACATTCAATTCACGGGCAACAGCTCTGGTGGACATTCCTGCAGTCAGCATGCCAATTGCACGCTCCCTCAAAACTTGCGACATCTGTGGTATTGTGCTGTGTGATAAAACTGCACATTTTAGAGTGGCCTTTTATTGTGGCCAGCCTAAGGCACATCTGTGCAATAATCATGCTGTCTAATCAGCATCTTGATATGCCACACCTGTGAGGTGGATGGATTATCTCGGCAAAGGAGAAGTGCTCACTAACACAGATTTAGACAGATTTGTGAACAATATTTGAGAGAAATAGGCCTTTTGTGTACATAGAAAAAGTCTTAGATCTTTGAGTTCAGCTGATGAAAAATGGGGGCAAAAACAAAAGTGTTGCGTTTATCATTTTGTTCTTGTCCTGCAAGAAAAGTTGGAGATGAGGCTGTCCCCCTCCTCTTTGAAAGTGTATGTAACGGCCATTGCGGTGCATCATGATGCAGTGGATGGAAGACCCTTGGTGAAGCACGACCTGATCGTCAGGTTCCTGAGAGGCGCGAGGCGATTAAATCCTCCCAGATCGTGCCTCGTTCCCTCTTGGGATCTCTCTGTGGCCCTGGCCCCCTTTGAGCTGCTTGACTCAGCTGAGCTCAAATTCCTGTCAGTTAAAAAATAAAACTAAAATAAATCCCCACTGTAAATCATGAATGATAATCTGTAAAAATGTCAATAAGAGAGGATGCTGGCTGAAATATTCTAAAAGTTAGAATGTGTTTAACTGATATTTTAAACCAGCGGTAAAATAAAGCATAGACAATAGGATTCAGACCTGAGTTCATATGGAAGGTCCATGTTAGAAATGTCAGTGTAGTGGAAGAGATTGCTGTGGTTTTTGTTAGAGAACAGATGTAGAACGGAATCCAGCAAAGTAGATAAGCTGTCACAATAATTCCTAATGTCAGAGCAGCTTTGCTCTCAGATTTCCTCCTCACTGAAACTGAAACTTCCATTACACATTTTACACCAATCATTTGAGAGTTAATAACTTTCACTTGCCGTTGCACAACATAAAATATCCTCAAATATGCAGTGATGATCACAGTACATGGAAATAAAAAGGAAAAGATCAAATCAATGAATTTCCAAGCATTAGTAATCAAAACAATACACTGGCCGTAACACAGTGTTTTGTCTGATGTTTTAAAATATCCGTTACTAATTACATACCAAATATTGTAAACTGAACAGCAAAACCAGCAGAGACAGATGCTTATTAAAGTTTTAGTTGTGGTTATTTTCTGTGGGTACAGTAAAGAGTAACACACAGCCATATAGCGATCTACAGCGATTAAAACTAAATTACAAAGAGATGTAGAAAGGAGCAACCTAACGATGATCACAAACAGTCCACAGTAAGTGTCTCCAAAGTACCAACATGTTTCAATTTGCTTGATGCCCTCTACGGGTATCACAATAAGTCCAATAAGCATATCAGCCACAGCCAGAGAGAGAATGATCAGGTTGGTTGGAGTGTGAAGCTTCTTGAAGTGAGAGATGGAGATGATCACCAGCAGGTTCAGAAACACAGTCCATGCTGACAGCAATAATACAAACATATAGATGATATTGTATTCATGCCTGGAGCGTTTTCCCTTTATACATGATGAGTTGATGGCAGGAAAGCAGAATTGAATCTCGTGATCCTCTGTCTCATAGGCCATGAGTGAGTCTCCTCCTATTAGGGAGTTTTTCTGCTCTCCATACTATTCTTTCATTTATGTGGTGTCTGACTCAGACTGGCCCACCCATCTACCACCCTCTCTGATGCTGCATAATTATATAACCATTTTCTTCTCCCAACGTTTGATATGATGGATACACATAACTGTAAAATCTAAGGGTTAATAATTTTTTGAAACCTTATAAATCAGAATAACTGTTATTCTTGTGAGCGTCCAATAATTTGTTCATAATTTATTTAAAATCCTCTCACTCTCTAGGTTATTTAGGTTGTAGTGCAGCAAAAATTACACTGAGTGAAGTCAAGAGTTGTGGTACCATGAACAGACAGTTAATTTGTAAATTGTAACATGAAATTACAAAGTGCTCTGACAGCTTTTGTGATTTTTAGGGGCCAAACACCAAAGGTGGCAGGCCATAGAACCACTTGCAGGAAAGTTTTGAAATTTGGCACACAGAGGACGGTTTTAACATTAACCACAGTAAGTTTAGACTCTCCAACTCAAACCCTCTAGTGCCACCAACAGCTCAAAGTTGCACTCATGTGTATGCTAATAACTTTTGAAGCGTGAAGTTTAGAAGCAAAATTCTTTTTTTTCTTCTGATTCCTTGGCTCATGCCAAGTCAAATGCATACCAAAATTTAAATTCTATGAATTATGAATTATTGAATTATTCTCAAAACCTACTTTTTCGAAACTCGCCTTAGGCTTATTCGCTTAGGCTTGTCTGATTTTGATGAACGCATGAACGAATTTGACGAAGAGCATGCCAAAATGGACGTGAGGCTATATCTACATAACGCTTTAGCGCAGGGATCCTCAAATCTGGCCCACGGGATCCACTTTCCTGCAGAGTTTAGCTCTAACCCTAATCAAACACACCTGAGCAGGCTAATCAATGCCTTCGGAATCATTAGAAAATCACAGGTATCTGCATGTACATTGTGGGAAACAGCCAAATGCATCATGAGAGGTAAAATTATCTCATATTGTTCAAATAAAAATAAAAAGCTGTCAGCAAGAGAAAAATTTTTACAGGAAGAGGTGAAGCGACTGGATCACCTGGCCTCTCAAGGGTTGACAGACTCAATCACTAAAGAACTCCTGAGAACTAGAGAAGAATTAAATCAAATATTAAATAAAAAAACAGAGCAAATACTTCTTAAACTCAGACAACAGCAATTTGAATTTGGAGAAAAAACTGGCAAATTCTTGGCAAATCAACTAAAGCATCAAAATGAGAAATCAATAATTACATAGATAATGGATCATTCAGGCAATATAACACAAAACCCATCTGAAATAAATGAATCATTTAGGTTATATTATTCAAAACTCTATTCTACGGACCAAAATGAATCACTGAAAGAAACAGAATCTTTTCTGAGTGGTGTCTCCCTGCCTCAGGTATCACCAATGCAATCAGAAAAATTCTTATCCATTCAGGAACTTACCAAAGCACTTAATCGTATGCCAAATAATAAATCACCCGGTCCAGATGGTTTTCCAGCAGAGTTTTATAGACAGTTTTTGTCATTGCTTTCACCTATATTCTTCAACTCTATTTGTGAAATTTATGAAACAGGAAAGATACCTCAACATATGAATACTGCTTACATTTCTCTCATTCCAAAGCCAAACAAAGATCCCACCCAGTGTCCCAACTACTGTCCAATATCACTAATTAATGTAGATTTAAAAATCATCAGTAAAGCACTGGCAGGTAGACTAGAATCGGTGATGTCAACCCTCATACATCCAGATCAAACGGGCTTTATAAAAGGGAGACACTCCTCAGAAAATACTAGAAGATTAATAAATATAGTTGATTTCTATAATAATTTATGCAATACAAACAAACCACCGTTTATAATTGTATCTTTAGATGCAGAAAAGGCCTTTGATAAGGTAGAATGGCCCTTTCTTTTCACCACTCTCAGTCATTTTGGCTTTAAATCATATATCATTAACTGGATTAAAACACTCTATAATACTCCAACAGCATCTGTTATAACTAATGGCATTTTATCAAAACAATTTAATTTAAAAAGAGGAACCCGACAAGGCTGCCCATTATCACCACTTTTTACAATCTTTATTGAACCCTTGGCAGCAGCAATACGACAATCACACAATATATCTGGTATCCAATCAAAACATTACCATCATAAAATAAGTCTGTATGCGGATGCCATTCTTTTATATATTATAAACCCATCTTCATCGCTTCTGTCGGCCCATAGTCTGATAAGTGACTTTAGTAAAGCATCAGGATATTCAGTTAACTGCTCCAAAGCCGAGATTCTGCCTATTACCAAATTGAACTGGGATGCTGAACTAGAGAGTTATCCATTCAAGCGTACAACCAAAATAATAAAATACCTTGGGATCCATATTTCATCCAATCTAAAAGATCTATTTAAGCTTAATCATGCCCCATTATTACAAGATATACAAAACAACTTGGAAAGATGGAACAATTTGCCTCTATCTCTAATCGGCCATATATCATCTGTAAAAATGAACATACTTCCAAAAATAACTTATCTTTTTTCCATGATCCCTGTCACTCCACCTCCCGGCTGGTTCTCCTCTTTAGACAGTATAATGACTAAATATTACTGGAAAAAAGAAAAGCCCGAATAAAACTATCAAATCTACAAAGATCAAAAAAGTCGGGAGGACTTGGGGCACCTAACTTTTACCTTTACTTCATCTCTCAACAGCTAATTTACATTTACCATTGGATACATAATCCTAACCTCCCTTGGTTAAATATTGAAAACGATCTGGTTCAGTCATTAGATATAAAGTTCTTACCATTAATAGACAAATCAATAAAAACTCTCCCTGGTTACAACAATAATACTATTAATACCACCATGAATGCTTGGTGGAAGTTACATGACCTATTACACTGTAGAGTGAAACCTTCAGCCAGTACACCCATATGGCATAATCCAACGTTTTTAATTAACAATAAACCTTTTTATTTCTCCACATGGAGTCAGAGAGGTGTAACTACCCTGGGCCATTTATATAATGGGGGCCTTTTCATGACCTTTGAGCATATTCAATCAAAATACAATTTATCAAATCAAACTTACTTTCAATACATACAGTTAAAAGAAGTCATACAAAAATCTATTGGTTCCTGTACTCTGAGAAATTGTAATTCTCACATATACCAAACGATTGAATCTTTAAAACCTAATAAAATATTATCACAAATATATACATTCTTAATATCTTCAGAAACCGACATAGTTGCTCCAATTCAACAATGGACTAAGGATATGGGTACAGATCAAATTATCAACTGGCAAGAAGTTTGCAATAACATTTATTCTATGTCCTGCAATACCAAAATTCAAATGATTCAATATAAAGTAATTCATAGAACTCATATCACAAAATACAAACTGCAACGCATGGGATATATTAAAAATAATAACTGTCCACACTGTCCAGCCTCCATTGACGACTATTTCCATGCATTCTGTCGGTGTCCACTGGTTCAATCATTTTGGTCGAAGGTCATGAGCAGACTCTCAGATATCCTCGAATTCAGCATCCCAGTTTGTCCCAAAATAGCTTTACTGGGAGACACTTCTACACTGCAGATTTCTAATCAGTTTAAACCATTTTTATTGATTTCACTGACAGTAGCAAAGAAACACATCTTACTTAACTGGAAAGACAGAACAGATCTTTCAATAAACCAGTGGCTTACATTATTATTAGTACATTTAAACTTGGCGCAATTAACGGCATTCGCACACAACATTGATCCTTCCAAACAAACTTGGTCTACTTTTGTTCAATATCTGAGTGAGAACTGATTCCGGTTTGTCTATGTCTCTGTCATAAAACATGAGAAACTTATGAGGAAAATTTTGTGTCCTTTTATATAACTTATGTTGTTTATATCCTGTCAGCTTATGTCGATTACTTCTATTATCAAAATTTGTATATTTTTTTTTCATCTTTTCTTTTCCTTTCTCCCTTTCAATGTGTAGATATGTAACTCTTTGAATGCTATCATTTAAGCCTTTTATTTTCTCTATCCCTATTAACATTTAATTTACATTAAGTTACCATGTGTTTTAATTTCTACACCTCCATTGTTACCATTGCAGTTATCATAGTTCTTATCATTGTTTCTGTATATGTTATTCATTTACCATTTCATCTTTAGTTAATTTAAAGAAAAAAAATCTTTCTTTCTTGTTCCTTTTTTTTTTCTTGTCCCATCTCCCCTCCCTTGCTCTTTCACTGTTCTCTCTATCGATTCCTCTCTCTCTCTCGCTGTCTCTCTCTCCTTAACTCTCTCCCCCTACCTTGATCCCCTCCTCTCTCTTATCCTTTTGGCTTGAAATAATGTTTTTTTGACTTGAATAGGGAAAGACTTGTACAAAGAACTGCCACTGGGTCTGGCAAACAAGGCTCTGAGAAGTCAACCGACTGAGGCACAGACTTCAGGAGCACTGTGAACATCCTGTACTAGGGTCTATTAAGGAGAGGCCGTGGCTAGGTCATACACCAGTGCCCTAGAAGGGGCCTCCCTAAGACCTAGGATAGTCTTCTCCCATCATCAGTTTGAAATAATTCAATATCCCTCAATTTCTCTTTTCCCCTCTTCCTCTTCCTCTCGCTCCTCAATTTCCTGTCTATCTTTCTTTTTATTTTCTCTCCCTTCTCATTTTTTCCCCTATTAAAGATAGGGAAATGTATTTTTATTATTATTAGATTTATATATATATA
>NW_015549598.1:16747-20148 GCF_001515605.1 Sinocyclocheilus anshuiensis | reverse complement strand
TGAGTTTGATCAGGGTTGGAGCTAAACTCTGCAGCGCATTGGCCCTCCAGGGCAAGATTTGAGGAACCCTGCTTTAGCGTATTCAAACCAAACTTGGTGTGTTTTATAATAACCGTGAGCTAAGGGTACATGCCCAGTTTCGGCACAGCACCACGTAGTGGTCAGGAGATATAAACGTGGATATTTTTGATTATAACTTTAGAATGGTTTGGTCAAAAATCACAAGACTGGTCTCTTCAGGTTTGGTGCGACATACCGAGTCGAACCATGCCCATGTTAGCCTTTTTGGGCATGGGCCAATTTGAATTTTGCCATAAATTGTCATATTTTATGAACACATTGGCATATCATCACGAAACTCGGTATGTGTCATAGGCACCATGCCCTGAGGCACTCAAAAATTATAATAAAATTTCAAAAATTGCTCATATCTTGATTGGTTTTGGCTATTGACATGAGACTGGTCTTGATAGATTCATTGGATCATGCTGAGAATATCCATACCAATTATGCCATAATCGGCTGAACTTCTTATCCACCATTTAGATTTTCTTTGAAAACCTACTTATTCGAACTCCTCCTATCCTGATGGCCTGATTCTCACCAAATTCAACTTTGTGTCGATAGACATTCGTGTCGATAGACAATCATGTAGATAGACAAAACGGTTTTCATTTACCACGTCAGGGATTTTGATGCCATGGTGCCAAACTGTCAAGCGATGCCATAGAAGAACCATTTTTGGTTCCACAAAGAACCATTCAGTCAAAGGTTCTTTAAAGAGCCATTTCTTTCTTGCGTTTTTATAATCTGAAGAACCTTCTTTTGCCACAAAGAACCTTTTGTGAAACAGAAAGGTTCTTCAGATGTTAAAGGTTCTTTATGGAACCATTTAGACAAAAAGGTTCTTCTATGGCATCGTGAAGCACCTTTATTTTTAAGAGTGTAGTCACGCAGTGTGAAAACAACGGCGATCTGACCAGTTTGAAAATCGTGCAGCGTGAACTCGGCATTAGGCTATATCTGTATAACAGCGACACCTATTGGTCAAAAGTGATAAACCGTTAAATCATGTTACTAGTGGTTGTATTTATAATGTTTCAGCGATTTTGACTAAAATCATCTTAAAATGTCTGGTCTGACCCTGTCATGCTTGCTCCTCATTCTGCCTTTGTTGTGCTTGGCCCCTTAATTGCTGCTTGCTGCTATATTTATGAATATTTTCTATTTGCTAAAATAAATTGTTATTAGAGTATTTTAGATGGAGAATGCCCTCAATGGCCTCACTTACAAAACTGTGGTAAGATGTTAGTCTGACATTTGCAATTCTCCAATGAACAGTTGACAATTTAAACCATTCTCGTCTCCTTGTTAAGAGTGCCACCAAGCTACCGGGTCTGCATTTATGTTTTGGCAGTGCCTAGCAACTCTCTCTGTTCAAGAGCATCTAAAATAAATCAGTAACACAAATAAATATATATATATTAAAGTATTAATATTTATTAAGTTTAGCACATATTTGTCAGTGCTAAACATTCCTCATTTTTCCTGTAATATAAATAAGATGCTACAATTTGTATATACAGAAACTGCATTACACACAATGTCAAATGAATTTCCCTGAATGATGAAACTTCAGCTTATATGGCAGGCGTTCAACCGCCCACCTATATCAAACAGTGAGCTTGACCAGTGAAGTTAATTACAATTATTCACAACATCTACTTATTTAATAATAATAATAATAAAATAACAATAGAAGTGTTTTTCCATTTCACAGAAGGACATGTGGTTTTGTACATTAGGTTACCACACCATGAAAAGGTGAAATGATCAAACATTTAAGAGCCATAAACTCACTTTGCTGTAACACCACACGGTCTTCAGGGTCCATTTTTGATGATGTCAGAGACTGTTAAAGTGCATATTGCAGGTTAGAGACCCAGTGAGTCAATGTATAGAAAATTAATGTAGGAACTAGATTTTCTTTAAAATATACTTATAAATACACTGCTTGAGGCTTCTGGAGTCATTTTTGTGAGAAAATTTTAGTTCCGCATCTGAAAAACGCCAAAATCGGAAGTGACGTAACGGGAGGGAGTGCGGTCAATTTAAACAATAGGAAAACAATGGATCGCAATAACAGTTCGGATGCTGAGGAAATTGTAAATGTTTATTCATACTTGTATAACAGACCACAGCCATACAATTATGAGCCTGCTATGCAGCCAAGAGAGCAGGGACAGGCCAGGATTATTCTAATAATAATTAAAGTTTATCTGTGCTATTGATCCTGGTGACCACAAACTTGACTATGAGTAACTTTGCCAAGAGGTCTTTGTGTCGGTGCAAAGAGCGAGAATCGCTATTCATTCCTTTCACTTCGCAATATAATAATAATAATAATAATAAAAGTCAACACAGAGAGAACATACAAACTCAACATGTTTTTTATTCACAATAAGCTACAGAATACGTAGAAAATTAGTCTATAGGACTAATAGCAAATTGCACTTTGTTTCCTATTTTAGAACGACTTTAAAAAGTCATAGCCTAGTTCGTGGCAAAAAAAAAAAATCACAATAATGCTATATTGATATCTATAGAACTCTTGAAAAAAATTATAATAAATGATATATACATACATATATAAATATGATGCTAGTAATTGTTAATAGTCTCTTATTGGCATGTTTAGACAAGCCCTTCATAAACCAAACAAAACAAGCACTGCAGATTAATAAAATAACTTGTTATACAGACACTTTATATGTAAAGGTATTTGATGATTTGTTATTTGCATTTAATATTATACTTTCAATAAAACATTTGGATTGGGTTTGTAAAAGTTTTATTTATGCATGTTTTAACCTGAGTTTTTGTTGCATTTGCACAGTTTTGACCAGCAGGCGTCAGCAGCGTGTGTGGCATTTCGAGGGATTTGAAACAGTGAATAATTTTTCGGAGCAAATTGTTCAATTGATTTAAAGCTTCCAAAAGGTTTGTTTCTCTTATCAGTACAGTGTCAAAGTACAGCAATTTATGAGGATAACAACATATTTTTAATTCAAACGTAAGTTATATACACTGTAAAAAATTCATGTGAAATCTACAGGAATTTACTGTGTTTGTGCACAGGAAATTACTTTATACTAGTTCACAGTAGAATACCGTAGTTTCAGTCAAAATTGCAGTAATGTTAGAAGTACTGTGAGTGTCACAGTAACCAGCAATGTCTTGCAGAAAATCACAGTAACTTCCAATGTATTGTAGAAAACACAATAACTAATTAAATACTGTAGAAAATCACAGTAATTACCAATGTATTGTAGAAAACACAACAAGCAATTATGTACTGTAGAAAATTACAGTAACCAACAATGTGCTGTAAAAAAAAAAAA
>NW_015549598.1:398-7265 GCF_001515605.1 Sinocyclocheilus anshuiensis | reverse complement strand
GTAGTTTTCACAAGAGAGTGGGCACGACTATTTGTAACTTGTATGTGTTTGGCTTCTGGTGTCTTTTGCTTCCAGTTATTTTACCTGTACAAAAACAGCCCATTATACTGCTTCATACAAACTTTTAATTATAACTTCAGTATCATAATCATAAATTCACCCCCTAGAACGTGATTTCACCGTACTGCCATACACTAGGGTTTTCTGAAACCCAGCCACTGGGATAGAGAAGGAAAACATAGTAGCCTACACTGGCAGCTGGGTTTCCAGCCAATGACTGCATTTAATTTGACCTCACTGTAATTCAATTACATTTTAGGTTTGAATAGAGAATACAGGAAGCAAATGTATTCTTTAATAAAAAAAAATAAAATAAAAAAATGACCAGAAGGTCATCAAGATTTTATTGTTTTCAACACATCTAGCAATAAGTGAAGAATGATAAATGAAGCTTGGTATAATGATGAGCAGTTAACTGTGACTGTTGATAAATGAATATTTATATTTAAATCGTGCAACATGCATTATTTATTTCATATTAATTTTTTTTTGGGGGCTGAACCAATATAACTAAACAGCAATGGAACCTGTCGGTACCGATAGTCTAGTGGTTAGCGCACTGACATATAGTGCAACTGTGTCTTTGGCGACCGTGTTCGATTCCTGGCTTAAGGTCCTTTGCCGATCACATTCCCCACCAATCGCCACACTGTCCTGTGTAATAAGCACAAAGAGGGGAAAAAAAGGTTGCAAATTAGTGAGTTTTACTTTACAGTTACATGGTTGCTACCTGTAAATGAAAACAGCGAAAATATGGTTATTTCTTCTACAGTAAGTTACTTGTCACTAGCTGCCAGTTAATTACTGCAGGTCTTTTATACAGTAAGTTACTTGTCACTTGCTGCCAGTTAATTACTGTGAATTTCACAGTCAGTTTCTTACAGTGTAGCATCAATCGAGTTTTGAATAACTTCTTTCTGTGAACTGATGAGGCTTCTATACAGTATTCTATACAGTGATAAAGGCTATGTCGATTAGCATTGCATTATAAATAAAGATTATAATTATGAAAAATACCAGAGATGGTTTGAAGAACACAGAAAAACCATATACTGTTGCAATAGTGTTAATTCTCTTCATGCTTCATCAGTCAAACATTTCTTTCTGTTTTTTATTCAGCTACAGTGATAGCTGAATGCCTTTGTGCATATGAGGGATTTCCTAGAAAGTCATTTGTTTTATTACTCCTATGAGTCTCGCTTGAGGCCTTTCTGTGCAAGGGCACTCTCCAAGCTTGGGTATGTGAGAGTTTAGTAGAGTCATGCACAGGGATCGATTCTTGTTGACTCTTTTCCTGTGTCCAAAATTGCTCACTTGTTCACTGATTCTCTAATCCCTATATATTGCATGGCAGTTAAGTGCAGCAAGGAGTGAACAAAACGAAATGAGGAATTCGGACACTGACATATTACACTCTGCATCAGAGAGCTGGAGCTGTTGCAGAAACAACTTCACTTTAGAAATAAATAAGTCATAGTGACTTTAGTTTGTAATATAGATACCTCCGTTCCAGCTTTGTAGTTTAATTGATGTTATATTAATGCAATAAATATACATTTGATTTTCTTTGGTTAACTTATTTGTATTCATAATCATTAAACTAACCTTAAATCATTAAAAATTCACATCTAGAATAAACAAATAAAGATTACATTACTGTATTTATTTTTGTATGTTTTGTATTTATTTTTAATGTTCCTGTTCAAGCAGCTTTTTAAGACAATGATTATGTGTGTTTCGTGCCATCACCTTTATAATGACATGAATGACCATTATAATGACATGAATTCATTAAATAATACATTCTTTCTCGTCTATTTAATTCTGACATAATGTTCGACCATGGCTATCTCTCGTGACTTTTCCCTCTGTAAAATTAGGTATAAGCGACAGCTGGGTATCGACGTTGATAGCTACTCATCCTTTCAGGGTAATGTCATTTGCTAAATTGAACAAATTTGGACAGTCACGCTAAAAGTGTGTTGTTTTAATAAGGGGAATTTAAGGCATGATGTTGGGGGAAAAAATTATTGTGTAATAACGACTGCAATCTTGTATTATTCCTGACACTGTTTTGATGTAAAGTAAATGAAGTTGAAGAGTCGATTAACTCCTATGGTGGGAGTCGAAAGTCGACTCCGAAAAATGTGGAAACGAACATCCCTAATGTGCTGCTTCCTTGGAACACATATATTGGCAGCCTTACTCACCAATTTTATTAAGTGCATCTTTATTTTCCGGACAATGAAAGTGAATGGTCATTCTGACTAACATCAGACATGATGGTGAGCAAATCATGACAGAATTGTTTGGGTGAACTATCCCTTTAATTTTACATTAATATTGATTGTTAGCATGTTTGTCTCATTCCTGTACCTGAACACATGAATACATCACATATGCTGTAAAACAAACATTAATGGCAACCTGTAAAAATTTCCATCAGAGAGGATGCTGGCTGAAATATTCTAAGAGTTAGAATGTGTTTAACTGATATTTTAAACCAGCGGTAAAATAAAGCATAGATGAGGGGATTCAGACCACAGCTAACATACAAAGTCCATGTTAAAAATGTCATTGTAGTGGAAGAGATTGTTGTGATTTCTGTTAGCGAACAGATATAGAAAGGAATCCAGCAAAGCAGATAAACTGTCACAATGATTCCTAGTGTCAGTGCAGCTTTGCTCTCAGATTTCCTCTTCACTGAACTTTCCACTACACATTTACTACCCTTTACTAAAGAGTTTATAACTTTCACTTGCCATTGCACAACATAAAATATCCTTAAATATACAGTGATGATCACAACACAAGGAAATAGGAAGAAAAAGGTCAAATCAGTAAATCTCCAAGCAGGACTAATCATAACAATACACTGGCCATAACACAATGTTTTGTGCGAGATATTAAAATATCCGTTACTAATTACATACTCAATATTGTAAACTGAACAGCAAAACCAGCAGAGATAGATGCATATTAATGTTTTAGTAGTTGTTATTTTCAGTGGGTACTGTAAAGGGTGACACACAGCAACATAACGATCAATAGCAATTAAAACTAAAGTACTAAGAGATGTACAAAGGAGCAGCCTAACGGTAATTACAAACAGTCCACAGTAAGTGTCTCCAAAGTACCAACATGTCTCAATTTGTTTGATGCCCTCTACGGGTATCACAATAAGTCCAGTAAGCAGGTCAGCCACAGCCAGAGAGAGAATGATCGGGTTGGTTGGAGTGTGAAGCTTCTTGAAGTGAGAGATGGAGATGATCACCAGCAGGTTCAGAAACACAGTCCATGCTGACAGCACTGATACAAACACATAAATGATATTGTATTCATGACTGGAGCGTTTTCCCTTGATACATGATGAGTTGATGTCAGGAAAGCAGTATTGAATCTCATGATCCTCTGTCTCATAGGCCATGTGTGAGTCTCCTCATGTTAGGAGTTTGTTCTGCTCTTCTTACTGTCCTTTCATTTATAGTGTCTGGATCAGATGGAACAACCCATCTACTGCTCACTCTGATGCTGAACAATGGTAAAATTGTTTTCTTGACGTATAAACACAACTGGATTGAAACTAAGTTGTAACAGGGTTTGAAGTTTTTGCTTGTATACCGTTAAGTGTGTGCACAATTACTTGTTTTGTAGCTATTAATTGTCATGGTTGTTGTCCTTTCACTAGATTTCAAGCAGTCTATTATCTACAAAGTGGCTAGAATAACAAATTTGTTGTGCTTATGTTTTTGTCCTTTAGGTTTTTAGAGGCCATTCTGGGCATTCTGGGCATTTTACTTATATGCATAACCCATTAATTCTGGGTATCATTGATTTTGTGAACATTTGTAGTCGATTATTAGTGTTTTATTGATTTGCGATTTAAATGTTTAATTTTTGTTTATTTTTAGGCCCCAAAAACCTCACTAGACAGGGAGTCAATTATGCTGTGAGGGTAATGTGAGCAATACAAATAAATTTTGCTCAAATACCTAACTCTAACCAATTTTTAATATTTAATATTTAACATCTAACATCTAACATCATTAAAATTTAAATAGTTAATTATGAATTTTCCCCTGAAGCAACAGCTTTACTAATGTAAAAAGAGAATTTACAGATATTGTGGCCTGTTCTTTTTAGTGATTCAATCACAAGTGGTCAGCCAAGACACATTACCATTTACACCTGGTAATAACAAAATGTTTTCAAGTTTCAAAATTTGTCTCCTATGACCAGTTGAGTTTGGATTTTTGCCGAGACACTCTCCTATTATTTTGTCACACTCTACAATACTTTCATGGGTGTGACAGGTGCAGCGCATAATTATTATTGAATGAACAAACCCATGTTACATGGCTTACGAGTGAGTGGGGAAGGAAATTAATGTTACAGTAATGTACAATTATGTACAGTATGCCATGTCTTCAGATAGAACACAGAAAAGTCACTTTTTTGGAGGTTCAACTAGTTCACCAAAAAGAACCGGTTCAAAAGAGTGACTTTTTGTGAACTTGACATCATTCTGGACTGTTTGCCTGAGGCTCTGGATTACAGGTAATATGTTGTTAATAATGTTTCTCACACAGACCGATCGTATCGCTTCTTAAGACCTCAATATATCTTCAGCAGCCATGGGTATTCATTTTATGTTCCTTGATATGATGTTTTAGTGTGAAGTCCCTCTATTTAGGGTCTTTTTTGACCCCACATAGGAAATAAATGGGGGCTGATAAAACTGATACTTCAAAAATGCAGAGAACACATGCACAGAATGTAAGGGTTGGGGTGAAGAGATGAGGTGAGGACTCAACTCAACCCACGTGCTTGAACAAAACAAGACACAAACACACACAGCTAATGAGAACACTCATAAGCTGTGTGTTCACACAAAACATGACAACATGAAAGCATGCGACCGAGGGAATCCCGAGCTGCGTGCTACATAAGACAAAACATAATATGAAAGCACATGGCCAATATAAACACAAACCACTACAAAGAACGCAACAACACAAGGGGACAGAACAGCGTACGGCCAGAGCAAACTCGAAACCGCACACTCACACAACAAGACAGAACATGGAGTGCGAGTGTCCGAACCCTGGCACAAAACTGAAACTGAACAAGACATGAGTGCCGGGATCCGAACACCACGCTCCAACATGAAACAAGGAAACAGTGCACGCAGCCGCAAGCTCCCATGGAAAAAAGACATGACAGGAGTGTCTGGGCTCTGTCACAAAACCACAAATAAACTAGACTGAAGTGACAGAATCTCTTGTTAATGCTTACAAATGTTAATAAACTTTCAGTTCGTATGATCTTCATTTGTTGGTCTTTGTTTGTTGTGCAGAGTGTCCCGAAAGACCTGAATTTACCCTGTTCACACATCTTTACTAATCATGTATTAATCATTTGTTCATGTCTTTGCAGTAGCCAATCTAAAGTTGAAACTATTTCACAATAAATGTTTATAAATGATTACTAATCATTTAATATCTTTATGGGCATTGGACTTTTAGCTAATGTAACAAAGTTTGTGTAAAGGGTGACTGGTTAAGTTTAGCTAAATGCTTGCTAAAGACATAACAGATTGTAATTTTGGTGCAAAAAAAAATGTTTTTATTGCCTCAACACTCACATTAGTATACTACTCTTCAGTATATCATTAAACAGGATATTCCTTGAATCATAAATAAACGGGAAAACAAATCATTTTTTAAAAGAAAATACTTGTTCATTTATCAAAACAATATAATATAAACAGATTGAACCGTGTTCCCTTATAATAATCAAATTGACCCCTGTACACTCTTGACACCTTAACCAACCCTTAAACCTACCCATACCACCAAACCTGTCCCTAACCTTACCCGTGTCACACCTCAATAACAGCAAAAGTGTTGTGCATTAACACAAGCTTTTAATCATTTTATAACATCATTTATAACATAAGTGCTTGATCATATAGAATTTAAAGTTTAATGACATTTGTAATTATTTTAACATACATCTAATGTTTAATAAGTTTATTAGCAAACGTTATCAAGCACATTATCTCACGTTTCTAACTCTTTGAATATATATTAACTAATTATTCATTAAGCGTTATTTAATGTTTGTTAATGATTTATTAATGAAAGTTATTATAAAGTGGTACCACTTGATTCAAAATAACATTCAAAACACATACACATTTAGGCTATAACGGCCTAAGATAAACTATGGAACATAAAAGAGTAAAAAGTTTTTTTTTTTTTTTTTGTTCATACAGTGAAAGTCATTGGTAACCAAACAAATTTTTAAATGAAATTATACTCTAAATAAGAAACTAAAACTGTCAGCAGGTGTCTTTATGAGTAAGTCATTGAGTCATTCATTCGATTCGTTCAAACGGCTGATTCATTCAGGAATGAAGTAAATGGCTCTCTTTATGAATGGACCATTGAATCATTGGTTCACTCGATTCGTTCAGAATGCGGATTCATTCACAACGAAACACTGCTGTGTTGCTCAGAGATGCACAACAGTTTTGCTGTGGCTTCAGGCACGTGCAGAGGGGGGTGCGATGGGTGCTTGAGCACCTGCTCCTTTTCCCCTTGATGGCCAAAGTGCCCTTTTGTCAAGGCAATTTTTTATTTTTTTTTGCATTTTGTGAAGGCCTGCCCAATCTAACTATTAGTAAAATGAATTAATAATAATTTAGTCGTAAATAAATATTTTATATTTTATATTATATATTAGAAATATTTTCCTAATGACAATTTTATGATCGGTTTATAAAGGCTACTACGTTTCCCCATT
>NW_015549598.1:0-123 GCF_001515605.1 Sinocyclocheilus anshuiensis | reverse complement strand
TTTTGTCCATATTAGGGTTTCCTGCACGTCATAAGTCATTCCTTCTATGAGTCTGTTTTGTACTTTCTGCACGAGAGCTGCCCTCCGGCTTCGAGTATGAATTAAACATACACTGCATGAGAG
>NW_015549597.1:1628898-1629273 GCF_001515605.1 Sinocyclocheilus anshuiensis | reverse complement strand
GTGAAGTCCATTCTGTCTCAGGTCCAATCCGGAGATTGGTTTGTGCCCATCGATCTAAAGGATGCATACTTTCACATCCAGATCATCAAGAGGCACAGGAAGTTCCTCAGGTTTGCTTTCGAGGGCAAAGCATACCAATACTGTGTTCTTCCGTTCGGACTAGCTTTGGCTCCTCGAACATTTACAAAATGCACGGACGCAGCTCTGGCCCCGTTGCGGCTCCAGGGCGTCCGAATTTTGAACTACCTGGACGATTGGCTAATACTAGCTCAATCTCAGGATCAGGCACAGATACATCGAGATCTGGTACTCGATCATTTGAGGAGCCTAGGGCTACGGACGAACCTCCAAAAGAGTGTCCTGCTGCCGTCTCGA
>NW_015549597.1:1624690-1628638 GCF_001515605.1 Sinocyclocheilus anshuiensis | reverse complement strand
CTGATGGCGGCGGCGTCCCCTGTAGTTCAGTTGGGCCTGCTCCACATGCGACCGTTTCAGTGGTGGACCAAGAGCCAGAACATTTCACCTCATTGTCATCCGCTTTGCAGAATTACGGTGGCACGCAAGGGCTTTCGTGCTCTAAGCCCGTGGATTAGACCCCAGTTCCTTCAAGAAGGAGTCCAGATGGGGACGTTGTGTCGCCGCAAGACGTTCACTACGGACACGTCCCTTACGGGCTGGGGAGCGGTCCATCAAGGACGTCCCGTCTGTGGAGTCTGGACAGAGGTGCATCGTGGCTGGCACATAAATCGTTTGGAGATGCTAGCAGTCTTCCTGGATCTCAAACAGTTTTTACCCCAGTGGAGGGGTTGTCACGTGTTAGTCAGGTTAGTCGGGTTAGTCAGGTTAGTTGCGGCCTTCTCGAATAAAGTAGGCCTCGCGTCTAACCCCCGCTATCCCGTTTCTGCGGTTGCCGAGGCACGGCACGAGACGGTCTCTTGGGGTGACGCATGCGAGACGAGACTCATAGAGGGTGAGTCAACAGAGTTTTCTCCTTTTCTCTCGCTCTCTCCAGACCATGTGCAAAAAGTCGTGTGTCGTGTCATACCTCAATCGTCAAGGAGGATTACGTTCTCGCCCCCTGTACAGGCTGGCGTTCTTCTTTGTTCTTTGGGCTCAGACAAAGCTCCTGTCGATCAGAGCAGTCCATGTCCCAGGTCGCCTGAACTCAGGAGCGGACCTGCTCTCGAGACAGAGTCTGGAGGATGGGGAGTGGAGATTGCACCCCCAGGTGGTGGATCTCATATGGCAGAGGTTCGGCCAAGCGGAAGTGGACTTGATTGCTTCGAGCTTGACTACGCACTGCCCGCTTTGGTTTTCCCTGTCTCCCCCGTCGCCTCTAGGTCTGGATGCTCTGGCCCACAAATGGCCCAGGACCAATCTTTATGCTTTTCCCCCAATCCGGTTGCTCCCAGCAGTCCTGTTCAGAATACGATCAGAAAGAGTGGAGCACCTGCTGCTGGTGGCCCCGTGGTGGCCCACTCAGTCATGGTTCTCGGACCTGGTCAGTCTGTTAGCCGGCCCTCCATGGGAGGTTCCCCTCAGACACGATCTGCTAATGCAAGCTCGGGGCATGATTTGGCATCCTCGACCGGAATTATGGAAGTTATGGGCGTGGCCCCTGAGTGGGGTACGCTAATGTGTTCTGGTCTCTCGGCTGAGATTACCGACACTATTATGAATTCTAGAGCTCCCTCCACGAGACGCTTATATGCTTTCAAGTGGAGACTTTTTGCCTCTTGGTGTAGACAGCGTATTTTGGATCCAGTCCACTGCCCTATCGGTTCAGTACTGGAGTTTCTTCAGAGTCGTTTCTCTGAAGGGGTTACCCCCGCCACTCTTAAAGTGTACATGGCGGCCATATCGGCGGGACATGCACTTGTAGGAGGTGTTTCTTTTGCTCGTCACACCCTGGTCTCACGTTTTATGCAAGGTTCGAGACGGCTTAGGCCTTTCCGCCCAGCCCGAGTTCCTTCTTTGAGGGTGGTTCTAGAGATTTTCTGAGGGAGGGGTTTGGCAACACTTGGAAGCTAGTGGACTGCTGCGTCGCTTTCACTCCAGAATGGCGGAAGCGTAGGGCTGCTGCTTGGCAATGGAACGTTCTATTGGCTTTCACTTCTTGTCAGTATAAGTTCTTTGACTGTATAATGATATATCGGCTTGTTAGAGCTGCTTTACAGCAGAATTTGAATTTGTTACTACTGCATTTTTCAAAAAGTTTTTTTTACAATTGCAAACTGAGTGTAAAGCAGATGTGATTGCAGTTTTGCAGACTTGGTCTGAAGATTCAGTATTTAAGTAAATGGTTTCACTGAGTGTGCCTCAAGTAGCCTACAACTTTTAGTAAGCAAAAAACTGTGACACATGGCTTAGTGACTACATTCTCATGCTCATCTAGACACCAAAGCTGTTACACTATAAGGGGTTATGAACAGTTTGAAAAAAAAAGAATAACACCGACCTATGGCTGACCACAGAACCATATGAAAGCTGTAAAAAAAAAAAAGTGACTTTTTACAGTCAGGATTCTCGAACTAATTTTCCTGCTCTTTGGCATATTATTATTGTTTTGTCTTGTGGACTGTTGTTACTAGAGTTATGTGGGGGAAAAAATAAAAAACTGAAGCAAGAGTTCAGAAAAGATGTGAGTGCAAGTGATCAGTATGTGTGCAGACTGAAAAGCTGCTACTCTTTATGCCGATTGGTCATGAGCTATTTAATAAAGAATTATAAATTATACCTCACCCTGTAAACGGCATTGCCAGTTATTTTACCCATGATCAGTAGAGGCACCACAGCTAGCCTGTCATATTTGTAAATAGGCTTGTTTGAGATGAGCAAACTCTGCGCAGAACCGATCACCGCGAGATGCATGCCGGTTAGAAAAGTGTCCGATTTACCTCCGACTTGCTCTGATGTCATGCTGACGTGTGCCAAAAAACTCTCGCGACGGCGAGGCTCTACTGCATCTCAACACAGCTGAGACAGTTCTGCAGCTTTATTCTGATGAAGCAGCTGACCACCGTGTCCACCTTCAGCTGTCTCTGCCCTCCATCACGACCATCATTGCTGCAGTCAGACGGAATCTGATCATGGATGAAAAAGGGACATCGAGGCTATCATTGCCTGAGTGCACAGAGAGGACGAGGCCCCCCGTACCACACAATCTTGAAGCAAGAGCAGGTGAACACATGCGGGACAATCTGGCTGCTGCTGTGTCTGCTCCAAACATTCATGTGCCTGCTCTCCATGAGCACGACTACATTTACAGAGTAAAACTTTACTTTTGTGGTGTAGTGGGCTAAACCACTGAACTGGCAAGCAGAAGGTTGCTGGTTCGATCTCCGCAGTCGTCACCACTGGTTGTGTCCTTCAGCAAGGCTCTTTACTCCAGGCGGCTGCTGGGGGATTGGGGTCCCTGTAATAAGAGCACTATAAGTCACTTCGGATAAAAGTGTCTGACAAATGAATAAATGTAAATGTGATTTTTGTAAATCCTTTTTTGTGTCTTGGGTACAAACGCTCAATAAAGCTGCTTATTTCTTAAAGTTAATTTTTTCAAGGTACTACTTTTTCTTTTTGGGGGGTTTAAAAGTTAGTTCATCCAAACATATAAATTCAGTCATCATTATTTACTCGCCTCCACACTGTTCAATCCTTGGGGTATTTTTTTTTTTCCTGAACACAAAAGGTGATTTTGGGTCAAGTTTGTCCTGCTGGTTTCTGTTCATACAATATCAGTCAATGGAGCCTGACTTTCAGAAGCTTCATGATATTATTTGATGATGCTTCTGAAGCTTCTGAAACTCGGGCTCCATTGACTGATGTTGTATGAGCAAACCAGCAGAACAAACTTGACCAAACTCACATCCTCAATGTCTTTTGGTCTTTCTCTAGATGCTCTCGCTGGCTCTGGGGTCACTGAGGATGAAGAGACCACAGCAACATCTGGTCCAGATGAGGCAGTAAGAGGTGGAGTGATGGAGCGTCTCATCCATGGCACTGGACCATTTCCAGGATGCTGCTGTGGACTTCTCCATCTTCACTGCTCACACCAGTCTGCGGACATTTCAGATCCTGCAAAAATGCACAAACACAATACAAAAGCAGTCCTTTTAACAGCGTCATTTGATTTCTGTATTTGAAGTAACAGAATGATTTATTTATATTTTTGTTTTAGGTTTTCCCTTTTTTTCCCCACAAATGCCACCGTCACCTTTCCTTGCGGGTCCTGCTCCACCACAAAAGCTGTGCAGCAAATGCACAGGAATCAAGAATCAGAAAAGTGCTGTGATAACTCTGTTTGAAATTACAATAATTTAAATAAACTACAACTTAAGATTTAAACAGATGTTTTATTCATTTCTGTAGTATACTCACTCAAGG
>NW_015549597.1:1614556-1624059 GCF_001515605.1 Sinocyclocheilus anshuiensis | reverse complement strand
ATGTTCGATTATGACGCATCCTCTTCTTCTTCTTTATGATGTATCCTCTCGCGTGGCCTCCTGGGATAGAAAAGTATCCATCGGCGAGCACTCAAGAAGCTGGGCAGAAGCAGTAGGACATCCGGGAACTTCTCGACTACTCTTTTATGAACGCTGAGGTTTCGGACATACTTAATCGCTCGCCTACTGCTTTTCGCCTACTATATAGTAGAGAAGTAGGCGGTTTCGGACGCAGCCTCCGTCTTGACTGCGTTTATTTCACTCCTCCCCTCACTGCAGCCGCCTACTCTCGCCTACATTTCAGGCGAGGCGAGGCGCATCTCAAACAAGCCTATAATCTCTCAAAGCAGGCGTTGTCTTCTTGAGCGTCATTAAAACAAGAGATCGGTTTGAGACAACAATTACTAATTAATAGGATGCAATTATCAGCCAGTACTGTCTGATACTATCTTAATTTTTTTTTGTTTTTTATTTGGTAAATCATATCTAATTGTAAGTCTACAATATGTTTAAATGTCCCTGTTTTTCATCTCAACAGCCAGTGCTCTGACTTCTGTAACTGGTGAGTAACAGACTGTTAGTCACTCATTTTTAAAACAGAGTTTATTCTAGCTGCATCATGACATAACCAGTCACTGTATTAGTCTACAAGTTTAGCCTGTTGTAAGATGTGAATTGTATCATCATGGAGTTATGTTGTTTTTTAGGTAATTATAGTATCAGACTGGTGAATGGTACAAATGACTGCTCTGGAAGAGTTGAGATCCTGTATAATGGCACATGGGGGACAGTGTGTGATGATGGCTGGGACATGAATGATGCTGCTGTGGTGTGCAGACAGCTGGGATGTGGAACAGCTGTTAGTGCACATGGCAGTGCTCATTTTAGACAGGGTAGTGGTCAGATCTGGTTGGATGATGTGGGATGTTCAGGAAGTGAATCATTGCTCTCACAGTGCTCACATCCTTCTATTGGAACACATAACTGTGGTCATCATGAAGATGCAGGTGTCGTCTGCTTAGGTAAAAGTACGTATGTTTTCAAATTATGCTTTTGCTGTTCACCTTGATATTTTATGCAGCATTTTCTTGTTACATTTTTTTACCAGCATATTTAGTTGTCTAAAAATTTGAGGTGTTTTGAAAATGTGCTACTTGCTTGTAATAAAAATAATACTACTGCAATTAAAACAACATAAACTTTAAGAAAACTTGTGAAAAAAGCAGAGGCTACGCATGTTTGGTGGTTTACTCCCAACAATGTCAAACACATACAAAATACTTACAACATGCCAAAAATAAAAATGTTTTGATCACATTGTACTTTCATTTTAATGCCAAGTACCAGACATAAGGTTGGTCAGTGGGTCTGATTCATGCTGTGGGAGAGTGGAGATCCGTTATAATGGCCAGTGGGGAACCGTGTGTGATGATAACTGGGACATGAATGATGCTGCTGTGGTGTGCAGACAGTCACAGTGTGGATGAGCCATCAGTGCACCTCATGGAGCCGCCTTTAGTCGAGGCAGTGGATCGATCTGGCTGGATGATGTTGAATGCTCAGGAAGTGAAGGAGCCCTCACACAATGTTCACACAGTGGACTAGGAAAACATGACTGTAAACATGGTGAAGATGCTGGTGTTGTTTGTTCAGGTAAGCCAAATCTTTAACATCACACATTATTATGGGGGAATAGCCAACAAAAAATACATTAAGCGTCATGAATGTCGTGCTTACATTACATTATGTCTTAACCAATTATTTAACATAAACATTTATTTTGCAGGTGAGCAGCAGATGCCGACTCTTTCCCTGACCTCCACACATGCAGCTGTTTCTCCTGGAGAACATATCCAGTTCAGTTGCACAACACCTAAACCAAGATGCAATGCTAATGCTAAATTCCAGCTCTTCATGAACGGATCATCTATATCCTCCCAGACACATGTATCTAGTGTGACTTTCAACCTTGTTAATGTAGACATCTCACATCAGGGCAGCTACAGCTGTCGTTACTCCTACCAAAACAACACTGTCAAGTCACCTTTGAGTAACACTGTTATCATCACTGTGGGTGAGTGTGTTCAATCATAAATTAAATGCATTAATTGCATGAAAGTGAATTCATTCTGTATTTTTTTGATCCTGACGATACGGTTCTTGAAGCCATTTTTATTTATTTAAAGAAGTTTTATTGTTTGAGTCTCTGTAACCATATAAATGTATTATCCTTGTTTTCTAGTGAACTTGCAGCAGCCCAGTATTTCCCACAGTGCTCCTGATGGATGGTTTGACGTGGGGCCTCAGGGGCCAGATCCTCCTGCTGAAGAGAAGACAAAAGCAAAGGAACAAGGAAACTCATTCGAAGTGCTCTTTTACAAAAGGTAACAGACTTGAGTTTTATAAAAGAAGTCAGATGATGTCTTCTATTTTATTTTTAACTCTTTCATCCTAAGTCACTTTTTTTCTTCATCATTTTCCTGTAATTGTCCCTCTCTATGTAATGTCTGTAGGTGCAGCTAATACATATGCAGGTGCATCCCATGATAACAAAAATGAAGATGATGAGGCTGATTATGAAAATGTAGAACTTGGTGAAAACATGGATCATGATGATTCTGAAGAGGACTATGTCAATGTGAATGTTATAGAAAATAAAAGTGTGGTAGACAAATCTGATGATAACATTTATGAAAGCTGTTGTGATTAATACTGAGTGACTAGTGACTAATACTACGTTATTTGAGAGACTGGTCTTGGCCTACCTGAAGAACATCACTGGACCATTGATGTCAACATGGGACTGCATTACATCTTGCAACACCTCGACAGACCTGGGAATTACGCAATGATCTTATTGGTGGACTTCAGCTCGGCCTTCAATACCATCATGCCTGATCTTCTCTCAGACAAACTGACCCAGCTCTCCGTGCCCTCCCAAATCTGTCAGTGGATTACCAGCTTCTTGACAGACAGGCAGCAGCTAGTGAGGCTGGGAAAACTCACATATAGGACCCTGACTATCAGCACTGGTGCCCCTCAGAAATGTGTTCTCTCCCCACTGCTCTTGTCCCTGTACACGAATGACTGCACTTTAAAGGCCCCCTCTGTAAAGCTCCTGAAGTTTGCAGATGACACTACAGTCATTGGCCCCATCCAGGACGGTGACAAGTCTGCATATGGTTGAGCAGCTGGCTGTGTGGTGCAATCACAACAACCTAGAGCCAAAACAGTGGAGATTAAAGTGTCATCAAGTTCACCATCATGAACATCACTGTATCAACAGTGGAGTAATTCTGGTTTCTGGTCACCACCATCACTCAGGACCTGAAGTGGGACAATCACATTGACTCCATTGAAAAAAAAAAAATCCTAACAGAGGTTGTATTTCCTTCACCAGCTGAGGAAGTTCAACCTGCCACCCAGTTCTACTCGGCCATCATTGAGTCTGTCCTGTGTTTATCTATAACTGTCTGGTTTGGTTCAGCTACCAAATCAGACATCAGAAGACTACAATGGACAGTCAGGACTGCTGAGAGGATTATTGGTGCCCCCGGCCTAACCTTGAAAAAATTTACACATCCAGAGTAAGGAAAATAGCTAAAAAAATCACTCGGGACCCCTCACACCGAGCCCACTCTCTCTTTGAACTGTTGCCCTCTGGCTGGCGCTACAGAGCACTGACCACCAAAACAGCCAGGCACAAGAACAGTTTTTTCCCTCAGGCCATATTCCACCAGAACAACACATAACATCTCAGGACTGCACATCTGTACATAACTTCTCAAAACTGTTCATCTATAAATAGCACATTTGCATAGTCATAAATCTGTTTTTTTGGTGTTTTTCTCTATATTTTTATTGCCATATTTTTTTTTTATTGTCTATTCTCTTTATTATTAGTGTTATATTTCATGTTATTACTTTGCATTACATGTATGTCTGCACTATGTCTGTACTTTTTCCTTGCACTGTCACCAAGACAAATTCCTTGTGCGTGTAAACACACTTGGCAATAAAGCCCTTTCTAATTCTGATTCTGATTGTAAAGTTATATTTGATTACTCTATAAGAAAAAAATAATAATTCACGTGTACTGTAGCCTACACAGGCCCTGTCCCAAATTGCACCCTAAACCCTCATGGCCTTCCTCATGGAGTCCACACTTTCGTGACATAATGCCATGTTGACTGTTGGATAGAAGTCTTCTGTGTAGCTCACCTCAGTGCAGGCTTGGCAAAAATGTGCTTTGAGGGTGCATAGCAAGTACACTTCTGAAAGCTAAAATTATGAATGGAACACCCTATGGTCTCGTGGACTTTACACATGTGCACTGGGCGGCCATTGTAAGTCCGCAAGACTGTGCACATGCCCTCAGTAGAAATCGCGATCGCGTTCCCCTCGGTCATCAGAAGACTAGAAGAAAACTATACTTTTATTCACTTTTATGTAACAGAATCAGACATAAGTTGTTGTTGTTGTTTTGACTAATTATCCAAATAATGTATAGTCCTAAGCAGAGGCAGACAAAGTACACAACTCCATTTGCTTCAGTCAAACACCTTTTGTGTTTTATTAGGAGACGCACAACAGTTCTTCTGTGGCTTTATAGGTAATATTTTCACTTACACAATTTAGCAAAATCAGACAATATTGTGTCTAATATAAACCACAATATTAACTTCTTATTATTGAATTGTTGTAAATAAATATCACATTTGCAACTGGTCAGTGCTCAAAAAATGCTGGGAAATCACTTCATGTAACCCTAAAAGTGATTACTGATAAACTGTCTGAAAAAAAGAACATTTTTAGAGAAGAAAAAATTACCCACTGACTTTCAAAGCTGCTAACGACTTTCTACTTTGAGGAACTTCATAGAAATGTAGTGGAGTGAAAAGTACAATATTTGTCTTTCAAATGTAGTGAAGTTAGAGTCGTAAGTTTCCAGAAAAAAATAATACTCAAGTAAAGTACAGATACTCAAAAAGTGTACTTAAGTACAATACTCAAGTAAATGTACTTATACTGTCCGCCTCTGGTCCTAAGCTATTATTATCAACATGTGAGCAGGGCATAGCGTCACGTGAAGGTAGCATCATTTTACCAGCCTTGTCCACAGCTGTACTACTGCATGTTATAACACACTGTAAGAAACTGACTGTGAAATTCACAGTAATTAACTGGCAGCAAGTGACAAGTAACTTACTGTAGAAAAGAACTACAGCAATTAAATGGCAGCTAGTGACAAGTAACTTACTGTAGAAGAAATAACCATATTTTTGCTGTTTTCATTTACAGTAGCAACCACTGTAAAGTAAAACTCACTAATTTGCAAGTGCAACATTCTTTTTTTTCTTTTTTTTTTGAGCTTATTACACAGGACAGTGTAGCAATTGGTGGGGAATGTGATCGGCAAATGACCGTAAGCCAGGAATCAAATATGGGTCGCCAGAGACACAGTTGCACTATATGTCAGTACGCTAACCACTAGACTATCGGTACCGACAAGTGCCATTGCTGTTTAGTTATATTGGTTCAGCCCAAATAAAAAAATGAATATGAAATAAATAATGCATGTTGCACGATTTAAATATAAATATTAATTTATCAACAGTCACAGTTAACTGCTCATCATTATAACAAGCTTCATTTATCATTCTTCACTTATTGCTAGATGTGTTGAAAACAATAAAATCTTGATGACCTTCTGGTAATTTTTTTTATTTATTTTTTTTTATTAAAGAATACATTTGCTTCCTGTGTTTTTTTTATTTATTTTTTTTTATTAAAGAATACATTTGCTTCCTCTGTTCTCTATTCAAACCTAAAATGTAAGTGAATTACAGTGAGGTCAAATTAAAGGCAGTCATTGGCTGGAAACCCAGCTGCCAGTGTAGGCTACTATGTTTTCCTTCTCTATCCCAGTGGCTGGGTTTCAGAAAACCCTAGTGTATGGCAGTACGGTGAAATCGCGTTCCGGGGGTGAATTTATGATTATGATACTGAAGTTAAAATAATATGATGATAATTAAAAGTTTGTATGAAACAGTATAATGGGCTGTTTTTGTACAGGTAAAATAACTGGAAGCGAAAGACACCAAACACATTCAAGTTACAAATAGTCGCGCCCGCTTTCTTGTGAAAACTAAGCTGGATATAAATAAAATCCACTGTTTTTTTTACAGCACATTGTTGGTTACTGTAATTTTCTACAGTACAAAGTTTCAAAAGGCATTAAATTTCCAGAAAAAAAAACAAAAAAATGTATAAGTAAATATATACAGTATATATATATATATATATATATATATATATATATACACACACACTGTAAACAGAAATGCAAGTAGACAAGGTAAAATTATTTAATTCTCAAAACACTACGTTTTGATTTCTAAGTGAACAAATTATAAGTGTTTTCACCTGATTACTGCATGTTAGTTATCAGTAAATGAGTGTGGCGTGTAAATGGCAGTGTTCCCTAAATTAAACAAAAGAGCTGTTAGTTTTGAATGATGTGTAATGCAGAGAACTGTGTTTAGAGTTGCAAAAAGTTTGTTTTACAATAGCAAACTGAGATTAAAGCTTGTAGTTTTGCAGACTTGGTCTAAATAATAGGTATATGAGTGAATGGTTTCGATGAGTGGGTCTCAAGTACCACTTTTAATGTCTAAGGCTAAGCAATTTTTTTAAAACCGTAAATGAACTGCCAAGGTCGTGCTCAATGAATTTCCGCGTCTGACCAGAAGATGACGCCTGCAGCTGAATCACCCATCCATCCATTTTCCAAACCGTGCGGCCAATGTGGGTAGAGCGTAATATCTTACAGGTAGGCCTATACATTTCTTTTTAATCAATTATTAAATAGTTGAATTAAGGTTTATACATGCTAGTTTCCATGACAGAGTTCGATATATCTTTTCATTACTACTGGAGCTGCAAGTTTCAAGCAAACTACCCTTGTCAAAAAATCCTAAATGATTCCAATAAGAAAATTGTACAGGATTCTAATGGGAATTTCTATCATATTTTGGAACCGTTCCTATAGGATTCTGATAGGAATAGTCTTATAGGACAAGACATACATATCCTGTAGGATCTTTCACACACACACACACACTGCTGTATTTATACCTCTTGGTGTTGATTAACTTGAGTGCGCTCCTCTTGTGTTAATTAGGCTAAGTATCTGACGTGCTCCTCCCGAACTTTGTTAATAAAATATCATTTAGTGCGGTAGGCAGAAATGACTTCCTCTTTAACACGCTCTTCTGAGTGCGAGTGAACCGTTTCACTGCAACTATGCACACGACATGCACAGAACTCGAGTCTGTTCACTTATCCACCTGTTGCAGGTCTACTGTCTGTTTCCTTTGATTCTGTGGAAAAGCTTGTATTCCCAGCAGCTAATTTGAAGAAAGAAAATCCTACATTGCTAATATTTACACATGCATTTAATATATGATTGTAATAGGAAATATTATATACAACAATTTGGTAAATTTGCTGTATATTGAGCAGCGGACGACGTTAAATCCATATACTAGATACATATCTGAGGAAAAATGCATTGCTGGTCGGCGCCATACATTGGTAATTACTGTGATTTTCTACAGTACATAATTAGTTATTGTGTTTTCTACAATACATTGGAAGTTACTGTGATTTTCTACAAGACATTGCTGGTTACTGTGACACTCACAGTACTTCTTACATTACTGCAATTTTGACTGAAACTACGGTATTCTACTGTGAACTAGTATACAGTAATTTCCTGTGCACAAACACAGTAAATTCCTGTAGATTTCACATTAAATTTTTACAGTGCACAGTAGCGCTACGGCAAGCAGGAACAAGTATACTACAGATAAATTTTCTGTCAGTGTGTTATTTGAGCGGACTTTGCTTTTTCGGTGAGGATGAGCGTTACACGAGCACATTCATAGAGCGGAATACTGAGCGTCGCATCAAACCGCGCAGTGACGAGGAGAGTGAAACCTGCACGCTGAACACTGCCGGGCGGGGCGGGGCAGACCATATATTATGTATATTTTGTATAATGTATAATTTTCAGTGGGCGCCACCTAGCGTGCAGGCGTGAATTAGCAGAAGGCGATCAATCGTTTCGCGTTCGGTGTGAAACATAGACTGTATAAAAACAGGTGTGAAAGCACCGTTCGTCGGCGATTCGCCTCACTTTTTCGCTTCGCGCTCAGTGTGAAACGCCCTTTAGATGAGGTTAGGTTAAAGCAGGGGTGTCAAACTCAGTTCCTGGAGGGAAACAGCCCTGCAGAGTTTTGATTCAACCCTGACTTAATGCACCTGATCCAGCTAATCAAGTTCAGGCTTCAGGCTTTTTTGAAAACCGCAGTAGCCATGTGTGTTGGAGCAGGGTTAGAACTAAACTCTGCAGGGCTGTAGCCCTCCAGGAACTGAGTTTGACACCCCTGGGTTAAAGTGAGACTTCAGGGTATGTGTGAGGTAGTGGTGAGTAGCATCTGCCCTGTCTCCCTCTCTCTGTCTGTCATATCAGTTTTGTTTTTTTTTTGTTTTTTTTATGACAGCTCACCAGGTTTCTGACAGTTCTTCTATAAAGTTTGCACCATGTAAGGTGGTGTGGCTTAATGGTTTCAGATCTGAGGCACTAACTTAAAAAGTAGACTGACTTGGACTGGCAATACATACAGCTATGCTAAGCATAAAGGGTGGAAGTAGGCTATACTAACAGTCTGTATTGGCCAGTGTGGTCTATCTTTGAATACGCACATTTAATAACCACAAGTTTCAGAAACCTACAGATGTGTGAACAATGTGAGGATGTCCAAGTGCAGCAGCACATTTACAGCACAAGCCCTCAAAGAGATTTCAAGCATCGTTTGAAAAAGCAATTTGTTTGCTTTATAACTAACAAAACAAGCTGATAATTATTTATTTGTAAAGTCTAATGCAAACTGACTAGCATGTTACAGTGCACATCAGCTGGCAGAATGCTGAAAAACAAGTGCTAAATATTTAGTACAGAGAATATTTAGTTTAGAGGGTAGCGGGTATTTTACAGATCTCAGTGTTGGTTAGTTTCTACATGAACATAAATATTGAGCCATTTCTCCTAGTTAACTCACTGAGAAGCTGAAGTGTTTTGTAAGGCAGGGGAGGGATCAGTGAAATGCGGAACTGTTGTAGTTCTGTTCGCACCCAGCTAGTGTCTGACTGACTCAGAGAACATGTGAAGAGCTACAGAGATAGACATCACGCACATCGATCAATGAAAGAACAGAAATGCTGAGACTACTGCTTGATTTTACACTTGGTAAACAGTTTTTAAATTGATACCATTTAATTTATTATTATATTAAATGATATTCATTAAATGATTAAATATTCATTAATGTAAATTAGAAGGTTCCTATTTGGGCTTTTTACAAATACGTGAACTCTCTCTTTCTCTCTCTCTCTCTCTCTCTCTCTATATATATATATATATATAATGTGTGTGGGGG
>NW_015549597.1:1604436-1614501 GCF_001515605.1 Sinocyclocheilus anshuiensis | reverse complement strand
CACACACACACACACACACACAGTATGTAGCACTTGCGTCCTCCAATGCAAATATTCACTGGACCAGTTCTAGACTCGAAAGGAGTGGGGAGGAAGATATACAGGAGACCAGAAGTTGAATGTAAAAATAACACTTTACTGTTACAATAACAATAAAAATACAATCACATCACAACACAATAAAATAAAACATCAAACAGTAAGTAGAATTTGATATCGTAACTCAGTTTAAATTCCCTTTGAGGTGTATAATACTGTTCATTTCATGCAATATATGTAAAGTTCAGTTTGTGTGTAATGTAAACAGAGAGCGCGAGAAAAAAACAGATCCAGTTCAGTTAAGGGAAAACTGGGAAAAAGTATGAAAAATATTGTATCCAATATATTTCAAAGCTGTCACTAATGCTCTGTCAGTTGACCATATGCATGATTACTTCCTGGTTTGTCAAAATAGAGCTGTGCATTAAGTGATTCAGACTAAATTCAGAGTAGCAAAACTACAACTGTAACAAGTTTGTGTTGACTGAATATATTTAACAGCTTTTACAGTTAAAGATAAAACTTAAAAAATGTAGTTACTAAATTAAATCTAAAAATATTTAATGGTTTATTTAATTGTTATACCATTGTTAATGAACTTATTTCATTTGTAGTAAACTAGTTAAGTATTTAAATAATTCTCCCTTATACGCTGTTGGTGTCGGGGCATATTTATTTATTTATTAAAGGGGTCATATGATGCGATTTCAATTTTTCCTTTCTCTTTGGAGTGTTACAAGCTCTTGGTGCATAAAGAAGATCTGTAAAGTTGCAAAGACTAAAGTCTCAAATCCAAAGAGATATAAAAGTTCAGTCAACCACGCCTACCTAAAACGGCTCGTTCTAACACGCCCCCACATGTCTACTTCACAATGTGGGAAGATTTGCATAATGCCACTGTTGTCCTACATAAAAAGCATTTTTTATTGGAAACAAATGTCATATTTATGTTATCAAAAAAAATGCAAGGCAGCAAAACACTTGTTAAATTATATACATAAAATCTTTGTGATAAATTGTTTTCTAATGAAAGAACTCCCTTATGTTTTCTCTTTGGCAGTCATGGTTTTGAATGATTACCTGGTTACTGGTGAGTGATCCTCTCAATGTTGCAAAAGCTTTGATAAACATCTCTATATTATTGATAAAGGGATAGTTAACTCAAATTTTAGCTAATCTGAATTACTTGTTTTTTTCTTTGGAATACAAAAAGAGAAATGAGAAAAAGGAGAAATGCTGAAGACTGTGCTGGTCATTTCTTCCATGCAATTACAAAGAAAGTTTACTTTTTAAGCTTTCAAGTACATAAGCTGTCCATAAATGTATTCCAGGTCTTCTGAAACCATGCAGTACCCTTGTGTGAGGATCAAACTGAAATTTAATTCATTATAAACCGAATAGGCTGTTAATTGCTATGATTACTGAGTCAGAACTTGAGAACTGCGTCAGTCAGATTGCTGAGTAAATCATTTAAGAGAAGTTCCTAAACGTCATTTCAGGAGGAGAGAACCATCTATTTCAAATAACTTCCGGGGATGTAAGCAGCTGCACACTTTGCTACAGCATCAGTTGTTTTGACATCCCTCCACCTCCCCAACTTTACCCATACTCATCTCCCAAGCATTAGTAGTCCCACCAGAGGGTATATCTTCGCTCGAGTTGAGGCTGCTTCCTTGAGCCCCTCCACTGTGGACAGCAAGCCAACTACATTTAACCTTAATAGCGTAAAGATTATATGGGCAAACAAACTTGTGAAAGCTCTTTTGTGAAGCAACTATTTATTATCATTTGATTTATTATCAAATGGAACAAACTGTTATTTCACTTGTAAATTATTAAAAGAACAGGCAGAAGATTTTTTGTTCCACAGAAGAAAAAAGTTGTACAGGTTTGCATTGAAATGAGGGTGTGTAAATGTTACAGTGTAACAGAATGTTCATATTTAGATTAACTATCCCTTTAAAGCAGACAGCAGGTTGTTTTATTTGAGAATATGTGAGTTGAATATTTTCTCTGTTTAACAGGAGATCAAAAGGAGATCAGTCTGGTCAATGGTCTAGATGCCTGCTCGGGAAGAGTTGAGATCCATTATAATGGCACATGGGCGACAGTGTGTGGTGACTCCTGGGACATTGATGATGCTGCTGTGGTGTGTAGACAGTTGGGATGTGGAAGAGCTGTTATTGCAGATGGCCAGGCTCTTTTTGGGGTAGGGGATCATCACGTCTCCTGGAGTGAGGTCAACTGTAAGGGAGAAGAGTCATCGATCACACAGTGCTCTCCTCAAAGGAATGAAAATAATTGTCCTCAGAGTAATGATGCTGGACTCATATGTTCAGGTATGAGGATTTCGTTTTTCCCTAAATTAAAATGTTCATTTTCAAGAGTGCTGGTGTACACTGTAATCTGTGACAAAAATCTTAAAAAAAAAAAAAAATGTGACATTTACAGTAAAATACCAGCAGGTGTTGCCAGTAGTGATGTCCAGTTCGCAAACGAATCGTTTGATTTAACTAGTTCTTCTTAGTGAACCGGTTGAACCAGTTCACCAAATCGGACTGAATCGTTTGAAACGGTTCACGTCTCCAGTAAGCACTAATCCACAAATTACTTAAGTTATTCACTTTTTTAACGTGGTTGACACTCCCTCTGAGTCTAAATAAACCAATATCCCGGAGTAATTCATTTACTCAAACAGTACACTGACTGAACTGCTGTAAAGAGAGAACTGAAGATGAACACGAGCAGAGCAGCATGTGTGCAGCGAGCCGGATAACGAAGGTACACGCCCACTGCTGGAGCGGTTCTCGTTTTCGAGTCAAGAACCCGTTGCATCGGTTTTCTGACTTTTTTAAAAAAGATGAATGTATCTAATCTGTGTACTTTGTTCAGTTGAAGATTATGTTAGGTTATAGGCCAAAGGGGTTTGTCAGGGAAGTTGGACAATAATTAAGACTCTGTTTAATAGGAATAAGGGATGATTTATGAAATACCTGTTCTGTAATTATAGTTAGTGATGACACATTCACAAATTGAGTTTGTAGTAAACAGAACTGATGAACACGAGTAGAGCTGATGATATTCTGAACGTGCGTACAGATTGAGAACCGATGAGTTGATGATACTGCGCATTCGTGATTCAGCATGAAGCTACCGAACAGATTGCCTACTATGACTGACACAGCACGTCTGAACCTGAACCGAACTGGTTCTTTTGGACTCCTGATTCTGTTTATTTAATAACAAATAAATCGCAATGGATTATGTATAGTAAGTGGATTATGGTTTCTGCGTTGATGACAACTAATTTATTTACTTTATATCTTCAAGGCTTAAATCCTGGTATCACTGCCTCTTACTGTATTTGGGTACTTAGTTGCAAAACTTAATTGTAAACTTTTCAGATCATGATTATGATGTTTTAACTGACTGAAGTTATGATTATTGACTTTATATATTTGAATGTGTATTTTCATCCCGGCCCGGGACGATAGACTTGATATCATTACGTCATCGCGAATGACACGTCATTACGTTAGGGCGTAAAAGAACCGATGAACCGTTTTTTTTTAACCGGTTCATTGAAACGAACTGTCAGAAAGAACCGGTTCGCGGAAAAGAACCGGACTTCCCATCACTAGCTGCCAGAACTTTACCGTAAAAAATATGGTAGCAACATTTTAGGTTTTACAGACTCAACTTAAATTCACAGTAAAAAAAAAAACTCTTTTGTATGTAACTAATATAATGATAATAAAATAAAAAACAACATTTTAAAGTACTAATATCTGTTTTATACCATTGTAATAAACTGATAACCACTAAAATCAGGTGGTTATGAGAAAGTCACATGATAAATGCAACAGCTCTTACACAAGCGGAGAAGGCAATACTAATATACAGAAGGTGCACATTCGTCATTCACACAAACACTAAACACCATCATGGTAACACACATGATACTAAAATAATGCAGCAAACATTAATTTATCAACATTAGATGTAAAATAAAACCCTAATGTACACAACTGATATGAAAAAACTAAGAAGAAACATCAAATGTGAAGTGTCATGCAGGGAATTCTGGGAATGTCAATTTATGGTTTTTCACTGTAAATTATACTATAATTATAGACTTGTTCTTTTTCACTTCCAAAACTGTAATTTTAACAGTATTTTACTGTAAAAATACATTAAATGTTATCACATTTATTCAGCGTATATAGTACAGAAACTTACTATTAACCGAGGAACAGGTTTTTACTGTAGCATTTTACAGTATTTTACTGTTAAAATTATGACCATTTTTTACAGTGTAGTTTAAAAGCACTGGGTTTGACACCGACTTAGTTTCTATGAGCAAACCTATATTGTACATAGGGAACTATTCCCTCATGCGAAAATCCTGATAGCACAGATTCTGTGAAATTTTGCATAGCAACAATAAATGTAACCGCACCTTGATTCATAAGCGAGCTGATTAATCAATTAAAATAATTATCTGAAAAATATGGAATCATTCGGCCATTCTGAAGATAGGGTGTACTCTTGTTAATGCATTCAAATCTCTCCTTCAGCTTCTTCAGTTATTATCATTGGTGCTGTGGTAACAGCTGTACTGCTCATATTGTCTGCACTGCTAATCATTTTCCTGGTGAGGAAGAGACAAAAACAAAAGAAAATCCAAATCTCCCATTCAAAAGGTGAGAATTATTTCAATTATGTCCTTTACCTTTACTTTGGATGCCTGCAAATATCAATGCTTAAACATCTTACCACAATAATAAAACAGGTTTTTTTTCAATGTACTTTGTATCCCAAGATGCCGTTAATATGCAAGATGTGCTCCATAATAACCAGAATGAAGAGAACGCTGAGGATGACTATGAGCTTGTAGATATGGATGATGGTGATCATGAAGATGTAAACTCTGACTCTGATCAGGATTATGTTAATGTAGATCAGGATGACTCTGAACCAGACTACATCAATGTGGAAACAGACGATTCAGAAAAAGGCTATGTCAATGTCGATCTTACAGAACACAGAAGTACACTGGGCAATAACTATGAAGATTTATGAAAGCTATTTGATGGAAAATATTACTAATTGTCAATTTTTCACAAAATAAAGGACCTAGGACCTTCTGAATGGATAACAGCACTAAATACCAGAAAATAGTCCATTAACACACAAAAACGGAGCCAGAATTTCCAGACAAGGAACAAACTAAGTCAGCAGTGAATTATTCCTTATATCCAATAATCAGTGTCCAAGTATGAATAATTCTTTGTATATGAAGACAACAAAGACTCTTTGGTCATTATTAAGCGCTAATATTAAATAAGATACTTATGATTTCTCTAGAAATCTCTGTAATGTGAGTGTGGATTCTCTTTTCCTGAAGCAAAGTATCAGTTTGTCTACTTCGCTGAAAATGGTGGCACTAGCAAATTAGCAGTTGTTAACAGAGCTTTAGCAACAAGTATGAACATTTATTAGTAGTAATGAAGTGTTCTATAAAGAAGCAAGCGATAAGGAACCTCGAAGAGAGAAAGCAGTAGCTGTATCCGTTCACAGTGTGACACAACTACCCACAACCCCTCTGCTGAGTGTCTTCCTCTCTCTTTGTTGTTATTGTTAGACACCCGCTAATGAGTTACTGTGTGATGTCTGCCTTTTATTATGACTGCCCACTGGATACCTAAATAATTTAATTTAAATTCAAATGTTTAAACAACAGTTTAGTATATGTTTGTACTCTGCACAAGTTTTCTCTGAATATAGCTCCTATTATAAAATTATAACTGCAAATACACTGTAAATCTAGTTTTTATATATCTGGACTATAAGGAAATGTGAAAATGTTCACAGTCTCTGCACTCCGTGTCCAAAAGGGCACTTCCTCAAATCTGCTTCGCAGCTTAATCAGTGTATTAACACATTGTGAGAACAGAGCTATTCTCCAAATGTGTTAAAAATGCATCGGGCTAAATCAGGAAAATGATTAGGAAATCCCACAGAATGCTACTCTTTAACTCCATTTCAGAGTACTGCATATCTGATGTGGTTTCTTAATTCCCTTTTGTCATTTCTATCACGTTTTTGTTTCACTTCTTTGCAGAGATCATTTGATATTTTGCATATGAAGTCATTCCATCTCTCTTTCTTTTATAGATGCAAATTAAACAAACTCTAACATTTTACTTGAAGCATTGGCTTACCGTATTTGCTGTCAGTGAAGAAATACAGCATACCAGCAGGGGTTTGATGTCAAACGGACAATTCCTGACCCCCCACATGACAACAGTGAGGTTCAGATGCTCTTTTAAAAAGCCACATTTTACTGATATTTAGCACAAAGCCATTTTGGACCTTAATCATATAAAAGGTGCTTTCTTCATACAGACTGTTTAATGGGCAAGGGCAGCATGAATGTTCATCCTACAATCTTTGTTATTCCTTTTTTAATTACAGATGATGTTTAAAGATTTGCTATGATAAAAACATTTAATGATTAAATATTTGTAGATTTTATGTCACAATATTAATACTACAATAATATTTCATGCTTAAAGGGAAGATGAACGAAGGTCTTACGGGTTTGAAACGACATAAGGTTCACACAGCAGCAGAATATGGTTGTCAGTCCTGTATTTGAGTCAGTAATATGGTTGCATTCACACACATTTCATTTATTTTACGGGATTGACAAACACATTCTATAAACAAACTCACACCCGTACATTTTCAAGACTCACAACTGTATATTCAGCAAAGCCCTGTTGTGTAAATGGGACAGCTATGTCAGCTGCGTGGGTTGCAGGCTTCATGTGTGGTTTGGGTAACTTACAGAGCAGTATTGCCAATTAATTTTGGGTGGAAGTTGCTAAAGGCAGGTCAGTTTTTTGCTAAAAGTTGCTTAATAACATTGTTATGTAACCATGACGCAAAACTGAATCATTGTCTAGAATAACGAGATTACTCAAATCTAATTTCTAAATTTCCGGATTTTTCACAGGTGTTTTACCTGTATTTTAAGTTGTGCATTGCATTTTGTGTTTTAGGGTTACGCTCTTAAAAATAAAGGTGCTACGATGCCATGGAAGAACCTTTTTGTCTAAATGGTTCCATAAAAAAACCTTTAACATCTGAAGAACCTTTCACATAGCCTTTCCCTGCAACTGTCACAGTCTGTTACGGTACACAATACACTCTGGGGCAGTTTCCCGGAAAGAGATTAAGCCAAGAGACCTAGACTAAAATGGCCCTTTAAACCAGACTAACAGAAATCTGCTTTCTCTGTCATGGTTTTAAATAGTCTTAAACTTAGTCTAAGTCTAGTCTTAATATTTGCTTGATTTTTTTTTCTTGAAATCCACTCTTGGTGGCCACCCTTGGCTATTATCTTGACTTTGTATCTTGTGAAGATCAACAATCTGTTGCTACACATCAGAACTCAAATCTTTGTTTTTTCTCATTGTGATGGATGATTAAAGGAATTTGGCCTTTTGGTGTCCCCTCATATTTATACTCCTGTGAAATATACTGCCGTGGCTGGATAATTGAATTTCATAATTTCTAGGGGTACCAATAATTGTGGCCAATATTAGAGAAAAACAATTATAATGTGATTTTGTTGAAAGGATAGATTTTTGTGATTTGTTTTTTTTTTAATGAAAGATCAAAAGGATAAACTACAGATTTATTTTCACAGCCTTCTTTGATCATGTGTGCAGTTTATTTTGCTTGCTTTAAAAAGTTTCCTCCTATTTCCTCACATTTTTTTCCTGCTGCCATTGCTTTCCTTGGATTTACTTCTCAGTTCCATACAATTTTAAGCATTTCTTGGTACAAGGTCCATGTTTAATAGACAACCTCTGTCATGCTAATTCAGATATATTTTAGTTCAGGACTTCATAGTCCAGGAGTTAGTAATCTGTACTTAATCTGTGTTTCAGAAAGCCATATTTTAAACCGTGATTAACTATTCTAGATTAAGGCCTACTCCTGGTTTAATTTAAACCCGTCTGGAAAAGTGCCCCATAGTGACTATTTACATAGACAACATCCTCATAAATTTGTCAGTAGGCTAAATTGTCTTTTTTCTGTTTTACTGTCTGCTTCTGAACAGAAAAATGTCAAAGAGGCATATTGTTGCTATAGTTCCCTTATTAGTTGAGTTGGCAGATTTTACAGAAATTATGCATAATGATGGCCACAGACTTAGATTTTTTTTCTAGCTCATCTATCCAGCTGAAGGACAGACAAGCAAGAAGCATGTCTGATATTTTGAGCCAGTTACAACAATCATTGGACATGTTCACACAGCAGCAGAATATGGTTGTCAGTTAAAACTGAACTGAAACTAGTGGCTTTTATGTAATGTTTTATGTTAACTTTAACTTAGACACAGTCTAATTATCCTTCAGAGATGTTTGAGTTGCCTTGATTTGAACTTGACTGCTCTGAAAATGATCTAAATGATGACTAAAATGATTTAATGGGGCTCACACAGCTTTTAAAAAATAAGGAATCATGAAGAGTGTGAAGAAAGAACTACGTCAAAGAACTAGGCTACATCGGGCCACAGGCCATAGCCTTTCCCTGCAACTGTCACAGTCTGTTACGGTACACAATACACTCTGGGGCAGTTTCCCGGAAAGAGATTAAGCCAAGAGACCTAGACTAAAATGGCCCTTTAAACCAGACTAACAGAAATCTGCTTTCTCTGTCATGGTTTTAAATAGTCTTAAACTTAGTCTAAGTCTAGTCTTAATATTTGCTTGATTTTTTTTTCTTGAAATCCACTCTTGGTGGCCACCCTTGGCTATTATCTTGACTTTGTATCTTGTGAAGATCAACAATCTGTTGCTACACATCAGAACTCAAATCTTTGTTTTTTCTCATTGTGATGGATGATTAAAGGAATTTGGCCTTTTGGTGTCCCCTCATATTTATACTCCTGTGAAATATACTGCCGTGGCTGGATAATTGAATTTCATAATTTCTAGGGGTACCAATAATTGTGGCCAATATTAGAGAAAAACAATTATAATGTGATTTTGTTGAAAGGATAGATTTTTGTGATTTGTTTTTTTTTTAATGAAAGATCAAAAGGATAAACTACAGATTTATTTTCACAGCCTTCTTTGATCATGTGTGCAGTTTATTTTGCTTGCTTTAAAAAGTTTCCTCCTATTTCCTCACATTTTTTTCCTGCTGCCATTGCTTTCCTTGGATTTACTTCTCAGTTCCATACAATTTTAAGCATTTCTTGGTACAAGGTCCATGTTTAATAGACAACCTCTGTCATGCTAATTCAGATATATTTTAGTTCAGGACTTTTCTGGACTGTTCTGTGTAGTGTTTTGCCCCTGTTTCTGGTCCTGTGTTTCCTTATTTGGGCCTTCCTGTTTCCATTAGGTTCCCTGATTAGTTCATCATTTGTTTCCAGCTGTGTTATTTAATTATCCTCATTTCCCTGTGTACTTAAGTCCTAGTCTGTTCAGTTTGTGTTTGTCGGGTCTACTCGTTCTCTAGGTGTGTTGGCTCAAGCGCCTATTGTGGATTATCTCCTGTGTTTCGTCATTAAAGACTGTTAAACGTTTCCTCGTGACTCCAGCGTGTTCCCTCAACAGCGTAATGTGACACAGTGTGTATGTTTGTTATGTTCAGAATGACTTGAAAGTCTGGTATTATAATGACCTTTTTTGTAACCATACTAAGGCCCTTTGTTTTTAAAGGGATAGATTACCCAATGTGTTGTACACTTGTTATTGTAGTGCATTATGGGATTAAATGAGTGCACTCGATAATGTCCACTATGGTTTCGGACACCACTACAAATGGCTGTCCCCTCAAACAGTACCCTATTTAAGGGTATAATGGGGCAATTTCAGACACAGTCTTGGTCTCGCACTGCTACTTTTTAAGAACTTATTCTGGACGAGAGTGGAGCACTATTATCATCAATTATCAAAAGAGACACCATTATCAGTTTCAGTTTCACATACTATATATATA
>NW_015549597.1:1600603-1604415 GCF_001515605.1 Sinocyclocheilus anshuiensis | reverse complement strand
TATATATATATTAAAATAAGTATTAAAAACAGTAATATATTAATACTGTTTGTGTGTACTATATATAACAAGGCATGAAAGGGTGCAGGATTGTTTTGCAATTTCAAACGTTCTAAATCGGCTGCGTTTGCGTACATAAGTAGGTCTAAAGTATGTTCTATTTTGATTCTGTTTTGACCTGTATATTATTTTTCCCCCCTAATTTTCTTTATATTTTCTATATTTTTTTTTATCTAAGAAATGTCAGTCATAATGTGTAGTTGTAAATCTGCGATGTTTTTAAACTTGACATATCATGAAAATCTGACTTTTTCCATCTGTTAGTCCTAGAATTTGGTCACTGGTACATCTATTAACCCAGAAAACGTGAAAAAGAACAACAGTAAATTTTTTGGGTAAGTCTTTCTCTGCAAGCTTGTGAAAAAATGAGCCACTTAGATTTCGCTCCCCCCATGACTTAGAAAGGGAATCTTATTATAATATCACCGCCCCTTAATCTGCAAGTTTCCACACATGGCGCCACCATTGTGTTTTCGCAAGCTACAACGGTGTACCAGTTCTAATGCCATGGCGAAAATCCGAGCACAGCATGCTAACTGTTCTGTCTTTGGCTGCACATAACTGACTGTTTTTGTAACTCGTGTGTTTTTAACATAAACTTGTTTGTATTTGACAGTTTAAGCACAATAAGACATTAAAGAGACTTGCATGCCATGTGACGGCCGCTTTCTGTGCACATGCTTCCTATGTGTGCGCTCAGAAAACATATATCACAAGTTTAAACTAATATAGCTTTAAAACGCATGATTTCAGCACGATAGACATGAAAATCAAAACCAAACAGATGTTTTTATAGCAGAGTATCTGAGGAATAATGCACAGCCCTGTTATAAAGAGGGCAGGAAGCAGCAGTTCATTTGCATTTAAAGAGACATGCACGAAAAACAGTGTGTTTCTGCTTCCACTCAAAATAGTCATTTTCAAAATGATATAATAAATTATCTGTGGGGTATTTTGTGCTAAAACTTCACAGACACATTCTGGGGACACCCAAGACTTATTACATATTGCAAAAAGGGGTTTAATAGGTCTCCTTTAAATGTCACTCTTTTTCATCTCAACAGCCAATGCTCTTTCTGCTGCAGCTGATAAGTGACAGACTGTTTATAGTCATTCATTCAAATTCTTATTCTAGTTACATGATATGAATGACTGTTTTGCCTAGTCTTAAATATTACAATACTTGTTATATCATAATGTTTTAGGTAATTATAGTATCAGACTGGTGAATGGTACAAATGACTGCTCTGGAAGAGTTGAGATCCTGTATAATGGCACATGGGGGACAGTGTGTGATGATGGCTGGGACATGAATGATGCTGCTGTGGTGTGCAGACAGCTGGGATGTGGAACAGCTGTTAGTGCACATGGCAGTGCTCATTTTAGACAGGGTAGTGGTCAGATCTGGTTGGATGATGTGGGATGTTCAGGAAGTGAATCATTGCTCTCACAGTGCTCACATCCTTCTATTGGAACACATAACTGTGGTCATCATGAAGATGCAGGTGTCGTCTGCTCACAAGGTATATCTGGGGTGGGGGGGTTCTGTTGTTTTGTTGCATTTGTATGTAATATTTTCTTAGCATTAGGCTACATTTCTATTTTTTACATTTAATTACTTTGGTACTATTTTTAGTTAATTTTCACAACAGTTTTTACCAAATTTCAAACAGATTGTTTTGATGATGTCTAGAAATTAGTGCTAAGAGTTTTGAAAATGTACCCCTTGCTTGTGAAAATAATATCAGCAATTAAAAAGCACAAACCATGGTGTTTGGCTCCAGAAAATAAAAGAACAAATGGAAACTAATGTTTAACACAGATACTTGCCACATGACCCAAATACACATTTTTAATCCTTATTGCTTGCATTTTTAATGCCAAGCAGCAGACAAGGTTGGTCAGTGGGTCTGATTCATGTTGTGGGAGAGTGGAGATCCGTTATAATGGCCAGTGGGGAACCGTGTGTGATGATAACTGGGACATGAATGATGCTGCTGTGGTGTGCAGAGAGTCACAGTGTGGATCAGCCATCAGTGCACCTCATGGAGCCGCCTTTAGTCGAGGCAGTGGATCGATCTGGCTGGATGATGTTGAATGCTCAGGAAGTGAAGGAGCCCTCACACAATGTTCACACAGTGGACTAGGAAAACATGACTGTAAACATGGTGAAGATGCTGGTGTTGTTTGTTCAGGTATGTTAAATCTCTTGCATTTTCACACATTATTTTGGGGGGAAATGAGCAACAGAAATTACATTAACATTTCATGAATTTCATAATATTTCAACATTTTCAAAATAAATTACAAATTTATTTTGCAGGTGAGCTGCAGATGCCGACTCTTTCCCTGACCTCCACACATGCAGCTGTTTCTCCTGGAGAACATATCCAGTTCAGTTGCACAACACCTAAACCAAGATGCAATGCTAATGCTAAATTCCAGCTCTTCATGAACGGATCATCTATATCCTCCCAGACACATGTATCTAGTGTGACTTTCAACCTTGTTAATGTAGACATCTCACATCAGGGCAGCTACAGCTGTCGTTACTCCTACCAAAACAACACTGTCAAGTCACCTTTGAGCAACACTGTTATCATCACTGTGGGTGAGTGTGTTCAATCATAAATTACATGCATTAATTGCATGAAAGTGAATTAATTCTGTATTTTTGATCCTGACAAGATACAGTTCTTGAAGCCATTTTTATTTATTTAAAGAAGTTAGTTTTATTGTTTGAGTCTCTGTAACCATATAAATGTATTCTCCTTGTTTTCTAGTGAACTTGCAGCAGCCCAGTATTTCCCACAGTGCTCCTGATGGATGGTTTGACGTGGGGCCTCAGGGGCCAGTGATCACCAGGGGCCACAATTTCACTATCATCTGTTCAACTCAATCTCAGTATCCTGGCGGATCTTTTCACCTGTTCAGAGGATCAAACATCACCAGGACATCCTCCTGCTGAAGAGAAGACAAAAGCAAAGGAACAAGGAAACTTTCTTGAAGTTCTTCTTTAGAAATGGTAACTCTGCATTTCATGAAAACATCAAATTATGTCTTTTAAGTTTTAACATTTTACCTTCCATCAACACTGTTTATTAACAACTTCCTTTAATAAATTTGGCCTTCATCTCTATGCAATGTTACTAGGTGCAGATAATATATATGCAGGTGCATCTCATGACAAGAAAAATGAAGAGGATAACATTTATGAAAGCTATTGTGATGAATACTGAGTAAGCTACTACAATTAATAAGGCTCCAAAGAGTTAAGGCAGCCTTAATGTTAATGAAGGAAATCCAGTTGAAAGTGATTGAGTTATACATAGTTTATAAAACAAAAAAATCTTTGTTTGTTTGGCCTCACTGTCTTTTTATTAATGAGGATTGCTTATAGTATTGTGTGTATAGCACACAGTTTTCTGGCATATACAGTATAAGTCAAATATTGGAGAATGACCAAATGAAACAGTATGCTGTGTAATACTGTCAGCAGTAGGAGGATCAAGTGTTCTTTTAATTTCCGTGTTGCCAGTTTTCAACCTGTGCTCCAAACCCCCAGAGGGCCATGGAGGTACTGCAGAGGGACTGTAAACAATGATTAAAAATTATCTTTTAATAACTTTTAATAAAGTTGCAATTTTAAATTTTGCTATGTGCCTTGCAAGTAAGGACTACAAGTGTGGGCTTAGAAATGGTGTAACCACTGTAGATGTTGATTCACACCCCAATGTGTGTGTGTGTGTGTG
>NW_015549597.1:1575316-1599335 GCF_001515605.1 Sinocyclocheilus anshuiensis | reverse complement strand
GTGTGTGTGTGTGTGTGTGTGTGTGTGTGTGTGTGTGTGTGTGTGTGTGTGTGTGTTTGTGTGTGTGTGTGCTGCAGGTATACCCTACGTTATGGGGACAAAATGTCCCCACAAAAATGGCAATATTCAAAATTCGTGTCCTTTTGGGGACATTTTGGTCCCCATGAGAAAACAAGCTTTTAAATGATACAGAATTTTTTCTGTGAGGGGTAGATTTAGGGTAAGGGGATAGAAAATACAGTTTGTACAGTATAAAAATCATTACGTCTGTGTAATATCCCTATAAAACATGCAAACCCAACATGTGCGTGAATGTGTGTGTGTGTGTGTGTGTGTGTGTGTGTGTGTGTGTCATTCTTCATTAAAATAAGAAAAATTAACAGAGCTGTTTTCAGTGTAGTAGACACAAACTTAAGAATGAATGTGTGTGTGTTGTGAATCAATGTAATGAACAGTTACTTGGCTTTCATTAAAGTCTTTCAGGAAAATATTATTTACAAATACAGCGAGTAAAATAAGTATTGAACACGTAAATTATTTTGTAGCAAATTAGATCAAAAGGGAAATATATAAATAATTACACTTAATTATAATTAATTACAATTATTTATATCATCACCGGCAGGGGGAGGGGGGTAGTTTTCCCTCTTTTCCTCATTTTCCTTCTGTTTTAAATAGCTTTTAAAAGCGACGTGCGCATTTTACTTTCACTTTAAAATTAGCGGCAATTCGGTATCAAGCAGTTGTTTGTTTTTAGTTAGTTTGTTAGTTTTCCCTCTTTTCCTCGCTTTCCTCCGCTTTTAAATAGCTTAAAAGTGCATGCACATTTTACCTTCACTTTCAAATTAGCGGCAATTTGGCGTCAATTGCTTGAATTAAATTCAAGCAACAACAAAATACATAGAACTTTTATTAACAAAACAAATAAAAATACACTATGCTATATGCCTAATATAAAATAACAAATAACTTGCACAAAGTTTAGGTATACAAAACTGAAAATCAGTAAACACTGTGGAACCAAATAAATAAGAAACGTACGTTTATTAGCAAAATGAATAAGAAAGATTTGAGACATGGCATACTTGATGTAAAATAAAAATAGGCTACACAGTTTAAATAAATTATAATCCGCAAACATGTGGAACCAAATAAATAAGAAATTAATGTTTAAAAATACTTCCAATATCACTGTAGCAAATCAGCTCAAAAGGGAAATGTATATAAATAATTACACTTAATTATGATTAAATGCAATTATTTATATGAGCTGCCAGTAGTAACTGTAACAGAATTAAATTGCCATCAACTAATCTGTTCGTCCAACGAACATTTAGTGTAAATTCATATCAACTCTTAAGAAAGGATATTTTCGTGGCCACAGAAAATTACTTTCTTACAGTACTAATACATTAGAGCATATAGCTAGATCGGAATCATAAAAGGAACAATATTCACAAAGCGGTGACAGAATCAGAAACTCATGTAATTTTGAATCAATGTAATGAACAGTTACTTGGCTTTCATTAAAGTCTTTCAGGAAAATATTATTTACAAATACAGCGAGTAAAATAAGTATTGAACACGTAAATTATTTTGTAGCAAATTAGATCAAAAGGGAAATATATAAATAATTACACTTAATTATAATTAATTACAATTATTTATATCAGCTGCCAGTAGTAACTGTAGCAGAATTAATATTGTCATCAACTAATCTGTTTGACCAGCGAACATTCAGTGTAATTTCATATCAACTCTTAAGAAATGAAATTTTCGTGGCCACAGAAAAGAACCTTCTTACAGTATTAATGCATTAGAGCATGTAGCTAGATCGGATCGTAAAAGGGACATTATTCACAAAGCGGTGACAGAATCAGAAACTCATGTAATTTGTGCACCAAAAGTTTTATTAACTAAATCACAAACATATAACTAGTCTGAACAAACGCACACCCACAAATCACGCATGGGAAAGGTAAGTGGATGAATAGAACCGGACAGAAGTAGGGGGGATGAGGCTGAGTTGACCATCTGAAAGAACCATCAGTCTCTAATTCAAAGCACAGTATACGATAGCTTACATCAAACCTCTGTCTGGTGAAAGGAACGATGCTTGCATTGGATTGGCTGTGGAACGAGAGTCTCGTGAAGCCTCTGAAGAAGGTCTGGATGGTTTCATTCGATGGCCAAAGTTGCAATCTCTTGAAACTCTGAGGTTGTTCTTGACTCTGTTGTGGTTGAGAGAGTCCTCTCTCCTGAGTAAGCACATGGCTGGGTGTAAAATGGGGCCTGCTGGCCCTATGGGCCACAGTGGAACTGCAGGCCGCAATCCAGAGATGAAGATGCTGCCGGGAGCGAAGAGAGAGAAATGTCTGATTGAGGGCATTTCCATGATGGTGAATTCCAGGGTTGAGTGAAGACGAACTCCAGTGGTATTAGTCTGATTCTTTGTGGTCGAGACCCATTTCCGCAGGCTGGGGAGACCGCACACAGCTCTGTTGGGGCCCGCCGGGTGCGCCCGTGCCGGCTCAGGCTCTCCGTGAGTCGCTCCACACGGGCAGAAATCAGAAGATTTAGCAGAAGAGAGCAGGCAAAACTGTGCATGAGCCCTTTAAAGTCTGGGAAAAGCCACGCTTCTCAGGATGGGCTTGACCAATGAGAAAGGCTGAATTTCCAAGCGGGAGGTTGGAAATATTGGGGGTTTTATGACTCTTTGTCTGAGAGCATGGTTCAAATGGCTCTGGCAGTCTATACTCTGCTTAAATTACAAACACACAAGGCATTCTATGAGGACGTGGTGTACACAAAAGTGTGCATTGTTAAATGAGCATTAATTTGATAGGAAACATGATATAGGTGGGGTTACATTAACTAGTACTTCACTCATAAAGCATGCATAAAACAAAATACAATGCAAGAGACACTTTACAAGACAGTTAAAATCATACAGACAATGTCCTGGGATGCATGTTTATTCATAGAAAGGTTTGTCTATGGGTGGAAAGGAGGAAAGTTCCCTTTTTATGGGCATTGCATGGGTTTTAGAAGGGTCCCGTTCTTACTGCACGTCGCATCTCTCATACTTTTGAGGAATAAAACATTCTTATCAGATGGTTGCCCTGGTAACTGAGCCCTTTAGGGTGCTCTTTCGGGAGAACTAAGGGTCCATAGACCCTCACAGTTGGCTTGTTAACTGAGGGGGTTTGCTGGATTATTCATTAAAGGGGTCATATGATGCGATTTCAATTTTTCCTTTCCCGCATAAACACATTTAATTACACCAAATACACAAAATAATGTTCTTTTTAGCAGCATCATATGACCCCTTTAAATATAATGATATGTATATGTATATAATCATAAATATGTGTCTAATTAGTCCAAGCGCTACAATTTCTAAAGGTGCTGTTGAGATGAAATTTTCACCAGATGTTGATAACAACCCAAGTAATCCATACTTACAAAGAAAAGAAAACAAATAAGTTCAGAAATTAAGTAATGTGTAATAACATGGAATGACAGGGGAAAAGTATTGAACTACTGAAATGTATTTAATACTTCGTACAAAAGCCTTTGTTGGTAATGACAGCTTCAAGACGCCTGCTGTATGGAGAAACTAGACGCATGCATTGCTCAGGTGTGATTTTGGCCCATTCTTACACACAAACAGTATTTAAATCTTGAAGGTTCTGTGGGCCTCTTCTATGAACTCTGATCTTTAGTTCTTATTTTCTATTGGATTCAAATCAGGTAATTGGCATTTTAGCAGCTTTATTTTCTTTTTCTGAAACCAAGTGAGAGCTTCCTTGGCTTTCTTTTGGATTATTGTCTTGCTGAAATGTCCACCCTTGTTTCATAATCTTCATCATCCTGGTACTGTAGGTGTTGGGACTGAAGCAGCTAATATTAATTTCCACTGACTAGGGGCAGGATTGCTTTCTAATTACTGATAGATTTCAGCTGGTGTCTTGGCTTTCCCTTTTTGCACTTCCCTTTCTTCATGTTCAATAAATTTTCCCTGTGTCATTCCATTTTATTACACATAACTTAATTTCTGAACTTATTTGTTTTGTTTTATTTGTAAGTATGGATTACTTGGGTTGTTACTGACATCTGGTGAAAATTTCATGTCAACAGCACCTTTAGAAATATATTTACTGAGAAAAATTGTGACGTGTTCAATACTTATTTTAGCTGCTGTTGTTCAAATGCATTGTTTTACTGTTTATATAAAAAATATGCATCATATATATTTTCAAGAAGGTACAGTAGTGCTAGGGCCCTATTGAAGGTGCAAAATCAGGGATTATATTATTTTATTATTTAGTTTATATTAAACTCCTATATATTCAATTTCAGAAATGGAAATCATTCAGGTTTGCATGTTTAACCTGGAGGTTTGACAAACTCAAGGTTACAAAGTGCAACTTATTTCAGTTTTAGTTTCATTTTTAACCCAGATGATATCCAGTTTACTGTTTATTTTACCGCACTGTATCAGACAGTAGCAATGCAAAAATGTTTTGAATTACCTACAGGCCAGGTGAGGACATCACATTCCCAGTAATTAGTGCAAGGAAAACTCTGTGCTGAAACTAAAAAGATAAATTAAAGGAGACAGATGAAAAAATGTAATTCATAACATTTTCTTGTAATGTATATCACTCCTGCACACTACATTCATGATCATGATTTGTCATTAACAGCTAAGGCATGATCTCTTCTTCATATGTGAGACGTGCATTAGTACCTCCTGGGCTGTTGAGAACTTACTTCAGTTTGAAAGAGGAAGAAACACAGCAAGAAACTCCAGTTAAATGGCAGTCAAACTTGAAAATCATCTTAGAGTGCAAACATACTTAACTTTCATTGCATACACACTATTAGCAACAATTAGCAATTATGGGATTAATTATACTGTGGATTATGGTGTTTGTGAATAGCCTATTACATTGTGTCTTAAATGTTGAAAAGATTGACGTTTAGAGATCTGTCCACAAACATGCATGACACTTTGGTCACAGTACAATAGATCCTGTCTTTTAGTATTGAGTTTTGTCAAATGCATTACCATACAATAACTGTCGTTTTCTCTCTTTTTTTAGCCCATTAAATCCTCATTTAAATCCCTTAAATACCTTTAAATCCTATTAAAATATTTTAAGTAATATAATCTTATTTTAATAATTATATTTTTAACTATAAAATTATAATAAATCGAGGTTATTGAATTAGCCTGTTTATTTATTTATTTGGATAAATTCCCTTTCTTAACTCCGTAGAGAAAATGCCTACAGACCTAAATAGAATAGAATGCTGAATGTAGTTGCTACAGAGAAAGACAGAAGGAAAGAAAGGAGGAATTCAACGCGGAAGTTGTAACCAGCTTCACCGAGTCCGACCAGTTCGACCAAAGGTTCGACCGCGACAGACCGCCTCCGATTGGTTGACATTTTACCGACCTGTGATTGGTTAAGGTAGTAGTGGCCTGTGATTGGTTAACGTTTCAGTGCCATTTTTCATAGGTTAACTGTTGCGCTTGGTGACTAGTCAGTTCTGTGTTTGCTGTTGTTACAGTAGTTTGTTGTTAAAACCTTTCTCAGGATCGCACAGTTTCTCTCCGCTGAAGCAGCGATGGCAAGTCACGTCAAGAGCGATGAATCCGGTAAGCTGTTTATCTAGTTATCCTGTAAGAAAAGTAGCCTAACTAAATATTTGGACACACTTAATGTTGTTCATAAGACACTGCAGGCTTCATTTCCTTATTCCAGCACCTGAAGTAGGTGGTGCTTGTCTAAACATGAATCACAAGTATTCACGGTCATACACATCAAGTATGATTTACAACCGGAGTCCTCTGGCTCAATAACGCAATTCATATGCTGTTAAAGTCCCGAATATGTTTTTATTTTCTCCTTAGGGTCTGTGGAGAAGGACAGCGCTTTAGCGGGACAGACAGGTAGAATTGAATCCAGTTTATAACTCGTGTATGACCTGAGTAGCAAAATGAAGAAGAGAGAAGGATCTGTAAAGTGTAAATATAGAATTTGCCTATGTTAGCTCTGCTATGCTTGACAACCTGGTTGTAAAGCCATTGAAATCCAGCCTGACCAGGTGCTCAACAAACAATACATGCTTGACCTTAGTGTATTTTCACTGAACTTTAGGTCTTCATTCTATTACGCCAATTTATTTTTTTTTACGCCACAGTTACTCCAATATCTTTCACTGTGGTTTGAATCTTTGTGACTTGAATACGTCCTCTGAACATTTGCATATCTCATATTCTTGCTTTGCAAATCAAATTTTAGTGGTTTGTGTTGATTTTGCCTTTTCTTTCAGTCAGAGAGAACGTAACAGAAACTGATAGCATTAATCAAAGGTAAAAAACCCTTATTGTAACCATGTAGAAATTGTACAGTTTGGAGTTCAAGCATATTTATATTGTTTTATATCTCGTTTGTCAGTGTATTCAGTCTGGATCCTAATGAGGAGTATAAGATGGACCACAAGAAGCGAGGAATGGCTCTGATCTTTAACCATGAAAATTTTTACTGGCAGCTCATGTTGAACAGCCGCTCTGGCACAAATGCAGACAGGCAGAACCTTGTTAGAAGGTATTTGGCAAAGTAATCAAAAATACATAATTATAGTGCTCAAATTGTTATATGTACACCAGACAGTAACAGTATCACATGACCACTGTCACTGAGATCTGTGTTTGCCTCACTAACATGACTGTGTCGCTGTGTTGGTTGATAAAGAAACAGTAATTTTCCTGTATTTTATTAAAGTAACAGAACAATAACTAATTTGTCAATTTTCTTTCATATCTGTTGTCAGATTTCAGGAGCTGGGTTTTGAAGTGAAGGCTTGTGATGATTACAAACGGGAAGAAGTTTTATCCACAATCGGAGAAGGTGCCTCAATATTTTCTCTTTAATGCATGTTTTGAGAAATGGGAGCCCAACTTAAATGTTCCAGGTAAAACACAGCAGCTTATCAACAGCATCTTTGGCACGGTTTAAATTTTTTAATATAATTATATCACACATATACAGGTGCCAATCAAGCACAGTAATATCATGGTCAGCAAACCAGTTAGAAGTGGTTTTGGCACTGTGGGCAGGTGCTAAGTCCTGCTACCAAATTAAATCAGCATCTCCAAAAAGCTTGTTAGCAGAAGGAAGCATGAAGTACTCTAAAATATCCTGGTAGCCGGTTGCATTGATTTTGGACTTGATAAAGCACAGTGGACCAACACCAGCAGATGTCACGGCACCCCAAATCATCACTGACTTCGGAAACTTCACTCGGCTTTGCTTGACTGTATTCTCAAACTTACGGTCATCCCTGTTGCTTGTGCACCTTTTCCTACCACACTTTTTCCTTCCAGTCAAATTTCTATGAATATATATTTGATACAACAGCACTCTGTGAACAGCCAGCCCTTTCAGAGATGACCTTCTGTGACTTACCCTCCTTGTGGAGGGTGTGGATGATCATCTTCTGGACAACTGTCTAGTCAGTAGTCTTCCCCATAATTGTGGTTGTATGTTTTAAATTAGCCCAGGACCCAGGTACCCAGTATTTATACTCAAAATTGATCAAACTAATAAAGCTCAAAATGGAATTTTTAATTTTCCTAAGCTGCAAGTCATAACCATCAGAATTAAAACAAAAAAAAACTATTGAAATATTTCAGTTTTGTGCAATGAATCTAGAATATAAGAAAGTTTGCTTTTTTTAAATTAAATTACAAAAAAGAACTTTTCCGTGATATTCTAATTTTTTGAGATGCACCTGCACATCTATATGTATGTGTATATATGTGTGATATAATTATTTTACAATTTTCTCACATTATTTTTATTTTTTATATATAACGGATCAAAACCTTTCATCAAAGTCGTCCTAAAACCTAAAACCAAAATGCGTTCTTGTCTCAGGACAACTTTGATTAACTTTTTTGATCCACTTCAGATGTTGACTACTGCAGTTTAAAAAGTTTCAAAAAAGCTCTACTCTTGATTACCACAAAAAAATTGGACTCTTCTCTCAATTTGAAAAACATATATATATATATATTAATATACTTACAACTGAAGTCAGCACCAGAATAAATATGAAAAAGTGTGAAATTCATCACACTGTTTCAAAATTATAGCTATAGCACTGACTGGTGTGCTAGAATCAACTTCATCATTAATGTAAATTATAACTTGAGGGAAAAGTCAAAATCATGCTCCAAATAAAGTTTAGGTTCTGTTTAATCCAGGGTGTTCCTTTGATTTCAGCTGCTGCTGCGAACCATGTAGATGCAGACTGTTTTGTCTGTGTCTTTTTAAGTCATGGGGAAAATGGTCACATCTTTGCCAATGATGGGCAGATCCAAATTCAAGAAATCACTGATTTGTTCAAGGGGAATAAATGCCGTAGCCTTGTAGGGAAACCCAAGATCTTCATCTTGCAGGTAATTTGTCCTCCTTCCACAAAATGTCCTTTGCGGTGTATTTACAGTAATGCAATATGAAAACACATTTCACACCTCTTGCAAATGCATGAATTTCTTTGAACATAAGGCTTGTCGTGGGGACAAACATGATGATGCTGTGACACCAATGGATGTGGTGGACAGTCAGACGGACATTGAAGTGTTTGTGGATGCGGGGGCGCTCTGCACCCTTCCAGCAGGAGCAGATTTCCTCATGTGCTATTCAGTAGCTGAAGGTCAGTGCTTTGTTTTACCAAGATTTGTTAATGGTGTACTTTAAGTACTGGATTAAATGCAGTTTACATCCTTGATTTTACAGTTTTGTCACTAAGCAGTTACTGACTTTTTTTCTTCTTGTAAAGGATATTACTCTCATCGTGAGACGGTGAATGGCTCATGGTATATCCAGGATCTGTGTGAAATCCTGAGGCGTTATGGATCTACACTGGAGTTCACTGATATCCTGACACTTGTTAACAGGAAGGTTTCCAATCGCAGTGTAGAAAACTGCAAGGATCGCTCTGCTTTAGGCAAAAAACAAGTGCCTTGCTTTGCGTCCATGCTTACAAAGAAGCTATTTTTCAGGTCTAAGAAATAATGTGTTAGGGCCTTATTGCAGGTAAAAATTCAGGGATTATTTTATTTGACTTTATGTTGTGCTCCTAAATATACATAATTTTCAAAATGGAAATCATGCCGGTTTGCATGTTGTAGCCTGGAGGTTTGACAAGCTCAGGGTTACAGTGCAAATAGTTTCATTTTTTTATCCATTAATGATGTTAGATATTATGTTTCACTTTTTACACTAGCAATACAAAAAATGCTTTGAATTACCTGCAGGCCAAGATGAAGACAATCCTGTAACGAAAACTATTTATGAAAATAGACCAAAGAAACACTGAAATTGATAGAATTTTTTTATAGTAATGTATATCAATCCTGCACACTACATTCATGATCATGATCTGTCATTAATAGCACTAAAGCATGATCTCTTCACCTGTGAGACATGTATTAGTACCTCAGGGGCTGTTGAGAACTTAGTTTAGTTTGAAACGGGGAGAAACCATACAAGAAACTCCAGTTAAACGGCTTGAAACTTGAAAATCATCTTGGAGCACAAACCTACTTATCTACCAGCTTTGCATACAAACTACATGGAACTATATGGGGAATTATGGTTTTTGTTTAAATTTTTTATCATACATGTGTCTGAAATGTTGAAAAGAGTGACTTTTAGAGATCCGGCCACAGAGATACACTACACATTTACATGTTTCTGACAAATCAAATATTGTGGTCACAGTGCATGTCTTTTGACCACTTGTCTTTTGGTGTTGAGTTTCATCACATGTGGTACTTTAGTTAAAACTAAAAGTAAATATATATGATAAGAACTGAATGTCTTTACACATTCTTTACTCAGCTCTGTTATCTTGGAGTGGAATTTATAGTATGGTCATTTTAATGTTGTTGCAAGCCTCATAATATGCATCACAGTCTCTTTGTTAACGTAGATGTTCTTTTAGAATGCGGTATTCATTTCCCTAGTAATGTGACTGCTTTCTGTTCTGTTTGAACATGGATTATTGGGAAACTGGCTGTTCTGCAACATACTGTATAATTACCTTTTGCTGCATGTGCAGTTGTCAGAATCGAATAGGCTTGCCTCTATATTCAAATAACATTCCTCTGCATTTAAGGCTTGCTTTATATTTGCTATATAGCAAATCTAGGGTTTTAGTGCAGGTTTCCCAAACTCTTAAACAGATTTGATTTTTAAAAAATAGAAATTACATAAAATCTCAGAGGGTGCTTCAAGTAAATAGTTGATTATTTGTATTAATAATGCTTTGCAAATAAATCAGCAGTTCTAATGTTATTGTAGTAAATGTTTTAATACACTGAACATTTTTTTGTTTTTTTTGTATTGTATTCACTTCTATTAAAATAAAGAGATAAACTGATTAACTGTACACTAAATCACTGTTTAGTTTCACTGACACTTTGTTATTCAACAAATATGTGTAAATAACTTAATTTGTCAACGGCTGGAAAAAAGATTCCGCCACTTTTTTGAAAACTAGTGGTTTGCTAGAAAAACACAAAAATCACAGATGCTTTTATTGTGCAGCGTGCTTAACATCCAGGTTATGTATATTTCTAGCATGTAGGTTAAGTGTAATGTGAAAGTTTAATAGTCTTGTTTAAAGAACCCTATACTTTGGATTTTGTGGTGCATTGTTATCAAAGACTGAGAGCAAAAGAAAGACTTAAGATATTTATTACAGACAGATGTGTACATTAGATGCAGAGACACGGAATACTCCATTCAGGCATCAAACACAGAGTGAGGCGCATCTGTCGCCACTGATTATGCTTTACAATCACATGATCCAAACAGTTCCACCCAGAACCTCTACTGATCGCTGCAAGCAACAAGACCAACTTACGGCTTTCCTAAGGAATGTGCTAAAACATATTTAAGCCCTATCTCTGGAAAAACAAGTGGGTGATCGATCAGTCAGTTAAATGATGGATGTACCACTTGTGAGAGCATCATGGATAAAAGCAAATCAGGAGACGTTAAATCATTTATAGGGAATGCTTTCCACACCCTAGACAGTAGGTAGTTTCAAAATCTCCCATTGAAGAAAAGTGCTGAGATACATTCTTCATTACACTAAATACAAGAGCTATTTAATTATCGAAATATATATAATTTGCATGATTTGATTTTTTTGAATGTTGGCTGTTATTCATTTTGTCTCTCACTTTGATGTCTTACCATTTAAAATTGGAGTTAAATATGTCATGATTGCATTTGCCTCTTTAACCATTTAAAGCATGAATTAAAATACTCTACATTTCAGTCCATTTAACTATTCAAATGCATTGCTGCTTCAAGCCATTACATTTTTCATATATTTAAATGTCAACGCATTCACAAAGTGCAGTATGTGCCCTATTTTGTGGACTTTTTAGAAACTAATCAATGGTCTTCAATATAATAATAATTCCCACATGTATTATAAGCAACACAACAGTTCAAAATTACTAAAAAAAAAATAATAATAATTCACACACAACTTCATATTGACCTCTCCAGTATGGAATCGTTTTAATTTGTCATCTTGAGTCCATGTAAAGATGACAAAAGTTATCAGTCTATTTGGTCTCGGCTGATGATTAAGGGTCCACACAAAGCCAGATCTATTGCACTTTTCCAAAACCTGTTCTTAAACTGGGAACACAAAACACTCTAAATATTAAAAATATCCAGTCACATTGCAGAGCTTTTCATATTTAACTATTAGAATGATTTGTTGTTAATTATACCATTCTTTCAAATCAAGTTTTTATTAAAAGCATGGCATATTTCTTGAATAGTTTTGGATGAATAATTACCTATTAGTGTTCATTAGCTACCCATGATCATCTTTGTGAAAACATTAATGCCCACTAACAACAAACTTTACCAAGCACAGTTATAAAGGTGATGAACTGCTTGTCTAATGATTATCTGTTACACATTGGAGCAGACAGATTCACACACACTATCTTTACAACCCAAATGGAACGAAAGAGTCTGTATCATGGAATGGTCTGCTGATTGCACAGAGAAAGAGAAACAAAAAAAATCACATGTAAGAGAAACAAAATAATTGACCAGCATCTCAGTAGCGTGTCGTGTACCAGTCGTTATTAGTCATCTGCACCAGTTCGTTTACCACATCCAGCAGGTTGCGGTTGTGTTTCTGTAGCAGACGCTGATTTAGTGCTCGGTCACCAAAGCCCATCTCTACCAGCACGGCCATCATGGCGTCATGAGAAGCTGCATCTTCTGGGAGCTACACAGCCCAAATATATATATATATTTTTTTACTACTGATGTATGTCCCAAATGTTGCACTATACACTAGGCACTTATACAGTCCTTTGTACATGCACTTTACTGTCTAGAGTTATTATTTTTATAAGGTGATTTTGTTTCACAGTGGCAAAATATATTTTGATCATAGTTTGATAACATTTTTTAACTGATTTTGATCATCGTTTTGATTATCGTTTGATCAAAATCGGTCCTGTAAAGCACGATTTTTTAATAAACTTTATCGTATATAAAATGACATCAAATAAAACTGAAACAATTCATTGCTTCAATTTATAATCACATGTAATGAACTATATAATCGCATTATTTTTATTTATTTTTAATATAGGACAAAAGAAGAGATTGCTCAGAGTCTCGCACCATTGCCACATTCATAATATGCTTTGTGAATTTAAAGGAAGTTTGGAAGTTTAAAGGAAGCTTATTTCAAAATGTTTTTCCATTTTGCAACCTGTGTGAACAGCTCCCAAACTCACCTTCTCAGACCCAGTCTGTCCAGTGAAAAGAGCTTTATAGGCAGATGCTGCCACGGACAGAGCACCCTTCACCAATCCACCAGTGATGCTATTAGCCCTGAGGAAAGACAAGAATGAGAGAGAGTAAGAATGCGAGTAGGGTTGGGTACCGAAACCCGGTACCAATATGGCACCGGTAAGGGGTTTCCTGGAAGGTCATGAGTTCTCTACTTCTGTGACTGGATATGTGGATTTTCTGTGCGAGGGCGCCCTGTGGCGTCCTGTATGAATGAAGCAGACATCATGTGTTTATAGTACTAATGGCCAATCCATAATTTTTTGGGGGGGAATTATTTTTATTTTTTTTATAAGTATCGGTTCATACAACATTAGGGCACCGGAACCGTTTTAAAAGTATCGATTTGGCACCGGTATCGAAAAAAAAAAAAAACGATACCCAACCCTAAATGCGAGTGATAGAAAGAAAATCACATAATGCAATGACTGTCCTGGGTGCACTTCCATGAGGCAGAACGAGTGGTTGTGTGCTGTGTAACTCACCTAAGATCTTCTGTTTCAGACTTGGCAGATGCTGCTGAGTTCTCAGGGTCAGGTTGATTAGGATCAGAGTCTATATACATAAAAAAAAAAAAACATGTCAACTTTCAAACATAGCTGTGTGTGTCTTTTATCATACTGTCTACTTTGTATTATATCTAACACCCCAAAATCATAGAAAAATGCACTAATTCACAACCTGTGATGGTTTATTATTTTTAATATCCCATGGTGTTTCCACTCACCTTTCTCCTTATCTCCTGGCTCTGCAGGATTACTCCTCTCCTGCTCCTCTGCTCCATGTTCCGTCTGCTCTTGTGTCTCTGTGCTGAATAAAGAGATTTCATATATATTAAGCTAAATTTAACATGTCAGTTACATCAAGTTATGAGGATGCCGTGAACGAAATCTAGGCTGTGATATGGAGTAGGAGGAATGTGTGCCTACAGAGATTTAAGACAGGATATTGTGAGTGGTCAATCTAGGTCTGCATGCTTCAAATGGATCAAGAACATTCTCACATGACCAATGTCACAAACTTGATTAGTGACCAAGAAATAGTGCAGCATCTTAATCTTAATCATTTCATGTCATAATGTATCTTTCCTGTACATTTTTCAAAATCCAAAAAAACAACAACTTTATTTGCAGGTTTAAATTAGTGAGGCACTGAAAAATTATTTTTTTTTTTTTTACAGAAACCAACATTAAAGTTTTAGCTGAAAACATAAACTGAAAATAACATTTGGGTAATTAAATTTGGTTAACTAAACAACACAGTGTGCCATTGAGCGTGTCATGTTATCAGGTGAAAAGAAACTATTCATAGTAAAGTCTCGATATTTTAGCTGTACACATTTTGCATATTGCTACCTTGGCACCTTTTTAGCACTGTCAAAATGTGTCACTGGAGACGTGCTAATTATACATCACTGTTTCAGTCAATGATTTCGACCCTGTAAAACTATGTTTTGCTGTTGGCAAAATTTTGGTGCATCACTAGTTTAACTGACCTCTGAGCCCAATCTATTACTGCTGATATGTCCTCTGTATAAACTTACCAGGATTTGACCGAGGGTCGTGGTGCCACTACAATCACAGGGGTGAGCGGCACAGCATCCAGAGTCTGGGAAGCACAGAGCATGTCATTAGCATCCGCACTAACAACAGCAGCAGCAACGGGGCTCTGGAGCTCTGCGGTCTCCACTGATTCTAGTTTGTCCCCCTCTGCAGGCTCTTCTCCAGGCTGCGACAGGGCTGAGCTGTACATGGACTCTCCTAGGGGACGGCTGGTGTCAAAGCAATCGGGGAGGATGATGATGTAGTCTTCTGAAGACGCAGATGAAGTTCTGCTGCGGGCTTCCTTAGCTGCTTCTGTGTCCTTCACTTGCTCCTTCTTATCCACTTCCTCTTCTCCCTCTTCTACCGGATCTCCACCTGCAGGTTCCACCAGGATCTGCTCGATGTCAGACTCGTGACCCTCATCTAAACATAAGAACAATCACTTTAATGGCTAGAAATTTACTGTCTTTGGCTAGAAGTTGTTTGAATCACCTTTAGACAATTACAAAATTTGCAATGTACAAAATGACAATGGTCAGAACTAAATATTCTCAAAGCCCTGTTACCTGTGCTAATGAGCTCTGCTGGAAGCGTCAGCAGGGGAGCAGCTATATCAGTGGTCTCTGTCTGTGGTGAAGCAGGGCTGGAGATCTGTACCGTTTCTACTTTCAGCGGGGCTGGAGCAGATATTAGCCCCGTTTCTGAAACCTTTTCTGATTTCCTCTCACAAAGTGACATTGAACCTTGGGGGGCTGGACGCACCACTTAAAATGGGAAAAATTAAATGTAAAAAATTTAGAAACACTCTTTACCTACCTTCTACACAAAAACTGCTAACAATGTACATTACTATACTGTTGTTAAGGTTTTTTGTTCATAAGAACAGAATTTTGATAGAAAGTAATAGAAAGTTCATGATAAAATAATTGATTTGTAAGAGAAATCCTTTGTAACATTAAAAATGACTTTATTGTAACTTTGGATCAATTTAATACATCCTTGATAAATGAAAGCATTAATTTTTCAAATTCTTACTGGCCCTATTTTTAAACAGTAGTGTATGGTTTACAAAATGCTTACTAAGGATATCAAAAGTACTTTATATCAAGTCAACACTAAAATAAAAAATATCAATACCGTTTTTCTAATTTATTCACATTCTGACTACGCCTATTATAAAAATGACTGTAATTTCCAGGAAAAGCAGAAAGGTGCATCTTCCCACCACTGCCATCACAAACCCTTAGCTGGGCATCTCCCACAAAGCACCCCATGCTCTGCTACTTCACGGGTCACTTCAAGGGTGAGAGAACGGATAACAGACGGACTAAACAAAGACCCAATGATGCTCTCCTCTCCTTTCTCTTGTGCTGGGATGCCCTCTAACTCTGTGGCCTGGGCCACATCTGTGAGTATGACATCAAAAAAGGTTCACAAATATAAAAAGCTACACAATCACTGACAGCAATACACAGACAAAAAGTGCAGAAAAGTTGTGCTTTAATGTTTACCCAGGATTCTGCTGACCCCTTGGGCTTCTGTTTCCTCTTGGATGAGTCCCAGTGTTGGTTTCTCCTGAAGAGGTCCATCATGGGGCAGAGGCGATATGCATGGGGTAATGTCTTCATACATTTACAGAGATGAAGAAAGAGACAATAAAAAGGCTGTAAAGGCTGAAATCTATACAATTTATATTTAAATGTTACTGTTTAAAATGAATATGCATAATCCATAAAAGCTGTTCATTCTAATTTTTAGAAACTTGTTACAGATTTTAAGTTACCTGCAGGAGTGTTGTTGGGCACGCTCTCCAACTCTTGTACGATGTTGATGTCCAGCAGTTCAAAAGACAGTAAGTCCTAAGTAAATACAAAATAGAGAGTGTGGAATTGACAATGGAGTCAAACTTTCTTCATGAAACATGACAAACATGATGGGTTTGGCCATACCTGAGCTGTGAGTAAGTCCACAGATGGAATGTAGAATTCCTGATCACAGTCCTGGTTTACAGACAAAAGTAGCTGTTCCCTTGAGGCCCGGCATTTCTCCTCCCTCTCAAGAGTGCGGGAAGACTTCTCCTGAAAGTGCCAGACAGGGTGAAAATGCCCACAGAAAAAAAAAATGACTAAACTAAACTAACAATAGTCTATAAAATCTATACTGGCCAAAAACCTAAAACATATTATATTTGGGCCCCAGAAAATTTATTTTTTTCCCTTTATATTTTCAATTTGACTTTTCAAATGAGTTCAATCCACATTATATATAGTTTTCTAGTTTCAGTTTTTATTTTAGTTTTAGTAATTTCAGGGCTGTGAAAGTTAATGCACTAACTGGTATCATTTAAAAATGTTTACCAGCATTTTGTTGTCCCATGTTTAATGCAGGTGGGCTGTAAAGGTTGCAAAAAATGGTGGTATAAAAGTTGTGGTATAATGTACCCATCAAAAGCTAAAAATAATAAACTAAAAATAAATTGTGCCTGTTTTTAGTTTTAGTTTTGGAATCAGGAATGTATTTTATTAGTTTCTGTGTTCCTCCAGAACTTTGAACTTTGTCCGTTGTCACGGGAGGAGCACACGACAAACACAGTGGGTGTGGCGTCAGGCCTCAGAGAGGCTTTTATTACAAAATAATATAAACAACAAAGTGTCCAGGGAAAAAGGGAATCCAGTGTCCAAAATAAAACAGGGGATCTGGTGTCCTCGTCGTGCTGCGGGGTTCGTGCAGGGAAGGGCAGTGGTCAGGAAGGATGGGTCCAGGTAAGGGGCGGAGTCCGGCGGCCGCACGCGCTCCCCTCTCCAGTCTGGGGCGTGAGGGGCGGCGGCTTCTTCCAGCAGCAGCATCCTTCTCGCCTTGGCCCCGGCGGGTGAAGGGTCTAGACGGCCCGGCATCCTGGCCCGACGGCCGTGTAACAGGTGTGGCTCTCGTCTGGACCACGGGTCCGGTAGCTCGCATCTTCGGCGGCACGGAGATCCCCCTATGCACCCTTCCTGGATCCACGAGGACACCAGCGTGCATGCACGGGGAAGAGACCGGTCTCTCGAGGAGAGGGGCGCTCGGCATTTAAACAGCGGCGGTGATGAGGCTCCATTTGGTTCAGGTGTGCCCCATCACACGCCGCCAGCCCTGGCTGTTTCAGCGCCCCTCCTCTCTCACGCACCCACTCCCGTCGGGAGCCTGGTGAAGGGCGGCGATTAAGGGACGGGGTGATGATGATAATTAGGGGGAGGCAGCCGACTCGTCACACCGTCTAACTGTTGTTTTATTAGTACCTCAAGGTCTGCTGGTAGGGGAAGTGGGGTTGCTATGGTTTTTAAACAATCACTAAAAATAGACAGTTTCTGTTCGGACTTTCTTATCGTTTGAGGTACAGTGTGTGGCATAACAGTCTACCTCTGTACTGTACTGTTCTGTGCGCTCATCTACAGGCCACCTAATTTGGACAGCGCTTTCTCAAGTGATTTTTCTGAATTTTTAACTTCTATTGTTTTGCTGTATGATCCGGATGTCTTACCTGTGGGGTGACACAGGGAGACACCAGTAACCCATCAGCACAGATGGCTGTGGGAGCATGTGGATCCACGACGATGCTGCACCAAACACGCGGTCCAAACTGCTCTCCTCTGTGTGCCAGGCGCCAATGCGATGTATAGGTGCCCTCTAACGTCGGAGCACAAAGTGCCACGCTGATGACACCCACCTGACCTGGCTGTAATGTGGGTACTGCGACCTCCCGCCATCTTTCACCGGAGCCCACTGCCAAGTTCCCCCACATGAACTTTAACTGAGGCCAAAATGGGACACAATCAGGTTCAGATTTTTTATTGTGTATGTGTGTATACAGATTTGTGTGTGTCTGTTTAAGAGTCAAAGTGTACCTTGGTCTCAGAGTCCCAGCACACTCTGCCACTGTTCTTCATCTTCCAGTATTTGATGAACTTGGTCCCAGGACGCAAACGTGATCCATCAGGCAGGTTTTCATCCAAGAGTAGAGCTGTCATAGCTGGCACAGCCAGTGGGCATGGACGTTTAGGACGACTGCAACCAAGACAGTATCAATTAAATGGCATCTTATTATCATTAACTACATTTAAACTGTTATGATCAGTTCGGCCAATTAATATGTTGGGGTGTTTTTTTTTCTTTGTGGGACTGACAATAATATTTTTGTAACATTGTAAATGTATTCATTTCTTTCCAAAAAATATTTTGAACATATAGGTCTTAGATAATAAGATAAAATTAGTTCTTAATTATTATATTATATATAACTATAAATAAAAAAGAAAAACTTTCTGGTGTCAGCTAGCTTAATGACTACATTAAAACACATGGCCTCCTATATTACACGTTAACATGGCTCAGCCAGTCATAATGGGGTAATAAGGAAGTAAAATAAATACTATTATTCTCAAACACCAGAAAACATATTATGAAGTTGAAATATAAATATAAGAATAACATGATGGGAAAAGTTGCCAAAAAGGCATCAGTTCTGTTTGTGGCAAAATTATTCTTAAAAATAACATCAAATGAGTTTGGATTTGGAACAACATGAGGTTGAGTAAATTGAAAAATTTCAATTTTGGGTGAACTATCCCTTTAATATGTTCTTCCTCAGGAGGTAAAGGGGTGTAAGCTCTTACTCTGGGCTGTTTGCCTGTGTGGCGCGTGGCTGCAGCAGGACAGGTGAAGAGCTCCCTTCTCCAGCAGTGCTCCACTGCAGCCCTCTCCTCTCCATCCTCAGCTGCTTCCTGATCTCCTTCACCTCCGCCTTGAGCTGGCGCTTCTCCGCTTTAAGACGCTGCTTCTCAGCCTTACGAAAGCTCCGGTCACCCCTTCTGTAGAACCTTCAGAGAGAGAGCAAAATATGTTTAACTATTCTGAACTTTAACACCAAGACATGCCAAAGCAGAGGACAAATGCCCACCTGCTGTGATCTGGTGCTGGGGAGCCGTGCTCAGGAATAGACAGAGGAGTTCTGGCTCTCACAAGGTTGTGGCTTGGATCATGCGAGAAGCTGCAAGGCTCACACAGAGTGCAGGAGGTACACACACTGTGCAGAAAGAAACCAAACACAATGAAACACAAAAATGGAAACACAAAATTAAAGGCACCCCTTTAGAGCATCCTGTTATACATTATATTTCTCATACAATCAATCATAATATGCGTTTCCTTTTGAAATGTACCATAGAAGCAAATTTTTGTTCATAAGATCCGGATACAGACATCCACCTCACAGAGTTCTCTCTAACCTGCATTGGTATCCGCCGCCTGCGGTCTGGCCCCGACAGCTGCTGCAGGCTGGAGCTGAACTTGGGGCCCCAGGGAGAGTGGAAGAGGTGACCTCAGGAACCTGAGCCTCTGCTCCCACTGGCTTATGGATGCAGCATTGTCCAGAGAACTCCCTACAAATCTTCTCTACTGCCTCCCTAACCACCTGGTCCTTAAACTGTTACAGTTATCATATTTTGAAGAGAGAAAAATAGAGACAAACATGTTTTCTTAGCAATATTAGGGTTTGTCTCCACTGCTAAAAATATCAGAATGAAACTTAAAGGGGTCATTGGATGTGACATGCACTTTTACAAGTTGTTTGAACATAAATGTGTGTTGGCAGTGTGTGTACACAACCACCCTATAATGAGAAAGATCCACCCAGTGTTTTGTTTTTTTTATCTCGTTAAATCATTTCCCCTTTCGACAGGGATAGTCCTGCCTTCTAAATGAAAGAGCCAATCGTCGATTGGCAAAGTCATTGCATCACTGCAGCGGCCGTTAGAGGCTACAGTTCCCATAGAAACCTGAGGCTGGACCAGCGATGCGCATGCACGTCATAAGCGCGGTATGATTACGCATGCGCATTGGCTGGTCTAGCCTGAAAAATAAGCTTTTTAAACACTATTTGAGCATAAGAAACAACATTCATGGGGCAGTTCATTTCAGATTTTGTTGCTGATTTGAAATATGTAATTTAATCACAAGTTCAGTGAGCAGTTTTTAAGTTGTCAGGATTCCTCCATTCATTTAGATAGGACTTGGTCTTGTTTGAGCTGCCCGGAGGTGTTGCAAATATGGTGGCCGAGTGAACGGACTTTCCTTGAAAGGGACTTTGGCTGTCATCAGTCTGCCATTATTTCGACGCCGGAACAGGAGTAGACAAAAATGGCTCCTAAGCAATTGAGGCGTTTTGTTGTTGGACGTAATAATGAACATAGCAGTCGTCATTTACTCCTGACATCCACCGACATCTGAAGATGTAGTGGATTACCATTGTTTCTGAAGGGAATGCTCCCCCGATCTACCTAAATGTGTCTAAGTTTGCATGAATCATTCGCGATCCGGCCTCACCTACAGAAGAAGTGAGTATAAGGTTATTTTAGGAATCTTTGCAAATCGCCTTTCCTAATAATGTGCTAGTTAGCAAGTTCCCTGGCTAAAGTAAACAGTCTCATGAGAACGGCTTGTCACCCCACAGAAGAGAGGGGCGGGGTGAGCAGAGCTCATTAGCATTTAAAGGGACATGCATTAAAACGGGTTGCTGAAAACAGAGCTGTTTTTGACAGGGTAAAAGGGGTGTTGTTTTACACTACCATTGAGAAATTTTAAAGGGGTCCTATTATGCTCTTTTACAAAGTCTTGATTTTGTTTTGGGGGTGTACTAGAACAGGCTCTCATACTAGGTTGTATTTTTCACATATTTTACATTATTACAACACCTCTCTCCCCAGTCTGGCATGAACGGCTCGAATAGTTCCTGTATCAAATGAAGGCCCGCCTTCTGAAATACGAAATGTGCTGTGATTGGTTAGCTGGGCCAGTGTGTGCTGTGATTGGTTAGCTGGGCCAGTGTGTGTTATGATTGGTTAGCTGGGCCAGTGTGTGTTGTGATCGATATTTGTGATATCACAAATCCCGGAAAATATGCGTTGTAGTCCAAACGAGTCGTTCGTTGTAGTTTTTGAAAAGTGATTTCTGTTAAATAAAATATCTCCTTTTGAAGTGGACTTTGAGCTTTGTAACTTCGCAGATCTTTTTTATGCTCAAACAGCAACATTATAGACTGGTTAAAGGGGTCTTATTATGCTTTTTCACTTTTTCAACTTTAGTTAAAATATGTTATAAGGGCCTTTCGCGCCGCTTTAGTTCCAGAACTAAATGTACAGTACTAAAGTACTGGGACGATTTTGCGCGAACTATTTCCCAGTACCATTTAAAGAGTTGCATTCGCACCGACAGTGTGTACTAAGAAGTGACGTAAGCCGGTCGACAGCGACGTCATTTGTGCGCGGCGTTCAACAACATTAACAACAGGAGGATGGAGGACGCTGTGATCGGAGCTGTGTTTTTGTTGTGTCTCGCGGGTTTCACAATAATGGACATTGAAAGTCGACGTATACGTAAAGCGATTGAAAGAACAGAAAGGAGGACTAAGAATCTCCAACGACAACTGGCAGTGCTACATTTGCTACAAGTGCCTGCACTTCAGCGTCCGTCCATCTATCACTGTTCTCCATACTTGCGAAATAAGTTGACACAATGTTTACAGTATGTTTACACTGCGTTTTAAATCATGGCGGGTGAGGGCATTTTCGTACGCGTTTGGCGTTGTTGGACAACATTTTTCAGTTCTCAATGAAATGGAAATAGCAACAGATCTTTTCTTTTACAGCGTGTTGTACACTAGAGTGAAACTTCTATCCATTGGCTGTTGAATGGATGGAGGCAGATTTGAATACAAACTTGCAGTCGACGCAAGGTTTATGCATACAAAATGATTGGTGAAGTCCGGCATGTGAAACCAGACATAAGTCTGCCATTGCACCGAAAGATCAAGTTATGACTTGTTAATAAAAATTGTGAGGTCAAAACAAATATAAAAAAAAAAACATCTGCACAATCCTTCAGAAACCATTCACGTATGCTGATTTGGTGCTCAAACATTAATAATGGTTTGTACGAAATAGGATCAATAACATGCTTTTAAAAAAGATCTCATACCTTTTCCATGTATGAAGTAAACCAAGCAGGAGGGGTCTTATCTTCTGCCTTCCCACCTTTGACTTCATTTACAATTACCTTAATACAAAAGCAGGATATAAAAATGTGTCAAAAATGTGACATACCAGTCATTAATTTACAATGGTGAAAATTGTAATAATCATCAATCTGGAAACCTTTATCAAATGTATATCACATTTCATGCAAACTACAATAAAACTGTAATCAGAATTCAGTTACATTATTTGGTTTAAGCATCAGAATATGAAGGTTTTATTAGATTATTAATAATATTATAATGCATCATTCCAAATAAATTGCAGCCTAGAATTTGATAAAACGATAGTGAACAACTGTGGCTACTTCTGTGATTGTGCAAAATCATTGTGTTATAAAATCTTACCAATCCTTCCTCTGGGACTGCAGCCTGAACTTTGCGACTCACCACTTGTGCCAAAGTAGGGCAGTGCTGAGGAGGCCTGAATCCCTTCTTGGGTTCTCCAGCAGTACCAGGTTTTACCTGGCCCAAGCCCACCCCTGACTCTGGTGGTGGGCCCGGTCCTGGCACTGTGGCTCTACTGCCCCTCGTCTCATACACATTCATTTGTAGTCTGTTCCCCTGTCGTGCAGCACTCTACAATTACAAACAACAACACAGTGCATCAATGTAGTGCATTTCCTTTTGGACATTTGTTGATTGCAAAACAATGGGTTTAATAGAGTCACAATAATAGGCTGACTACTCCAAATGATTGGTTCTCAAACTTTTTGACTCCAAGGCACCCCTTTGTCCAAAACAATATTCAAAAGCCCTACTATCTAAGCAGTTTTGTACCTCTGGTACTTCTGTTGTAATCAAAATATGAGAATTCAAAAATATGTTTACATCTTTACTTTTTTTTTGTTTTAGTATTTTAATTAAGTTGAGGTTTGCTGCTCTAACTGAGTAATATGCAGTAAACAGCGAGTGAGCAACCATTTTTTACCTTCAGGGCTTCTTCATATTCCACTGAAAAAAAAAAAAGACTCCAATCAATGCTATAACATATTCTGGCTGGATGTAAATATATTACGTTTTTATTATACACAGATTAAGACATTGTACTTACATTGGCTGTTGATTGATACCTGAAACAAACAGTTACATACACAATTATTATTTGAATTATTAACTAATAATAATAATTTTGTATTATGTAGGTCTCATGTTTTCATTGAAAAAAGCAAGTTACTAACAGTGCCATGCAAGCAACGTCACAAATATTTAAAGGGGTCATATGATGCTATTTTAAAGATCATTATTTTGTGTATTTGGTGTAACAGAATATGTTGACATGCTTTAATGTTCAAAAACACATTATTTTTCAAATACTGTACATTATTGTAGGTCCTCTATGCCCCGCCTCTCTCAAACGGGTCGTTTTCAACAAAGCCCCGTCCTGTGACAAGCACAGTCTGCTCTGATTGGCCAGCTGACCCAGTGCATTGTGATTGGCCGAACACCGCAAGCACTCGTCAGAAATGTAACGCCCCTTTCCATAGTCG
>NW_015549597.1:1569633-1572071 GCF_001515605.1 Sinocyclocheilus anshuiensis | reverse complement strand
CAACAGAGTCGTGTGACAGACACAGTGATGATGCAGTACACAAGCCGCGGTTAAGACAGCTGACGTGCTATGATTTCTGACAGGCAGTTCACTCTCCTGTGATGTGACCCTGTTCCACACACACACACGACGCGTTACTCTGTGCTGCGCAAAACTCCGCATTTGAACAGTCAATAGCAAATACTTAAACTAATAACAAAACATACTTACAGTCGCTGATTCAGAAGCGCCAGATGGTCATAGCAAAGTCGGAATTGGCCCTTTTTTTTTAGAAATAGCCTTTGTGCACAGCTTTCGCACTGAAACACAGCGTCTCCCTGACATGGCTGCATCAACACGACTGCTGATCCTGATACCACGCCTTCTTTCTTTGCGTGCACATTAGCACATTATGCTAATATTTCCACATAGTGACCTAGATATGTGGGGGCGTGTTAGAACGAGCCGTTTTAGGGGGGCATGGCTGACTCTTAACTTTTATAAAGAATATCTCTTTGGATTTGAGACTTTAGTCTTTGCAACTTTACAGATCTTCTTTATGCACCAAGAGCTTGTAACACTCCAAAGAGAAAGGACAAATTGAAATCGCATCATATGACCCCTTTAATTCTTCATCCTCACCTCTTCATTTTCCTCATCGAAATATGTCAATTGTAAATTACACAGGCCAAAAGACCTCTTCACCTGAAGAATAAAAGATATCAAAAGTCAACACAATACCAAAGACTATAGAATACCTAAAAAGGGACTTTGACAAGCTACTTTGTGACGACAAACCTGTTTTATGAAATTTATAAAAAATACTTGATTCTACATTTTGAAAATGACCATTACTCTCAACCGACCTCTCATCCGGGCAACCTGTTTCTCTGCGGTCTCCACCAAGTAAGGTAAATTAGTAATTTTCACCTCAAATTATCATCTTATTAATATACTTATGTGGTAAGTAGCCTTGTAATAAAGGGGATAAAGTACAGTCGTTTCCCAACATAAACCCCTTCAGGGTGATATTTAGACCCTGACTGGCCTATGGCGATGTCGAAATGCTGACTGTACGTTGCTCCAAACTGACACGATTACAGGACGCTTTCAAGCAGAACACCAAATGACATTTGCTTGAAACAGATTTGCAGTCAATGTTTCAAAACCTAGTGAGCTACATACATGGACAGCACTTCGGTATCTACGCGCCTATCATGCTGTGTAGTAAGGGAGCTTAGTAGGTTTCGAGGCAGTGAGCGAGTCAACATTAACTAAGAGCTTAGCACTGGTATCTAGACGTGACAGGTGTTCCCTCTCCTCAGTGTGCCAAACCCCTTTGTAATTATGGTCTAAACGTTAGAAGATCTGCGCACGCCAGATATAATATACTTTCTTAGATGTAAATATGGCTGCTATTTAATTCGTGGAATTTCGGCAAAATGGTCGCTTGGCCCATTCTTTCTAAATGATTAAGCTTTTACGCCATTCCGCTCGTCGAAGCAGCACACTTGGTAGGAAAAGTCACAAAAGATGTCTGTAATACTACTCTAATCGCATGAGGCGGACATCGGATGGCTTCGGGGTGAAAGGCTTTGCGGCATCAAGGTGAGTGATCAGACTGACATCTCCTCATCATCCTCTGCTTACCATGGCCTCCATAGACTCCCAGCTCTTCGTCTCCGAGCCAGACAGCAAGAAACTCTTCGCATTCCCTCGAAAATTCACCTTCAGATTGATATAGAAGTCCATGGCGCGAGTACTATTTAAGGCGTTGCATAGGTGAAAACTGAAAAGCTTTGATGAGTTACTGTACCCTGGCTTCTAGATTTCTCTGATCAAAATGGTCCTTTCTGTTTACATCAGCGACGCAAACACGCCCTCTGCATCAGCTGACAGGAAGATGCCTGGCGTCATTCAAAGAGAAACAATCTAATGGGCAGGACTATTTCATTTTAATCGATTCAAACCGTAAACTTGTGAATGTTAACGTAAATATTTTCTTAGCACAATATTTACAAAATACTGTTATCGTTAATAATTTGATCGAGAAATAATAATAATAAAGAATAAAGTTGGTTAGTGTGTGGTGAAGGGATAAATAGCCTATTGTCTATTAAACCAGCAACTGAACTGTATATATTTGCTTTCCCAGGGCTGAACGTAGTTAGTTGTTTATTTTTTTTAAATATAGTTCCGGTCCTGGCTTCTGATTGGTCAATAGAGTTCCAGACGTCGATATGAAATAACAGCTATGACGTGCTATGAAGCATCACTGGCACAACACCCACAGTAGATTTTTGTTTTTGTTGCATAGCAACGTTCTGTTACGTCAAAGAATAGAATGTCTCTTAAAGGGGTCATATGATGCGATTTCAAGTTTTCCTTTCTCTTTGGAGTGTTACAAGCTGATTGTGCATAGATAAGATCTCTGAAGTTGCAAAGACTAAAGTCTCAAA
>NW_015549597.1:1539481-1566600 GCF_001515605.1 Sinocyclocheilus anshuiensis | reverse complement strand
TGAACATTAAAGCATGTCAACATATTCTGTTACACCAAATACACAAAATAATGATCTTTAAAAAAGCATCATATGACCCCTTTAATTAGTTTGCTAGTACATGACAGAGGTATTGTTTTTGTTTTGGATTTATTTAAAGATGATGGTACTATACTGGAGTATGAAGAATTTATGACTTTGTATAGTTTTCCTCTGCCAGCTAGATCTTTCAATTCTGTCATCAAAAGTTTGTCTCCAAGTTACGTGCATTTATTTAAAACATACATCTGCTTTAATGAGAGATCTTGCAGAGATTTTTGCAATTATGCCCAAACGTTTATTGAATGGAGTTTGTCTTCTTGATAAAAAATGTAACAGTAGATATATAAAGCCAATGTTACATTATTCAGTATTTACATCCCCTAGATGTAAATTTTTCTGGACCAATTTTTTTTGACAGTACTCATTGGAAGAAAGCATGGTTACTTCCTGAAAAATTCTGCATTTCTAATAAAATCAGAGAGGTACATTTTAAGATTTTGCATAATGTTTATCCAATGAACTCCCAAATTGCTTCTTTTTTTGATCTCTCTAACTCAGGAGTGTCTAACTCAGTTCCTGGAGGGCCACAGCCCTGCATACCCCTTGTCCAAATACCCACACTTGCGGTCTTGGCCACTTGAGAGACAGGAAGTAAGTGCGCAAGACTGTCCCAGGTCTTAAAAACGCCAGAGCACAGTGCCCTTAAAGCACACTAAACCCACACTATCTCGAATACCGCTCCAGAGCACTATTCAAGGCTTAGTGTATCCCATCATGCATCATGTTCTGGAAATAAATCGTGAGACTTTTTGCCAAGATCTCGCGAGAGGTCACGGAAACCTTTCCAATGCAAGTTAAATATTAATATAATAATTAGCTATTACATATAATTTGGTAGAAAAACAGTGTTTTTACGTTTTATTGGTGCAAAGATGAGTAGTGGTGATATTTATTTTGTAAAACATTTGCAACTGCTTTTTATCACTTAATTAAATTGTGTCATCTATTATAGGGACTACTGAACAGACATTTAGAAGTTGATTTTAAAATGCAAAGTATTTAAAATTAAAATTAAAATAAAGCATTTTGCATTTTTACAACACTACAAGTGTGTCCCATCAGGTAATGAAAAGTTCGACACACACTTGTGGTCTTCATGCTCACTTGAACACTTGGGCCAAATACAGGAAATACGTCATATAAGTAGTCAAGTGATCAAGTGCAAAGACCGCAAGTGTGGGTATTTGGACAAGGCTAGAGTTTAGCTTCAACCCTAATTAAACACACCTGGGGCCTGTACCATGAAGCCGGATTAGCTGGCTAGCCAGGTAAGTTTCAGTTTAGTTTGCACCAATCCTGGGTTTTAGGTACCATGAACGTGACTTGGCTTTTAGCGGCGTTCATTGCCATAGTAACTTACACTGCACAGCTAACCTGCTCCGGGGCATGTTGTGTTCTGGGTAAGAGATCTCAAACTGAAATTGGACCAATCAGATGTGAGCAAAGTGACGCATGTCTGACACAAAAAAGTCACTCCCCCAGTTTATCTTGTTCCAAATTAAAGGTCACTAGTACTAAAACAATGTTTGGCTTTAATGATAATTACTTAAGAGTTATTTTATATTATTTATATAATTATATGATTTATATTATTATTAATCCATTACACACAAGCAATTGTAGTTTAACAGTTATTATAAATAATTTATTTTAAATTAATGTTAATATATACAGATTGTATGTAATATAAATAAGCTGTAGAATCAATAGATAATGCTTTAAAAATGACTACGTGACCTTACATGTTCGAGTCTCTATCGCTATATATAACAAGTTTCACTTGTGACTGCACTGATAAAGCAAGATCATTTCTTTTATTTGTCCCCTTTCATGAACAAGTACTTTTTTCATTGTAATGCAATTAAGTTCATCATATTCTTCAATCTCTTACGCTTTAGCAAAACCTTTAACCTTTAACCAAGGCTCGTGATTGGCTGTTTGCCAGTGATGTCACACGTTCATGTGCATGTGCACCACAAACTCAGGATCAAAACCTGAGTTGACAAAGAAAGTTGATGATCAGCATCATGGTACCGACAAAGCCGGATTGGAGTGGCTTGGTTTTGTCAACTCAAAACTAATCCTGTAACTCTGAATTTGTTCATCTACCATCATGGTACAGGCCCCTGGTCTAACTAATCAAGTCCTTCAGGCTTATTTGAAAACTGCATGGTTTGCATATTGGAGCAGGGTTGGAACGAAACTCTGCAGGGCTGCAGCCCGCCAGGAACTGAGTTTGACACCCCTGCTCTAACTTATGTGTATTCTGCAAAGTTGAGGAAGAAACTTTACTTAATTTATTCATTGCAATCAGGTTAAATCTCTTTGGGAGAACTTAAGTTGTTATTTATCTTCTTATATAATGTGTGATTTAAAATTTTCACTGAAAGATATATTTCTTTATTTCTCTGGCAGTTACCATGCTATCGATCTTGTTGTTTTTTTGTTTGTTTTTTTATGCATTATAAATGTTTTATTCATTAAACCAAATTTCTCAACATGTTACCTAGATTTTATGTCTTTCTTGCAGAGATTTTGCTTATTTTTAAATCTCTTAAACACATTGATAGCAATAAGAATAACAAGTTTCTTAAGGCTTATGACAATATTTTTCTTACTGATTGATTGTCATTGTTGTTGTTGTTTGTTTGTTTCCCTTTATGTTATTGTATGTCAATGCAGTGCTGTTTCGTGTTGTTTTCTTTTTGTCTTGCAATAAAAAAAATTGCTAGTACAATTTTTACGAAAATCTGTGTTCTTAATATTACTTTTTATGGTATTATATATTGTTTTTTTGTTTGTTTGTTTTTTTGTTTTTTCGTAAGCTTCTTCTTGTCAGCGTATGTGCTCGCTACTGTATTATCGCAACAATTTTTGTAATTGTCAAAAAAATATTTTTCCAGATTTGATAGTAACAGTTTTTGTAGTTTATTTCTTGTAGTAAATTGCTTTCATCGTAGCATGGCTTTCCTATGCCTTCGTATTTGGATAGGAAAATGGAAAAATCGTGGAAAATGTCTTGTTTTGTAAGTTATTGCACACTATATGCAAGTTTGTCTTTTTTATCAACATACCAATGTTTTTGCTCTTCAATACTCTTTGTTAGCAAAAATATTTTGCGAAAGGTTAATTATGTGATCTGTCCAGTTTCTCTACTCTTCTCTTAAAACATCTGTTCACTATCACTTTGATGATCACTGATCAGTTGGGTGATTTATTTATCTATATAATCGAATTAGGTCAACGTAGTATGTGTGTCTATATGTTTATTTTTCATTTGTGTTTATTTTAAAGTTTACTGAGGAAAAAAAAAAATTTCCAAGTCAAATCCATGGCACTAAAATTGTATGACCAACAGGGGGCACCAATTCCATTGGCTTTTTGGCTTGATTTTTCCGATGGCACAGTATTGTGTTTTTAAATTAATACATTTATGATGTGAATTTAATTTTGGTGTTTTTGCTTTGATATTTTTTCTTACTATTTATCTTGAGCTGTACTTTATCCTAGATCAGGACAGAGCCAAGGAATACAATTTTTTACATAAAAAATTCCCTACTCTTTTGTCCTCCCCTGTGATGGGGAAACAACACAGCCCATTGCAAAATAGAGTTCACACAAGAGATGTTTAAACATGAAAGTTAAACAATTGTGATGCAATCAGACAGACGAGACCAGGTCAGACATAGAATCTCCGGGTCACACAGAACATCGGCGATTCATATATGCAGCACGGACTTGTGATTTTAACCTTAAGTCTGCCCTTCAAGTGTGGGCAGTATTGGGGCTTCCTGAGAGAGCAAAAAAACATTGTCCTGAGACATTAGAGTATGGAGTAATTTAATCTGCGAACAACAACCAGATTCAGTAAGAACTTTTTGCAGCTGGAATTTTAATGTCACGTTGACCACTATTCAATTAAAAACAGATTCTAATTTCAGTCCCTACCTTGATTAAGTATGGTAAACAAATATTATTTCCTGAATCATAATTTTTATGAATATAAATAGTGTATAATTGTAAATATAAATAGTGTATACTTTAAAAACATAGCTACATTAATATCTTTGCAATTTATTTCAATTCACAAACACTCCACGTGTAATATACCACTTTTCTGGTATTATCTGAAATTGGAATAGACAAAAATCTATATTGCTCATGGATAACATCTGGAAATTGTCAGAATAGGATCATACAACAGAGTGAAGAGTTAATACAACAGAGTGAAGAGTTAACAAGGGAGCAAATCTTGTTCAGTAGACATTTATGTAAGCATGACTGTGCAAAAGTGTAATTTAAGTAAATGTCTCAGGGAACCCTCCTGCCATGTTATCTGATTTCTTGACAAGTATTTTTTTTCGTAATAAAATTATCTAAACATCCTTAAAACAAGATGTAGCCTACTTACTGTATATATATTGCACTTTTGCATTTGTTAGAAGATTTATTTAGTACAGTGTATTCATTACTGCAATTTTGTTTAAATAGGATCTTCATTCAAATTTATTGAGGATTACTCATTGGGGTAAGATGAATAAACTGCATGGAGTCCTTGCTATAGATATTTTTGTAATATCCAATGAAAATAGGAACTTAAAGATATTGGAGATATCTTGGAGATATCATAAATCCAAAATAAAATGCTATCAGATTTTTTGTTGTAACTTTTGTTTAAAGAATATTGTCTGTGTGGCATGGTCTGCATCTGCATTGTATTTTGACCCTCAGTTAAGGGAACTTAAATTTGGAATGGTCACACCTAATTTTCCTCTACACAAAGGCATTTCCTGTTTCCTGGGTTCTATTCATTCAAATGTGTTTCTAAGAACTAGAGGGAGTCTGAATCAAAGCAATTATCATTAAAAAAAAAACAGGCTTTTCTGTATTACACCTTATCAAGAAATCTAATTATTTTCCTGAAGCACAAATGCAGCATGTCCAAACAAACCTGAGAACTGTTGAGCAACATTCCTTTCTCCCCTCAATGAAAAAGAACTTAGATTCAAATGATGAAAACCAGGGAAAATAACTAATGCCATGCGGGAAGTCCGGTTCTTTTCCGCGAACCGGTTCTTTCGGACAGTTCGTTTCAATGAGAACCGGTTCAAAAAAAGGGTTCATCGGTTCTTTTACGCCCTAACGTAATGACGTCATTCGCGATGACGTAACGATATCGTCCCGGGCCGGGATGAAAATACACATTCAAATATATAAAGTCAGTAATCATAACTTCAGTCAGTTAAAACATCATAATCATGATCTGAAAAGTTTATATATAAAGTAAATAAATTAGTTGTCATCAACGCAGAAACCATCATAATCCACTTACTATACATAATCCATTGCAATTTATTTGCTGGGCCGGGATAAAAACACACATTCAAATATATAAAATCAGTAATCATAACTTCAGTCAGTTAAAACATCATAATCATGATCTGAAAAGTTTACAATTACGTTTAGCAACTAAGCACCTAAATACAGGTACAGGTAGTGATGTGCATACAAGTCTTGAAGATATAAAGTGAATAAATTAGTTGTCATCAGCGCAGAAACAATCCACTTACTATACATAATCCATTGCAATTTATTTGTTATTAAATAAACTTACATTTCGCCAGATTGCCCTTCATTCAAGTCTTTGGTTTACCTGCACTCATAACATTAGCACAGAATGAGTCCAAAAGAACCAATTCGGTTCAGGTTCAGACGTGCTGTGTCAGTCATAGTAGGCAATCATGTACTGGTAGCTTCATGCTGAATCACGAATGCGCAGTATCATCAATTCATCGGTTCTCAAATCGGACGTGTTCCGGTTCCGTGTTCCGAAAGAAACGGTTCTCGGTTCAGTATACCGGTGATCCAAAAACCGATGCAACCAGTTCTTGACTCGAGAACGAGAACCGTTGCAGTCTGTCAGTCTTATAATGCAAGTGGATGGGAATCACGGCTTTGAGAGTCAAAAAACATATACAAACAAAACCAAATTAAACCTTGCAGCTCGTGACGATCCATTGATGTGTAAAGACACAAAACGATCAGTCTGTGCAAGAAACTGAACAGTATTTATATATTTTTTTTACCTCTGATTTTCACCGCAATGTCCGAACTGTCCTGAGCACGCGCGTTCTCAACAGCCGGCGTCTTCTCTCAAAGCCGTGATTCCCATCCACTTACATTATAAGACAGACTGCAACGGTTTGAGTTAAAAATCTTTGTTTGTGTTCTACTGAAGAATCAAAGTCAGCTACATCTTGGATGCCCTGGGGGTAAGCAGATGAACATCAAATTAAAATTTTTGGGTGAACTATCCCTTTAAGATTCACCCTCAGCTTGTGACAGCTGAAATGGATCATGTGAAATGTGCGATCGCATCGCCAATCACTCTTGGGAAACTTAAAAGTGCAGTATGGAGGGACGAATATCCAAACTTTTTCAGACTACTGCAGCTTGCACTCACGTTGCCCGTTGGTTCGGCTACATCAGAAATAAGTTTCTCAGTTATGAGGAGAATAAGAAACTGGCTCTGATCTAGCACACAGAGAACGATTTGACTGAAAATTTATCAGAAGAAATGAAAGAAAGATAGTGGTCATCTTCTACGCAATTCGGGAAAAAGAGACGGCTTTTCTGCACAAGGTTTTTATTTTTTTAGTCTTTGTACAGCAGTTATTGATCATTCTAAATGTATTTTTAATGTAGAATATGTGTTACATAAATACATGAAATGTAGAACATATACATGCTCGTGGCTCGTCTGTCAGTGGGTGCCCCCCCACGCATAAAAGTGAAACTCCGCCTATGGTTGAGTGTACTGGTGATCCGAAAACCGTTGCAACGGGTTCTTGACTCGAAAACGAGAACCGCTCCAGCAGTGGGCGTGTACCTTCGTTATCCGGCTCGCTGCACACATGCTGCTCTGCTCGTGTTCATCTTCAGTTCTCTCTTCACAGCAGTTCAGTCAGTATACTGTTTGAGTAAATGAATTACTCCGGGATATTGGTTTATTTAGACTCAGAGGGAGTGTCAGCCACGTAAAAAAAGTTAATAACTTAAGTAATTTGTAGATTAATGTTTACTGGAGACGCGAACCGTTTCAAAAGATTCAGTCCGATTTGGTGAACTGGTTCAACCGGTTCACTAAGAAGAACCGGTTAAATCGAACGATTCCTTCGCGAACCGGACATCACTAATGCCTGGAATTCCACAGGCTGAGAGTGTTAAGAGTGCTCATTTCACATTGCTTGTTGAGTTAACATTGCTTGTTCAATATGCTTGCTTCAAATTAGTCCAATAGTACTTTAGTACCAATTTAACTAAAATTCTGCAAGTAAAAGTAACATTTTTTAAAGTAAAAGTAAAAAAAAAAAATATATATATATATATATATAAAATACACCATTTAATCAGCTTTTACGCCTATCCATTAACAGTTAAAGATTAATTATGTTATAGGCCTACTAGATTCATCCAAATGTCAAGAAACGTTCACATAAAAAGCTAGACCTGAAATGCTTTTAAAAGTTGCAAATTCAAATTAGAGTGCTGCTGAAACCTACAAATTCAAGAATCACTAAATTACGCACAATTGTTGATAGGTTCATGCACTTGAAATAGAACTGGTGTAAAATGAATAAACACGATTGCATTAAAGCACTGGGGTCGTGTGTGAACTTTAGGGGAGCAGCCCAAGTGGGTGTGGTTATAACATTTACTACAAGCATACTGTAGTATCTAAGACCCATTCTGCACTCTCACGCTCGAGACGCGAGCGTTGCCTTCAAGCACACGAGAGGCTTGGTCGCTACAATAATGAATTCTTTGTTAAAATACTTACTGATACTTCTGGGACTTATCTCAGTGATCATCAACATCGTGTTGATATGCTTAAATTCAAATAGGCTTCCAAAATGTATGTCCCAGCAGCCGCAAGAGTCTCTGCAAGTGACACACTCAGATACAAGTCTGGTTTTTGCGGACCTAACAGCAGAGGAGTACAAGTCTGTTCGCGACTACATGTGGGCCCAAAAAGACTTAAAGATCTCCCATTCGTTAAAGGCACAGCCCTCGGAGAATTTCCTCTTTTTAATTGACCTCTTGCTCCCGAGGAAGGCAGATGTGCTGCGCTACTTGGATTCCAGCGGACAGAAACCCCCCCGCGAAGCGAGCGTCGTTGTGTTCTATGGTGAGCGCGGTTACCTGAAGGAGTACGTGGTGGGACCGTTATCTGGTCGACTGCAGCATCGTGATGTTACTCAGGAGAAGTACAATACTTCGGAGTTACCCTTCACAGCCCGTACGGTGACAATCGGAGAGTATGTGCAGCTCTTCAAGCTCCTTTATCACGTTTTCCAAAAACTTGAAAAACCTCTGAGTGAAAGTTTTGGTTATATCCCAAGACAAAGGCAACTGCTGCCGTTTGAAGGCATGCCGAGAGGCATCAAAAGTGGTGACCGCAAGACCTGGATCTCTTTTTTCCGCGATTTCAGTGGCATGTACATCCATCCTGTGGGCTTCGAGATGCTGATCAATCACGAAAGCAGCAACACGTCAAACTGGACTGTTGACAGGTTGTTGTACAACGGTCAATACTTTGACACCATTGAAGAATTTATGGCAAGATACAAAGCTAGTAGTTTAAAAAAGATAGTCTACAAAGAAATCCCAAATCACGCTTCGCTGAAGCCAAGAAAGAAACCTTCTGGTTTAGGACCACAGCAGTATTATCTTCAAGGGAAACGTTACAGCGTTAAAAACAACCAGGTGATTTATCTGGACTGGAGCTTCGCGTTTGGCTTGAGCTCTCTGACTGGGATGCGGGTGTTTGATGTTCGTTTTAAAGGAGAAAGGATTGCGTACGAACTCAGCGTGCAGGAGGCGATGTCTGTCTACGGCTCTGTTACGCCTGGGATGATCCTCACGAAGTTCCTGGACTCAAGTATCGGGATCGGTCGCTTTGCTCACGAGCTCGTGCGTGGGATCGACTGTCCGTACGCTGCCACCTATGCAGACACCTACCGCTATATTGACACAAACATCACGCAGCGTTTCAGAAACTCCATCTGTGTTTTTGAACATGACATTGGGCGACCTTTGCGGCGACACTTCTCAGATTTCTTTCATAACGGGTACGGTGGGATGGCAAACAGCGCGCTGGTGTTCCGCACTATTACTGCTATAGGGAACTATGATTACATATGGGACTTTATTTTCTATCAAAGCGGCTCCGTGGAAGCGAGAGTTCACGCCACTGGCTACATATCATCCTCCTATAAGGATGATGGAAATTTGCAGTACGGCCACCAGGTTGCAGAGAATGTCCTTGGAAATATCCACACCCATTTTATCAATTTTAAAGTCGACCTGGATATTTTAGGTAAGAGCTAAAATAAACAAGCACATTTACTAAAGTTACAGTACGCCTACTCACTTTTATTTACAGTCACTTTAATTACATTTTTATCAGTGGAGACATCAGCTGAACATTTCCAATAAATAAATAAACTTAGATGTTGACATGTTGTGACATCTTGTCACATGCCAATAGCGGGTCACATTATATGGGAAAATTTGTAACATTAAACAGCATAATATAGCCTAGGCTTTTCAGCAAAATTTTCACTAAAACAATTCAGAAAACCGTAAAAAATATAAAAGGAAAAAAAATCAGACTATTAATAACAAGGGCGTAGTTTTGGTTTGAACATTGCGGGGGTTGAAGTGTGAACTGTTTTAGTAGAGTCCCGTTCAAAACGTAATAATCACTTTAATGTAGTTTGCGCTCACTGTTGTACACAGAAGCAGTTCCGGTAGCATGACGTATGGAGGTCAGTGCTGCGCATGCGCCGGTGAGTCGCGTGAAAACCCACGTTTGTTTACAGGATCAAAGGAAGCAACGTTTCCTTACTTCAGCAAAGGAAACATACACCTAGGAAGCCTCGGGGGGTGAGTAAAACGCAGCCTAATTTTCATTTTTGGGTGAACTAACCTTTAACACTGTTGCCACGGGTTGAAGCGACCCTAATAACGTGATATTTAACCCCTGGAATGCGAATTTACTGGAGGATCCCTGCCGAAAAACGTGTATTTTACCCCCTGGAATGCGATTTTACCGGGGAACCCCCCCTCGAAACGCGATTGGGAGTTTGATCAGCTGCACATCACGTCACAGACAGGCAGAGAGCCGCAGAAGTGAAGCCCTCCCTCCCTTTCTAGTTATATTTGTCTTGGTGTGGAGGTGAGTGGTGATGAACAAAAGATTAAGCTACCTGTGCCTCGAATTTACAGGGTTGTACTTGCTAGTTTTGGTTATTGGGGGGGTTATCCCCCCCCACAAACTACGCCCCTGATTAATAAAGATACATGTGACAACTTGCCAGACTGTTGCTCAACTTGATTCCGCAATTGAGAAGAGCCAATTGACTTACAGTATGTATGTACAAATTTAATGATATAAGTCATTTTATGGACAAATAACTTACACATTATGTCTTAAGAACACCATACAGATCTGGAACAATATGAAGAGTAAATGATGACAGACTGTTTATGTTTTTGGGTCAACTATCCCTTTAAGAATCTCACAAGGGTCTTTCTTCTGTGGATCCCTTCATTTTGGTCATACTGAAAATTATCTCACATAGAACTGACAATATAGAAATTCTAAGTTAAATTCCATCAGCTTGCAAAGAATAACATGGAAATTTTTAAATGGAAAAACTTTTAAAAGTCACAAAACAGTTTTAAAAATTGTTCTTTTTTTTTTTTAAAGGTGTGAAGAATATATTTCAGACTAAAGACATGGTGTATAAGGAAGTGCCATTACCATGGATGCCCTCAGAGAAAGCAAAGATACCACAACTGGTGGAGCAGCAAATCAAGACAGAAAAAGAAGCAGCGATGCTTCATGGTGCCAAAACACCCCGTTACCTTCATATAGCCAGTAATCAGACTAATCGCTGGGGCCACCATCGCTCTTACAGGCTTCAGGTGGTGAGCTTTGCTGGAGATTCCCTCCCTGAAAGTGAGTCCACAGAGAGGTCCATGTCCTGGGCTCGGTAAGTGTTTTGAGTCATGCACACAGTACTGAGAGGAAGTAGTTTCATATGTATTATTTATTGCTTTAGCTTCTCTCCCATTTGCTTTCTTTCTTTCTTCTAGGTATAAAGTTGCTATAACCAAGCATAAAGATGAAGAGCAGACTAGTAGCAGTCTGTACAGTCAGAATTACATGTGGTCCCCATATGTTGACTTCAGCAAATATATTGAAGATAATGAGATGATCGTCAATGAGGTATTAATGGACCACTTAATCAGAATGTTTTGATTTATCAGATGCTTTTATTTAATGCAAATTATGACTTAAACTTCATTATGTCTTCTAAAGGACTTGGTTGCCTGGGTGACCGCCGGTTTCCTACACATTCCGCATGCAGAAGACATCCCCAACACGGTTACTGTAGGCAATGGTGGCGGTGTGATTCTTAGGCCGCATAACTATTTTAATGAAGATCCATCCATCCACTCACCTGATGGAGTGTATTTTGGTCAAGGCTCTGAGAGTGACTGTGAGTACAATAAAATGGCGTGTCTGGAAAAGGATCAGTGCAGTTCAACACTGGAGCCGTTCACTTACCACGGCTTTGAAGGTGTTATGAAGTTTGATTAGGGATCTTAATTCAGATTGTAATATATGTATGCTGTTACAGTCTTGTTAAAACATTTGCAGTAGTATATAATCCATCTTCACTCACTTATAGTTATTTTGACAAGCAGTTTCCTGCTTTTGTAGCTTTTTATGTAAATATTATGAAGTTTGTAGCAAAATGATTGTGTGATGTGATTAGTTCAGACTATTAAATTAGCATATTATTTAGGTTATATCCTTCCTTTCTTTAGGCAGTGTATTTTTTGTGAAGGGCCACTTTCATTATACTGTGTAAACTCTATCTAAGAGAGATTAAGGAAAATTGAAATAGACTGATAAAACACCTCACCGAATGCACTCTTATTTTATGAAAATGTTCATCCATGCAATAAAATGTGAAGGGTGACCACTGTATTGTTTCTTTTTTTGTTGTTGTTGTAGTAATTTTTTCATGCTTTCATTTTTAAATGGCATAATTGTTTACAAGGTTTGTATAACATGCTGTTAATAATAAGCTTGTTGTCTGCTGTTTTAAAGGGGTCATATGATGTTGCTAAAAAGAACATTATTTGGTGTATTTGGTGTAATGAAATGTGTTTATGCGGTTTAAGGTTCAAAAAACACATTATTTTCCACATACTGTACATTATTGTTTCTCCTCTATGCCCCGCCTTTCTGAAATGTGTCGACTTTTACAAAGCTCATCGCTCTGAAAAGCGAGGTGTGCTCTGATTGGCCAGCTATCCAGTGCGTTGTGATTGGCCGAATACCTCAAGCGTGTGATGGAAATGTTACTCCCCTTACCATATTGTGATGCCCTGTCCGGCCGGAGCGACGAGACAAAAACATGAAAACCCATTATAAACTAGGCATTTGTTGCATCCAGTGGGGGCATAATTACGGATTCTAATGACTTGTACTGTCTTTTTACGTGTTGCATCGCGCCATGTAAACAAAACCATGTCTGCATTTGTGATCGGAGAAATGACAAACAACAAGCTCTACTCTACACTGCTCAAAACTCGCGTTTGAATCATCAGTGGCAAATTCTTTAAATATGGGAACGTACTTACAGGCTGATTAAAACGATTTTGTTTCTGTATTTTAAAATATATTTTTTATGTAACACATTTTAATGACAGCATATTTATTGGAAAAAAAAAATTAATACTTTTATTTTTCAAATATAAGCAGAAAATAGTAAAAACTTTGCTAAAGTGATTGTTTTGTTGGATTTGAGACTTTAGTCTTTGCAACTTTACAGACCTTCTTTATGCACCAAGAGCTTGTAACACTCCAAAGAGAAAGGAAAAATTGAAATCGCATCATATGACCCCTTTAAATGCTCAAGCGCTTTAAAGTCAGCTGAATTCTGATTGGCTGTCAATGTTTTTATGGTTCATCAGCCAGAAAAAAATAATTTTGAAAGTGATTCCAATTATATCTTTCTGAGTGTCATTATCGTTATACTTGTGTTATGGACTATTCTCACGGAGTTAAGGTCCTTGCACACTGAGTCCAAAAATTTTCGTATGCGTTTCTTCGTTTTTTTATCGTATTCGTCATCCTTTCCTATCAAAATGCTTGTTATGGATGCGAAAACGCGAACCTGATCCGGATTTTTTTATGACAGACGAAAGTTTCGGAGGCAGTGTGTAAACGTCATTGACACAAACGTGAGGTCGTATTTATTTTTTAACGTGCGAAAATTTCGGACTCAGTGTGCGATGGCCTTTTTGAATTACTAAAACTTTGTAGTTATAGTTATCATCCTTTGTGTGAACGGCTTTTAGTTCATTCAGAAATGACATATCATAAACGAATGAGTACAGATTTATTTTATGTTTTTTTTCTTTTGTTATCAATATGAATCACCAGCCTGGACATTCTGCAATATGTCCAAGAAAGGTATAAAGGAAAAATAAATTGGATATAAGCATTTCATGTCCATGCTTCAAGCATAGAAATGACAGTTACATGTTACATATGTTTTAAACAAATTGTTTGTTTAAAAAAACAATCAGTCATTCGCACCAGAGCAACCTGCATAAACCAATGTTTTTGCAAATGCTCTTAATGTGTATGCTGTTATTTGTTCTGTGGAACACAAAGAAATTTAAATAACCTTCAAGCAGACGTTTTTCATCCAACAGTTCCAATAAGAAAAAATAAATAAAAAATTACATTGAAACTTCATTAAATAAGTCCATATGACTCATGCACCACATTCCAAGTCTTCTGAATATGATAGCTTTAAAGAACAGACTGAAATTTGTTGTTATATATTGAAAATATATACCTCTTGCTGCTTAAGAGCAACTTTCAAATCATCATGACAAGACACATTTTTCAGTACACTGAGAATTTAACACACGACCATTGCTATCGTCATGCTCTACAAGTTCATCTGCAATCAATTAATAGTGCATATCTCTCTCCTTTGGCCTGTTACACAATTAGTTGGCCTGTTACACATGTCCTCTATCCTTGTAGGAGACAGTTCAGCTCTGTTGAATCAAAGCCTAATAAGATTCCTTATTAGCCAACAGTAGACGCATTGCAAAACACAGGCCTGGTTTTACAGCTGAACAGATAAGGAATCCACACCTATTAAGAGCATGACCCGAAGGAGGGCTATAAATTATGAGAAATGACATTGTACACTAAACTTCTTCAAAGATTGATGATTGTTTGTCTCCCAGCTGCCTCTCATTTCAAAGTATATAAAGATTGATGCATGTATACATATTAAACAAATTCCAACTCGTTTTCTCTCTTTCTGTATCTCAAACAGACACCCTTCCCTCACAAATACGCATACATACATATACAGCTATTCTGTCAAGATGTCAGCAGTCAATGAATTCCAGATGGTACATTTGGAGAGCAGCAGCCATGCCAGTTATGTCCATGTTATCTTAGTTTATACATACTTTACCTTCCTCCCATATATGTGAGATACTGTAGGGGAGAGACCAATGGCTTTAGACACACTTTCTACTCTCTTTTTTTCTTTTCTTTTTTTAAATAGTGCTGACCACAAAAATGTATTGCACATTTCAACCATCACCATTATAACAGCAACAGCAAAAAATAGAAAGCAACATGCATAAATCTCAAACCATTATTGTGGCTGAGAAATACTGTTATTTAATAAATTGCATACATTTAAAACCACATGAAAAACTTGCCCTAATAAACTGTGACAACTTGCCCTGAAATGACCAACACAATTTGTGTATAGTTAGTAATATAGGCCTACAGCCCTTGTAATAACCACCCTGTGTGACAACTAGCCCAATCTCCCCTATAAGGTAAAATAATTTATCACTGTGCAAGCCCTATATGTGCTGTGATCTCTCAGATTTAAACAATGTGTCTCACATGTCATTTCAAACAGTTACAAACAATAACACAACAGTTTATATTCCCAAACAGACAAACTGGTGTTCTGAACAAACAAAGCAAGGCTATATAATTAGAGTATCTGCTGTGTTTGTTACTTGCTGGAGTGAACTTAAAGTGGACTGTCAGAGTGATGAACAAGGTGTTGCTGACAAAGAACAGTCAGATCCATCGATATACAGAGACCGGAGTAAAACAAATATCAGCACATCATGGTTCTGCTATGGTCTTCACACATACAGTGTTTCAAAAAGTATTTTGTTCTTTGTGATTTTTATTTAAAATACTGGCATTCAAAATTTAATTTCATCATAAAAAAAAGGAAATATACTGTTTGGATTAACATTTAAGCACCAACCAATGCCATCAGACACCAACATGTGTAACACACCGATCCGACAAAACCCAACAAATGTGTCCATTGCTGTTCGGTGCATTGTGAAATGGCCTTTAGTGGACTGGTACATCTTCACATAATTCTCAGCCAATGAACTCTGTAGCTCTATCAGTCTGTTTTCAAACTATAAACACTGTCGCAGAAAAAAAATTATGTTTATTTTTAGTGCTTAGAAAAACAATGTAGGAGTGCAAAGGAAGTTGCAAATGAATACTTTGGGACTGTAGTACATTTTTATAAGTTTTATTTGAAGATTTTATCCAGCAGCCTATGCAAACTTTACTTGCAGCTTATGAATATTATTGCAGTACTGTGTTCAAATGTGTTTCACAGAGCACAGCATCAACTTATTAAAGGGATAGTTCACCCAAAAATGAAAATTCTGTCATCATTTACTAACCCTCATGTCGTTCCAAACCTGTATGAGTTGCTTTCTTATGTTGAACATAAAAGAAGATATTTTGAAGATTGCTGGTAATCAAACAGTTGGTGGTTGCCACTGACTTCCATAGTATTTTTTTTTCCTACTATGGAAGTCAATGGCAACCACCAACTGTTTGATTACCAGCAATCTTCAAAATATCTTCTTTTGTGTTCAACATAAGAAAGCAACTCATACAGGTTTGGAACGACATGAGGGTGAGTAAATGATGACAGAATATTCATTTTTGGGTGAACTATCCCTTTAAGCTTTGCCGTGTTTCCCAGGCTGTAGTTTCATAGGAGGGATGATAAGTGGTTGTGTATCATGTATTGCAAGAATTCCAAGAAATCCCAGAAAGAGTAATGTCTTCTTGCTTGTGCTTAAAATTCCATAGGTTCCAAGAGTTGCACAAGCTCTACTACTGCTCCTTTAACATTCCCAGCACTCCCAGGATTACAGATTCACATTTCCAAATTGGGCTGCATATTTAGACAGTGCAGTTCAGCGGTGAACCACAGACAAAGACTGCATGTGTAAAGACAACCCCAAAATGATGTAAAGAAAAATTAGGTCCCAGATTTAAAAAAAAAAAAAAACAACATTATTTTTGATTCATGATTAGTGATGATATGCAAAAGCAAACACACAAGTAAACAAACATAGAGTTCAAATGTATTGACACAATCAAATACAACATATCTATATTAACGTCTAAAGAATAACCACACAAAGTTAAAGCAAAAACTACATCTGAGTAATGTTACCAAAATTACTGCTATATTAACATATCCAACATGCCCTGAGACAGATGTTATATATACAATCTACTTTATTTTATGTTTATGACTATCTGCTTTCTCACTAGAATATCTCCTTTATTAGACCAGCATAATGTGCACAATTCAGTAGAATATGTGGTCGAAAGCATGCAGTGTTTATTTTCAAAGCTGTATGCCCACTGGAACTGACCATTGTTGTTTTGGTTTCAGGGGGAAAGACTTCTGAGATAGGACGTGACCAGAGGGCGTGAGATTGGACTGCCCTTAAAGAACTGAGCACTTCCTGTATGTCTTCCTGTGTTTGTGAGCTACATTTGGTTCAACAGAATATTGAACTACAGTAGACCTAAATGCAAGATCGCATGTTTAACAGCAGAACTCAAAATGCAAAGCATGCTTAATTGCATGAAGACAACACAAATGAGCCTTCTGATCATGGTAATAGCATGTACTTACTGTATATGCTGCACATGACTAGGCTGATGGGTCTATGTGGAGATGGCACTGTAAACACTGTGGAGCTCTTAACACCCTGCAGGCAGTGTTCTTGTTTACAGTCTGCTCTGGACATGTTCCATCTTTGTTTTTCCACATGGTTGAGTCGTTCTAGTGACAGCTCTCAGAAGTTCTGGAAGCCAATGGAAAATGTGCCATCTCACAAAGTCGTGAGGCTTCGCACGAACAGGCCTCTAGAGTTTGCTGGAAATTAACCACTATGTCAAGTCAAGGTAAACAGTGTCATGTGAAGGTCTCGGTCAATCTCTAATAATATCCTGCTAATTCTTCATTTGATGGCCACACAACTGAACCAGGGCTGAGCTACTGTACACGAATGATGAGAATTACATTTTATGTCATTAACTTTACTTTAATATTTGTGTCAGTTTCTTGTCAAAGCACATAATTTCCCCCCAATTTCAATACACATTACATATTACATATATACACTACTGCTCAAAAGTTTGGGGTCAGTATGTTTTTTAGAGGAAAAAAATGAATACTTTTATTCAGCAAGGTTGCATTAAATTGATCAAGAGTGACAGTAAAGATATTTGCAGTATGATGTTTCAAAAGATTTCTATTTCAAATAAATGCTGTGATTTTAAACTTTTAAACAACTTGTTTTGATCAAACACAATAAATGCAGTAAAAGAGACTTATGGCGTATATAAAAATAAAATATCAATAACACATAATAAATACATAAATAAACACATTTTCCTATTAACAAAACAACTTTTAGAGAACAGTCAAGAGTCCAATGTGTCCATGCAAATGCATGTCATCACCTCATTCAACTAGTGAGTGTCTTTCTCGTATTCGAGAGCTAAATTTAGCACCCAAAACCTGCCACTTCACACACATGCACCGCACATGCCCGCTTTAATGACCACACTTTAATGTTTGGAGACAATTTCCCCTCTATTTACTCCAGAGAGTCCAAAGCTCAGGTGGTGCCCAGTGACCAGGCAACTGAGTGGATGGATAAAAGGAGCAGGCTGAACTCATGCAGGTCGTCGCAGGGATGACAATCCAGATTCAAGACACTGAAAACAAGATTACGAGATTTTACAAATAGCTACTTGTGCCTGCTAAGACTCATAATGTTACCCAAAAACTGAAAGCATGAATGAGGATCTGTAATATTGCTGTTTTATAACAAACCGACAGCAGTAATGGAAGTCTTTTATGGTTATGGGATCAGCAGTACGTTATACCTGCAGACGCATTATGGACATGCCCAAAGCTGGTTTACATTCGTGTCTACAATGGCAGACCTGCGTACAACATTTTTATACTTTTTTCCCATTTGGTTTCATCTACAATCAGCAGTGGGAGTGAAGCTGGTCTGGGTTGCTGTTGTGGGAGATTGGCTCAACTTAGTCCTCAAGTGGTAAGTATTGTTGTTGCTTCTGTAAATATCCATGAATATCCTTTTTAAAAAAATCTTAAAAGAAGCATTTGGAGCCAGACTGAATGGATAAATAATAGAATAATCACAAATCTCAATATCGAATGTCTATTGGAAATGTAATTAATTTATCTTCACTGGTCCTAATCAGATTTATTTATTAAATCATTAAACAGGCTTATGTTTGGCGAGCGTCCTTATTGGTGGGTTAAAGAAACTCTTTATTATGGCAACTTGACTGTACCACAAATCAAACAGTTCCCCATGACATGCGAGACCGGCCCTGGTGAGTGTCTCCTTATGTTTCTCATTGTATTTATATAGACCAACCAACACACTAAATCAAAAGCAGACTTCATTGCGGTTTCTGACTGCTCTTCTAGGAAGTCCCTCCGGTCATGCGATGGGATCTGCAGGGGTTTACTATGCCATGGTCACGTCACTGCTGACGATTTTGCAGGAATGTGACCCCCTAAAAAGATGGTGAGTGATTATGTCCTGTTTATATTTTTTATATAGTCTTCAATAAGAGTTCATTTACAAGATAATACCAGACCGAATGCATGGAAATGCTCCTCAGTCACAAGAAATCATCCAGAACCATTGAGAGATAAAAAGGAAGGACAGAAAACCCTTGCACAACATATCACAATCTTTCCAGCATCCAGCCGGGCGGAAATACCTCATTAACCACTAGTAAACTCATTTATCTTAGCAGCTAATTTTTATCACCATATTCAATTCAATTCAATTCAAGTTTATTTGTATAGCGCTTTTCACGATACAAATCGTTGCAAAGCAACTTTACAGCAAATTAAGTTTCTACAATATTTAGTGGTAGCTTATCAGTGGTGACTGTCAGTTAATGTACATATGGCAGAAATGTACGGAAAAATCAAGTTGTATATTGTAAAGATGCAGATTATTTTGGGTAGATGATGGGCCAGTTACTCATATAGATATTGAATGTCATTTTGAAAAATAACCAGATTCTTCATGTCTATGTTTTGCTATTTAATATTAATGATAAACATTTTCCTTCCTTTGCATTTGTGCCATATACTAGGTGCTTGCATGGTCTTCTTTGGGCCCTTTTCTGGGGTGTGCAGGTTTGTGTCAGTCTTTCTCGAGTCTTCATTGCAGCTCATTTCCCACATCAGGTCATTGCGGGAGTTGTTTCGGGTCAGTTGCATTGTATATTTTTCATATTAGTCTGCCATTCAGAATTACCTACAAGATGAATACGATCTCTTACTTCTCTTATTCTGGTTTCAACATACAGTTTCTTAAGTAACTGTTCACATTCACAATACAGGAATCGCTGTGGCCAAGGCTTTTAATAGAGTGTCCTGGATCTATTCAGCAAGCTTGAAGAGTTATGTGCACACCATCCTCTGTCTTGTGTTTATTGCGCTGGGGCTCTATGCATTGTTGGATGCTGCTTCAATAGACCCCTACTGGAGCCTAATGAAGGCACAGAAGTGGTGCATTCAGCCTGAATGGGTCCATCTGGACACCACACCCTTCGCTGGCCTCCTCCGCAACACCGGGGCCCTGTTCGGCCTGGGGCTGAGCCTCCATTTGCCTATTCATGGTGAGCTGCAAAAAAACAGGAACTGTGGAAACAGCGCCATTTACAGACTGACCTGTACAGCAGCAACACTGCCACTCCTGAGCCTCTTAGACTCATTCAAACCTCCCACAAGCACTCATGCGCTCTTCTATGCACTTTCTTTCTGTAAGAGTGCCACTGTGCCTCTAACCACAATACGTTTTGTACCTTACTGCATAAGCACATTAGCAAATGTATACCACAGAATGAAATCATATTAAACTCGGAAAACACATTCTGAGATTGTATTTAAGTCTGCATGCAATTAAGTCTGTATTAACCATTTTCCTCACTTTGTCTGTTTTAAAATATTTTAATGTAAGTATTATTCTTGAAAACCAAAGATTATTTGATATGTTTTGATTTTAATGTATGCAAACTGAATTAAGCCGAGATAGCATCAGGAATATCCAATGCTATATATAATAATTCATGTAAAATATTATATAATGTAATAAATAATATAAGTGTGTCATGATGAAAAGCGATCAAAGAGCTATAATTATATGGTTTTCAGTCCAAATGTACGTACATTTATTATATGGTATATTTTATAGTATCTGCTGGCCAACATTATTGTTAGATTTTTTTATAATTTTTTTTTTTTTATTTGTTTGTGTTTTTTATTTGTTTGTTTTTTTAATGTTTGTGTTTTATCAAGCTTATAATACACTGTTCAATGGCAGGTTTAGTTGTGACAACTTACCCCATATAATGTGACAACATGCCCCTCTATAATAGACAAATGTTGTTCAATGTGCCTACAGAGACATTGATTTTCAAAAAAAAAACTATGCTGAAAGATATTATTAATCAAACTGTTTATTATTAGTAGTATTATTGAGCTTGAAAATTTGTATATAATAGCAGGGAAATATATATTACACAACTTCAAGTAATACACTGTTGTATTAAATATGTTACAGTCTAAAAACAATATCAATGGTTCATCTATTATAATTATGTTATGAAATGCACACTGCACAGTGTATTAAACAAATCTGGTTACAGAGACCTTCAGAAAATTCAAACTCATGATGAAACGCTTAAAATAGGCTAACATGTCTTTATCAGACAGTGACATTAGTGCCGCCATCTAGCGACAGAACTATTACCACAGGAACTGCACAACGTTAATAATATCTCTTTTCTTTGTGTTTTACCTGATACACATTTGTAATCAGCTAACAATAGGGTAATCATACATAAATCGTCCACGTCTGTTTAAAACAATGGTTACTTCCTCGTCTTTATCATTTTCCGTGAGACCCTTACATTAGAATTTTGTACCGGAAGTGGAGGGTGTAAACAGACCACGCGCGCAGTCATGACCCATGACTGTCAGTGATGAAGCAGTGTTTCCTTGTACCACATGAATGTTTCCCTCACTTCCACAGGGATGCAGCACTTAAGCAGCCTTCGACAGGTTTCGGCGATCTAACTGCATTCAGAAATCCAGCAGAAATCAAACCTCGTGAATCGTCTGCAGCAGAGAGCGCCGGGGAGAAGCGCAATGCCGCGGCGGAAGGTATGACTGCATCCTATAGGCCATCTGCGAACATCGCGTACCTGCGTGTTTATGTGTAGCCAGCCTTCACCTGCCAGAAAAAGGCACTTCCAAAACTGTGGCAACAAAGATGGAAACATAATTAGTCACACCAGAGGTGTTCAGCTGGGTTTCTGCAGACCACTCAAGTTCTTCCACACCGACTGAATCAATCATTTCTTTTTGAACCTTGTCTTATACACAGAGGCATTGTCATGTTAGAAAAGGGTCCTGTCCAAACTGTTGCTATAAAATTAGAAGCACACAATTCCCTAGAATATCGTTATATGCTTAAACATTGAGATTGTACTCATGGAAATGACTAAAGCAGTCAAACCTGTTCATTAGAAGGGGGTGTCTCAATACTTTTGGCAATACAGTGTGTGTGTGTGTGTGTGTGTGTGTGTGTGTGTGTGTGTGAAGCGAGCAGGTGAAGGCTGGCTACACATAAACACGCAGGTACGCGATGTTCAAGGGAATTGTGTGCTTCTAATTTTATAGCAACAGTTTGGACAGGACCCTTTTCTAACATGACAATGCCTCTGTGTATAAGACAAGGTTAAAAAAAGACACCAAACACCAATGACTTGTACATACAGTATATGGACAAAAGTATTGGGACACCCCACAGAAAAAGGCACTTCCAAAACTGTGGCAACAAAGATGGAAACATAATTAGTCACACCAGAGGTGTTCAGCTGGGTTTCTGCAGACCACTCAAGTTCTTCCACACTGACTGAATCAATAATTTCTTTTTGAACCTTGTCTTATACACAGAGGCATTGTCATGTTAGAAAAGGGTCCTGTCCAAACTGTTGCTATAAAATTAGAAGCACACAATTCCCTAGAATATCGTTATATGCTTAAACATTGAGATTTGTACTCACGGAAATGACTAAAGCAGTCAAACCTGTTCATTAGAAGGGGGAGTCCCAATACTTTTGGCAATATAGTGTACATACATGAGATCCAGAAGTTTGAGTGGGGTCGCGCAGTCATCATAAGCAAATGACTAGTTAAATTGTTTGTGTGTGGAATGTGCAGATGGTAGCCAAAACTATAAAATGAATGCTCTGTGTAATTACATAATACAAGTTTTCACATATGTAATGAGCGCATACACAAATAGTTCATATTTATTGTTCCGTCAATTCAGACATTTGTTTTTGTGAAAAGGGAAATGCTAAAATAAGGTATTTTTCTCCAAGTCGTTGTAATTACCTTATATCAAGTCATGTTTTCATACATGCTGATAAAGCTAGATTTACTGTCAGGAGAATATATATATTCTTTCGATCAGTGCTATTAGGATTCATTAGACTCACTCAAAATAATAATGGGGATTGAGAGAGGTCCAGAAATTAGCTACAAGGGTGTTAAAAGCATCATAGCCCATGACTTTTTTATAGGGGTGCTCCGATCAGGATTTTTGAGGCCGATCACAGAAAGCAGTATCTGCCGATACCGATCACCGATACCGATCTTTTTAAAGCCTTCTTTTTATCATTTATAACTATTTATAGTGATACTCCGATCAGGATTTTTAGACATTTATTCAAGCAAGTGGCAAAACATTTAAACTACTTTTCTTACGTTATCACAAACTTACCATTGACAGAAATAGTCAGCTTTACTGCCCTTCCTTTTGCATTTAAATCTTTATTAACCAATCCTGTCGATCAATCATCCCAACCTGATTATCGGCCGATGATGATCGGTAGCCGATCAATCATCCCAACCTGATTATCGGCCGATGATGATCGGTAGCCGATCAATCATCCCAACCTGATTATCGGCCGATGATGATCGGTAGCCGATCAAACATCCCAACATGATTATCGGCCGATGATGATCGGTAGCTGATTTGTTACAGTCAAATTACCCTAATTAACAGTGGTATCAAGCTTAAAATGTGGAGTAAATTTTCATGAAAAGCTTATCATCCCTTTAAAAGTATTTCATTCTCATTTGTTTCAGTATCTGTATAACAATAAAAAAGATAACTGTAACAATTTACCATAAGATTCCATTGGCTAACCTTAGATTACACTAGTTAAGATTAAATAAAACACAGACTAAAAATACTTCTAAAGCAATTATTAATCTTAGTGTTAATTTCAGCATTTACTAATACATTGTTAAAATCAAAAGTTGAATCTGTTAAAAATCAATCTGAGCTAAGATGCACTAACATTGAACAGTTTCATTTGTATTAACAACAATTATGTTATGCTTATTGTTAGTTAATGCTAACTAATGGGACCTTTTTGTAAAGTGTTACTAAGATCTAATTTGTATTCAGTGACCAGAGTGGGTTTGGATGTTTTTGACACTTAGAGAAATGCGGGCAGTAGCTCTGAAGGTACAGAGGATTCAGACTTCTCCGCTGAGCACACAGACAGCTCCGAGAGTGATGTCCACACGGTGAGAAACACCCGCCTCACTCGCTCCTCACTGCGCCTCAGCCGCAACTCGCAAGGTAAGACTGATCCACTTACTTAGAGCTCTTCAGTAAAAGTATAGATTTACTAATAATGATGCTAACAATGACTTTGGGCTGTGGGAATGATGAAATTATAAAATATTAATGTAATTTTTTTTTTTACCCTTAATAAAAAAAAAAAAAAGGTTTACATCTTAGGTAATGGGTTGACTGGTAGGAAGCATGATGGCTGGAGAACAAATAACAGAAGAATGAGCGAATAAACCTGAGAGCTTTGTTTCTAGATTCCAGTCCTGTGGGGAACCCGTCTGCCCCGGTTTCAGAGGAGGTGGTGAACTATTCCACCCGTCGCGTGACTCGTAGTCAACAGCAGGGGCTGACAGACTTGCCCAAGAAATACCCCTTGCGGCAGAGTCGCTCTTCTGGCTCAGACACGGAGCAGCATGGGGAAATCTCAGAGAGGGGTAGGAGGAGAAAACCGCATGGTTCTTCACTCATGCCTTCCCTCGTTTGAGTATCTCCATGCTTTGCTCTGCTCACATGTGCTTCTCTTAATTCGCTTAGTTATTTTTTTCTTCACGGCTCATCACAGATTTTCCTCAGTTCATACAACATGTTAACCATTCAAAAGTTTGAGGTCAGTAAGAATGTTTATTTTTTCTTTTGTTTTTAAATTCTCTATTAATCAAAGAATCCTGAAAACAGTTTCCAAAAAATATTAAGCAGCACAACTGTTTTCAATGTTGATAATAAGAAATGTTTGTTGAGCACCATATAAGCATATTAGAATGATTTCTGAAGGGTCATGTGACACTGAAGACTGGAGTAATGATGCTGAAAATTCAGCTTTGCATCACAGGAATAAACTACATTTTTAAATATATTACAATAGAAAAGTTATTTGAATCTAATAATATTTCACAGTATTTCTGTTTTTACTGTATTTTTGATCAAGTAAATGCAGCCTTGTTGAGCAGAAGAGACTTCTTTCAAAAACATGTTAAAAACCTTACTGACCTTAAACCTTGAAATGGTAGTGTACATCATTTTCATAATTCTTTGTTAAGATTTAAAAATTGAATTATTTGAAGTAATGCATTAGACTTTCATAATATCTAATTTCATGTAATTTTGTGGCTTCTGCCTATTTTTTCTATTGTAGTTTGCCATCATTTGATTGCATATGCACCACTCTCTCTTTGTTCGGTTTTGTTTAATACATATATATAAATAAAATAAACACCATAAAATAGTTAGCTCCGTTTAATCTGTTTTTGACAATATGTTGGTTTAAACATCAATAAAACAACCTCTTTTTCAAAGGCATCCAGTTTTTTAAGATGTGTTAAATTTGAATAAAATTAAGTTTAAAATTAGATTGAAAAATTCAAGTTTATCTGAAGTAAACAAAAATATTTTGTTTATATTGTCACGAATTACAGCAACAATCAACATTTTATAATTAATAGATGCCATTTTTAACATGAATGATCATCATTGATACAAAAAAAAGTTTTATACTACAGATTACTAATGGATATGATGTGATTGACATTTTAATCTCAACTTTTGAGAGACATGGTTTGTACGGTATGTGGTTAACTACACCTTCACTTTAACCTCTTGTTTTTATTGTTTTATTCTTCCTTTTCTCTGTAGTTATTGCCATTTTCAATTTATTCATGTAATGATATACACCTTATTCCATTCTTAGATTTCATTCAGTCCCGTTTTCTGTTGTGTTGGTCATCCAGACATTAAACAAAGCGCAGACCATGATGAGTCCCCACCCAGGACGCCCACAGGCAACGCTCCTTCCTCTGAGTCTGACATCGACATGTCCAGCCCAAACGTGTCTCATGATGAGAGTCTGGCAAAGGAGCTGTCTCTGAAAGAATCCGGCCTTGCTCACCGGCCCAAACGACGACGCTTTCATGAGAGCTACAACTTTAACATGAAGTGCCCCACACCTGGTTGTAATTCACTCGGTAATTGGATTCCAGGTCCTTCATCTTAATTGTTAAGAATATTTACACTAGCATTCAAAATTTTGGAGTAAGATTTGTTGTTTTGGGAAACAAAAGTCTGTTATGTTCACCAAGGCTGCCTTTATTTGATCAAAAATACAGTAAAATTGTGATTATGATTAAAAATAACTATTCTATTTTCATTTATTGCAATTTATTCCTGTGATGCAAAGCTGGATTTTCATAAGCCATTACTCCAGTCTTCAGTGTCACATGGTCCTTCAGAAATCTTTCTAATATACTGATTTTGTGCTTGGAAAACATTTCTTATTATTCATGTTTTTATTTATGAATGTTGAAAACATTCATTCTTTGATATTTAGGAAGTTAAAAAGAGCAGCTTTTATTTATATTGGAAAACTTGTAGTCCTTATGAATGGCTTTACTGTCCATTTTGATCCATTTAATGTGTTCTTGCTAAATAAAAGTATTTGTTTCTTTTAAAACAATTGTTTTACAAAACCCAGACTTTTGAATGGTAGTGTATTTGTTTCATTTATGTATTAATAGTGGCTTTACTTTTCTTCTAGCAGGATTGTTTTGTGTTCAGGCTTATTTAAATGCTTAAACATTTAAGTTCAACCTTCATTCGTCCTTCAGGACATTTGACAGGGAAACATGAAAGGCACTTTTCAATATCTGGATGTCCACTGTACCATAACCTTTCAGCAGATGAGTGTAAGGTAATGCTCATGCGTGTCATTTTGACTAAACCTTTAGCCAGATTGTATTGTGCTTAAACAGCAAGGTTTACCAAAAAATCAAACCTTTTACTCAGGTGAAGGCAAGCTCTCGAGATAAACATGTGGAGGAGAGGACGCTGTCACAGCGGCAGGATGAGAA
>NW_015549597.1:1530626-1539471 GCF_001515605.1 Sinocyclocheilus anshuiensis | reverse complement strand
ATTCCGCTCGGCAACAGGTAAAGCTGCGCGAGTATTTAACGTCCTGCCTCTTGGACCGGTATGTGCCCTAGTAGTGACCCACAATGTTTGACATTCTCTTAAGAGCTGCTTTCAGATTTTATGTGCAGTGAACATTGCATGTTAATGAGCCTCAACTAGCGCTCACATTCTCTGAGTTACCTCCCCTCCAGGCTCAAACGGAGCGACAGCTGCGGTATAAAGAAAAGGTGACAGAGATGAGGAGGAAGAGAAACTCTGCTCCTTTTAAAGAGCAAAAAGACAAGTATACAGTGAGTGTCACATGCTCCATATTTGCAGAAACCCCGTAGCAGATACATGTATCGGTTTCTGAGCTCTCGTTGTTTGACTCTCCAGGAGCACAAACAGACCCATGGCAGCAGTCATGAGCCTCTGCTGGAGAACATCACAAGTGACTATGACCTGGAGCTGTTCAGAAAAGCCCAGGCATGTGCCACGGACGATCTTGTAAGAGAGAAGACCCATCTCATTTTCTCCCTCTTGTTTTCTCCTTTTCCCTCTCTTTTTCATGAATCTGTAAAGATTGCGGTGGGCTGAGCCTTCTCACCACTGCATTCTGGGTTTTGTGATGGGCCTACGCTGGACTCTCTTCCACTGTAGCCCCCAAACTGCTGCCATTCTCTCATCTGTTGCATATGGATGTTACTCAAAGTTTTAAGCAACATACTTTATCTGTCCTACCTTAAAGGGGTAATATGATGCGATTTCAATTTTTCCTTTCTCTTTGAAGTGTTACAAGCTCTTGGTGCATAAAGAAGGTCTGTAAAGTTGCAAAGACTAAAGTCTCAAATCCAAAGAGATATTCTTTATAAAAGTTAAGAGTCAGCCACGCCTACCTAAAACGGCTCATTCTAATATGCCCCCACATGTCTACGTCACGATGTGGGAAGATCTGCATAATGCCACCCAAATGTTCACGCAAAGAAAGAAGGCGTAACTTTTATTCTCACTGTAGTATTGTTGTTGCCGCCGCCATGTCGTGAAGGCACTGTGTGCTTCGTTGTGAAAGCGAAACTACATTGTTTGGTCTTCCAAAAGAGGACCCTAACCCTCCGGCCGTTCCTCACGCTAGCCCCCGGCCTAGAGTAGAGCTTGTTGTTTGTCATTTCTCCAACGCACTGGATAGCTGGCCAATCACAGCACACCTCGCTGTTTTAGACCGATGAGCTTTGTAAAAATTGACCCGTTTCAGAAAGGCGGGGCATAGAGGAGAAACAATAATGTACAGTATGTGGAAAATAATGTGTTTTTTTTACCTTAAACCGCATAAACACATTTCATTACACCAAATACACAAAATAATGTTCTTTTTAGCAGCAGCATCATACGACCCCTTTAAAGGAACAGCTCCAAAAATGAAAACTCTGACATTTACTAACCCTCATGGCATTTCAGTCCTGTATAGTATTATCTTCTAGAGCTTGACTGAAAAGAAAATAACTACAAAATTGAGTAAATAATAACAAATATTTTTGGCTGAACTGTTCCAAAAAGAGAAAATAATAATCTTGAGTAGGCATTACATGCACCTTCTTATTTTCTCCAGCTGATTTCTATCTGAACTTTTAATTTAACTCTTACATTTCTACATTGCCTTCTGTTTATTAATTAGTACTGTCTCTGAAAATGTACAGTTTGAGGATCAGTAATATTTTTTTAAAGAAAAAAGTATCTTATGTTCACCAAGGCTGCATTTAGAACTGTTTACTATTGCAATTTATTCCTGTGATGGCAAAGCTGAAATTTTAGCAGTCATTACTCTAGTCTTCAGTGTCACATGACCTTCAAAAATCATTCTATATACTGATTTGTTGCTTAAGAAACATTTCTTATTATTATCAATGTTGAAAACTGTTGTACTGCTTGGAAACTGATACTGTAATTTTTGTTGGTTCGTTTGATAAATAGAAAGTTTAGAGAAAGTGTTTATAAGAAATATAAATAATTTATAACATTATCAATGTATTTACAGTCAAGTTTAATGCATCCTTCCTGAATAAAAGTATTTCTTTCTTTCTTTCAAAAAAAAAAAAATAAAAAATCTTGCTGTCCCCAAACTTTTCAACTATAGAGTATCTCTCGATCTTGTCCTCAACCTCCTCATTCATGAATCTTCTTGTGGTAGGCTTCAGGGTTTTACCTTCTATCTCTGTGCCGTCATTCCCTCCAGTCAGACCTGTGTTTCTCCCACCCTTCATTGGTCCTTGCAGGAAAAACTCCGGCTGCAGGGACAGGTCACGGAGGGCGGCAACATGATAAAGACCATTGTGTTCGGCCGCTACGAGCTGGACACCTGGTACCACTCACCGTACCCCGAAAGACCTGTGTTTCTCCCACCCTTCATTGGTCCTTGCAGGAAAAACTCCGGCTGCAGGGACAGGTCACGGAGGGCGGCAACATGATAAAGACCATTGTGTTCGGCCGCTACGAGCTGGACACCTGGTACCACTCACCGTACCCCGAAGAGCCCGCCCGCCTCGGCCGCCTCTACATGTGCGAGTTCTGCCTCAAATACATGAAGAGTCAGACCATTCTGCGACGTCACATGGTAACTCTTTCACACGTTCAGTTAATAACAGTTTAATTTTCAGTCTTCAAAATTCTTCAGTTCTGATTCTTAAGTTTTGTCCAACCTTGAATCAAAATGTTGATAAGTGTGTGTGTTTTGTATTCACACAAACACCTCTTTCTTATCTCACTTTCAATCAGGCCAAATGTGTGTGGAAACATCCACCAGGTGATGAGATTTACAGAAAAGGGGCTATATCTGTTTTTGAAGTGGATGGCAAGAAGAACAAGGCAAGAACAAAGACATTCCACAACGACTCTTGATTTTGAATTGGCTAACTGCAGGTCAGTAATTTGCAATCAGTACTTGATTCTGCCTTGACACTGTCATTTGCCTTTTGCAGATTTATTGCCAAAACCTGTGCTTGCTTGCCAAACTCTTCCTGGACCACAAAACGTTGTATTACGATGTGGAGCCGTTCCTCTTCTATGTGATGACTGAAGTTGACAATACCGGCTGCCATCTTGTAGGATATTTCTCCAAGGTACTGTGTTAGTGACTCCAGTGCACCTTAAGCTTCAGTTACCATGCACACTTGATTATTTTGTAGTAATCAAAATACCTATCTGGGTTTAGGAAAAGAATTCATTCCTGAACTACAATGTCTCCTGCATCCTGACCATGCCACAGTATATGAGGCAGGGTTATGGCAAGATGCTGATTGATTTCAGTGAGTGCAGTAGATCTAGACATTTGTATGCTTTTTATATGTTATGTCATTACTGTGTTAAGCTTAAACAAGATTTCAGATGGTGACGTTAAAGTTACAATTACAGTCATAGAGTACATAATTTATGCCATGTCATTTTGTCTTAAAAAAACCCTTAAGAACATGTTAGAATAGTTCTTTTACTATATGGTCATGTGTACTTTTTGATGCTGCAGTTAATGGAAGACATGAATGTGTTAATGTGTGAATGGCTTGTTTCTGCACAGGTTACTTGCTGTCCAAAGTAGAGGAGAAGGTTGGCTCCCCTGAACGGCCTCTCTCTGACCTGGGACTCATCAGTTACAGGAGTTACTGGAAGGAAGTGCTCCTGCGCTACCTGCACAACTTCCAGGGCAAAGAGATCTCCATTAAAGGTACTTAGTGTTATGTTCAGTACTTTAAAAAAAATTTAATTAATTAATTATTTAAAAATAAATTATTTTATTCCGCATAGATGCATTAAATTAATCAAAGGTGACAATAAAGACATTTAGAATGTTAGATGTAATGGATGCTTAAATATTCCGTTTTCCAATCACAGGAATAAATTACATTTAAAATGTATTCATATAGAAAACAGTTATTTTAAACTGTTAAAATATTTCACGATATTTACTGTATTTATATAAATATGCAGCCTTGGTGAGCATAAGACACTTCTTTCAAAATCATTAAAAAATCTTACAGACCATACATGTTTGAACAGTAGTTTGTGTTCCTTTATCTTCCTTTTCTATTTGTGGATGTAACACTTAATCTTATGAATAATTGTTTTCATTCTTTGTCATATATTAACACTTGGGAGCAGAAATCAGTCAAGAAACAGCTGTCAATCCTGTAGACATTGTCAGCACTTTACAGTCACTCCAGATGCTGAAGTACTGGAAAGGGAAGCACCTGATCTTAAAAAGACAGGTAACTGTAATTGTAATGTAATGTCTGTAGTCATTTTAGCAACAGACTGTTTACATGAATTACAGGCTTGTTATTTTGATTATTTTGTGTGTGTGTGTGTGTGTTAATGCATTTAAATGGTTGAATGATTTTTAGGATCTGATTGATGATTGGAAAACCAAAGAGACAAAACGTGGAAGCAACAAGACTATTGACCCTACGGCCTTGAAGTGGAGCCCACCCAAAGGAACCTAAGACAATAATCTGCATGCTCTTCACTGTTTGCTGTAGTTTAGCAGGTCTTGGTCACTATTAGAATAGCTCAACACATAGGAAAGCGTTTTCTTTGTTACAGTAAGTTACAAGTAAGGCTGCAATCCTAACGGTGTCCTGTACGTGTCACATGGTTCAGTTAAAACATTTCGAGTTACCTTAACTGTTCTATTCTAGTTTTTTGAAACATGGTTAACATTTCAACAAGCATGGTAGAACTGCTGCATAGGAGATCCTATCACCTAACTTAGTGTTTGATACTCAAATGGCAATTGTTTTTACTGTTGTTTTTAGTCAACTATTGCATCTCGTTATTTTATAGAAATTGCTATTCGACTGTTAAATATTTATGTGAAAAAAACATTACAGTGTTTCTATTACTAATGGTTTTGTGAGCTAAAGAGCTTCTTCTTTTTTCCATTTTCTTCTTTTTTTTAATTTCCTTCGAACCAGATATGTGTTCCCAGCCCTATTTGACATTAGCCAAAGTTAAAAGAATATTTTTTTAGCTCAAGTGAGACTAACCTGTATTTTGGAACAGACACATTGCAGTAAATGTGATATATTAACCCTACATCAAGTGTTATTTTTTTCTAAAGCCTACAACGAAAACTATTAAGTGGAAGCTTCACTTAGTTTATAGCATGTCTTGCAGCAGCTGTAATTTGTGAGCAGCCAGAATATTTTAAATTAGCTCATAGAATTACCGTGATGCACTTGTAACCTCCACCTAGTGGATTTAACACAGACTATACTCTGATATGCCAGTACAGTAGCATATGTTGCACTTGAGTTTCTCTCTCCTCTGAAATAAATCCGGTCACTGTTTAACACGACGTTCAGTGAGTTAATGGGGTATCAATGTTAATAAACAATGGGGAAACTCCTTAAATGAAGTTGATCCAAACATAAAATTGTCATCGTTCATCACCCATACGAACGATACTGTGAATGTTGGTAATAAACCAGTTTATGTGCGCGAACTGCTTCCTGTGTTTACGCTGTTTCTGTGGTTACAATCAGTGAACACTAACATGTTTAAAGTTAATCACTTGAAGCGTATACTGTATATAGTAAACTGAAACTTGAAGAGGACCGGTCTCAGCCTCGTGTCGTTACAAACATGTATGACTTTGTTTCTTCTGTGTTCTTACGTAACATTTTTTACCAAAAACAAAACACGACGTGAGGCTGAGGCCGTTCCTATTCGAGTGATTAATCAAGTGATAAACACCATAAACCGATAGGTTACAGTTCATTGTTTGTAACCCTAGAGACAGAGTAAACAAACCGGAAACCCGCCATTGAATATTTGGCAGCGTACACCGGAAGTAGTACGTCACCAACATGCGTTTCCACAACACGGCCAGCAGAAACGTCACAGTCTTGACATTTGCTGAAAGATATACATATCATGAGAGACCTTGCTTTTCGGACGTTCACGGTTTACCTTGCTAACATTATAGCCTCATTATAGTCTGTCTTTGCGCTTGAGAACAGAGAGGTAGGTGTTATTGTGTAATTGTGATATAATTACAATAAAATCGTAAATATTCGTTTTTATTAAAAAATATGTAGCGTTGAGTGACTAGTGCGCAAAGAGAGAATTGGGTTTGTTAAAATGCACGCAACATTAAGCCACTGTTTACCTGTACAAGTTCTCCGAAATTAAGTTAAATTAACACATTTAGTCAGTGTAGTATTATTATTATATTCATTGTTATGGTTCAGACGCAGTCCTGCGCGCACCTCGCATTTCATTAGATCGGAGTTCAGCCGAAAATGAGCATCTGTCATCATTTACTCGCCCACGTCTTTCCAAACCTTTCTTTCTTATGTGGAACACGAAATATATGTTTTGGTGACCTTTGTCTTTCGTTTTATGGATAATGGGCAAAACAATGAGACATTTCTCAGAATATTTTCCTTACATGTTCCAAAGAAGAAAATGATGCCGGTTTGGAACAACATCAGGTTAAGTAAACCATGACAGAAGCTTGTTTCCTCTTTGAGCAGGTCCTATCAGAATGTCTCAGATGGAGCTCCTCGTCGCAAATGTAGCTGAGCTCCTCACAGCTGCTGTACAGGAAGTGTTGCAGCTCATGGGTCGGGCTGTGTTAGAGTATCAGAAAGAGTCTGCCAGAACACGCCTGGAGAATCAGAACCTCCAGCAGAAGCTCAAACAACTCCAGGAGACCATGACTGGGGATTCACGTGAGATTATGACGAGTTTATAGTTGTGGAATTAACTTGTCTACTTACTTGCATGTACAAATTTTCAATCATCTTTTTTATACTTTTAGATGAAGTCCTGAAAGTCTCTTTGCCCATTGAGAAGCCCCATTTAGAGGAGGATCATGCACAGGAAGGTCTCATTTATCTTGGAGATTCAGCTGTGAGCAAGCAGACAGAGCAGCCACAATGTCCGAGTGACAATCCTGTTCACATGAAGCTGGTTTTAGATGAGATGACTTTAGACAACAGACATCATACTCCGCAAGGGACCTGTGACTATTCTTTGAAGAAGCAGAGACCCCTCTCCAGGGTAAAGAGTAGCCCTCCAAGAAGAGTCCCAAACGCTGGCAGCAGAGAGAGTCCAGCGGCCAGCGACACTGAGACACCACTGGGCTCAAACAGAATCAAAGAGGAATCTAAACCAGAGCCTCTGGAACTTTCTGTTAGGGAAGAGACAGACAATGTGACAACACAAGCTCCTGACGTTCCTCCATCAAACGAACACAACCAGCTGCCTGTCTCGTCCTTTTCCAACAACGTTGTCCACTGTAACCAACTAGACAAATTACTAAATTCTGCTTCCATACACATTCTTAGGTCACGGGTGGAGAATATGGTCCAAACGGGGGGCATTCACGGCACTCCCAGCGTCAGTGAGAGCAGGGAGATTCTGCACAGCTGCCACGTGTGCGGCAAGACCTTCGCAACGCCCTCCAGCCTCGGAGCGCACTTCGTGTGCCATTCAAACGAGAGACCTTTCGTTTGCAAGTGCTGCAAGTTCAGGTTCAGTCGTTTAGCCGATCTGAAAAAGCACGAGCGCATTCATACAGGAGAAAGGCCATATAACTGTTCGCTCTGTGGACGGAGATTCAACCGAACAGAGAATCTCAGAAGACACTTGAGGAAGGTTCATTATGGAGCAGTACTGTGAGCTTTAAATTCACAGCATTTATTTTAGCATGTTGACTTTGGATCATTCAACAAAATCAGTGCTTATTCATATCTCAAAAGTTACTATAGTTGCTCAGTCCATTAGGCCTGTTTTTCCCCCACTTTTAATATAGTATGTTGGCAACTGTTTCCATCAAATTGAATTAAAATAATTATTAATCAATATCAGTGATGTAGCTGAAATATGTGTATTATACATTTTTTTTAATGAGAATACATGATATGTGGTAAAATTCTCATTGATCAAAGTGCAGCATTCCACTGGATTCTTGGTTTCAGTGTGGTTTGTATTTACAGCGGTGTTCTTTTATTCATTTGTGTGGCTTTTTTGTTGTTGTTTTGTATTAAAACATGTACAAAAACACACTAAACACACTGTTTCAAAGTTCGGGGTTGGTAAGATATATTTAAAAAATATTTTGAAAGAAGTCTCTTGTTCTCACCACGGCTATATTTATTTGATCAAAAATACAGTAATATTGTGATATTACAATTACAGTTTTCTGTTTAAATATAATCTAAATGTAATTTATTCCTGTGATGGCAAAACTGAATTTTCAGCAGCCATCACTCCAGTCTTCAGTGTCACATGATCCTTCAGAAATCCCTTAAGAAACTTTTCTTATCACTGTTGAATGCAGTTGTGCCACTTAATATTTTTTTCAGGATTCTTTGATGAAAGATCAAGAGAGCAGCATTTATTTACAATAGAAATCTTTTGAAACATTATGAATATATTTACTGTCACGTTTGATGAATTTCATAAAACCTTGCTGAATAGTTCTTAAAAAAAACAAACCCTACTGACCCCAAAATTTTAAACAGTAGCATAACCCTCTAGAGTCAGGCCCCACCGTTGACTATAGGAATACAACTTGGAATACATGATTCGCTAATTTCGCTCCTCTTTGTTTTTATTTGTATGGTATATTTAAAACACTTGCATAAATCTGCACATGTTCAGCTCTTCAAATCATTTAAAACTGACAGATGTTTCAAAGTGATTATCAGTTCAAAACCAAAACATCCATCCTCTATTTCTTTCAAAATCTGCTTCAGCTTCTCTTTTTGCTCCATTCCACACGCCACTCGTTCCAGTCCAATAGTGTCCAGTCTGTTTGCCACTTTGCTTGATCCAGTTCTGATAAGGATAAACGAAAGAAAGGGTTAGAAAA
>NW_015549597.1:1526292-1530343 GCF_001515605.1 Sinocyclocheilus anshuiensis | reverse complement strand
GTGTGGGGGGGGGGGTTTTGGTCGCTCAATGCAAAATTTTTATTGCAACATGCATTACACGTTTACCTTTTAGGAATGTCTGGAAATTTTGATTAATCATCTTATGACTCTGTGATACTAACTCCCATGGGTCTAGAAAATAAAACAGTGTCAGAGACCTTAGGATGGTACCATATTTAATTTTTTGAAAGAAATGAAAACGAGGCTGTGAAGAACAGAAGTAGTACAGGGCATTCAATAGATTGTATATTGTATTCAATAGATTTAACAACATACCGATTGTTCAACCGACAATATGTCAGCCTTGCTTTCATCTGCATTCATTTTAATTTGGTGTCTTAACCTGACTAACCTGACTTAAAGAAAAGAAGCTACCATGCCTTGATCAGCAAGCGTAACCAGTACTACGCATCTAAAGATAAATATGAAATGAAGATCTCTTTCATCACAACTGAACAAGTGCTTACCCTTAGTGTTTGAGAGCTGCTTGAGCGCACCGCTCGGAGAGGAATCATCGTGCAGCACAGCACGAAGACACAGGGCCTGACATGCTGCCATGATTTCATCACGCACAGAAGCATCGCTTCCCAGACACACACACACAGTACCTGGGGAAAAAAATGCATCCCATAAATGTGTCATTGCTGTTCTGTTAATAGTTCAGCATAAATTCCCTAATGTCATTTCAGATCATGTTATTATGTCTGACCTCTGTTTATATAGCAGAATTTGGGAGGTTTTTGTACCATTTTTGATTCCAATGAGATACGGTTTGCTGTTGTTCTTCAACGCCAGCTGCAGTTCTCCTGGCCTTGAAGTCAATAAGACATTTTAACAGTCAATACTGATTTCACAACAACAATATATTTGTAATTAGTAAATGAATATAAAAGCAGATGAACAGACTCTTGAACAATGTCTCCAAGCCTCACACCCAACTTTATGGGAACTGTCCTTCCAAGCGCTGCGAAGAGGAATAGAATTCCGTTAATTAGATGCATAATGAATCATTAAATGAACAAGAAAGGCATTTAAAAGTGATCAGGTTTTAAGGCCGTACACAAGAACACAGGCTCCTTCTGATTGGCCTCCACTGGACTAAGCAGTTGACCATGAAGCAGGTACTGATGGAGGACTATGGACAAGCGAGCCTCATTAAGGGTTTCCATAACAACAGAACGAACAGCTTTGTAATTGGCAAACAGGTGGAGAACAGTGAACAGGAAGAACAGGATGAACGTCAACCTGAATAAAAGAGCACAAATCAGTATCTGCTACACACTTCATGTAGACCGTGGCTTACATATCAGGGTGTAACTCACAATGGGTTATCTGTTACAAGCGGGATGAGTGCCAGGCTGACCAGCAGTCCTGCCAGGTTCACCAGGGTTTCCTTGTCAAGACAAAAAAGCAGAGAAATCATACACTAATCCCTGAAACCACTGACACACATACTGACTTCAATTTCCCTCACTAAGAGGGAATTTAGCTGGGAAATTCAAGAAAGAACAACTATCATGAAGTACATGAGAGAAAGTGAATAAAAACCTGGCTCCCATCTTTGGCGGAGATATCAGCCATGTTGTTTCTGCGAGCTTGATGGACAGTTAAGGCAGCTCTTGTTGCTCCACCAGCGACTCCTACAATGGACTGGAATGACAGAAATAGAGGAATATGCATAGCTAATTACTGTCAAGCTGATTTAAGGTTTAGAGGAAGATGCTGGTAATATTTTACCTTAAATATCCCAGCAATGCAGACGATTAGAGTGAAAAAAGGAGGGAAATGAGGGGCTGCAATCTCCATGAACATTGCCACGTCATTAAGAATGTCAGCGAAGAGCCTGAAAAGACGAGAAAGACATTATGATGTAAAATACTTATGAAAAGTATTACATTAAAATGTTTACTCAAACTAAAACTGAAATGAAAGTAATTAGTGTACCGTACCTCCATTTTTTGGCTTCAGAATCTAACTTGCTCCTGAAGTACAAGGTCACAATTAAGTACTATAAAACAAAACATCTTCCCAATCTGAATGGCTGGTCAAATATTACCCTTTGAGCCAAGCAAAAAGTATTCTTCCCAGCATCCCAGTTCCATCTGAAATAAAGAGGGAGAAAATGGTTAGAAAAGCATGCATTCACAAATGAACAGAAGTAATTTGTGCACATACCCCTAAGCAACCACGTTATTGTAGCTGCTGCAACTGTTGCTTCTTGATTTCCAACCCCAACACCCCTCAGTGAAGCCTGTGTGGCGAGTGTGCCAGACAGAGAGCTGGAAAATTATATATATCGGGGGGTCAGTAAGATTTGTTTTTTTTTAATAAAGAAATTATTACTTTTAAAGTTGGATTCAACTGATCAAAAGTGACAGGAAAGATATTTTGTTGTGGCAATTTTTATTCCAGTGTTTTTTTATTGCTTGAATACTTTTAAAAGCAAGTACTTCTGTACTTTTACTTAAGTAAAAATCTCTTTACAACTTTCACTTGTAATGGAGTAATATTTGGCCAGCAGTATCTGTACTTTCACTCAAGTAATGGAGTTGTGTACTTTGTCCACCTCCGGCTAAATGCAGTAAACTATTTTCACTTTTTATTGAGCAATAAATTAACTGTGGGGTATTTCTTCTGTTTCTGCCCATATTAAGAGTTAATATTTTTTAATTTTGCCAAAAATCTTTATGTTTGGCTAATGAATTTTCCCCCAACAACAAAATCAAAGAATCTTCAGCACTACATGAGTGTCAGATCTATGGCACTTGTACCTGCACAGTGTCCCAGAGCTGATACTGTACGTAATCCTCACTGACACTCTCAGGATACCCCTGTGGCAGGAAAACACTCTGGGAGAGGAGAGAGCAGTTAGTGATGTCTCAGAGAGTTTGTGTAAAGGATCTGAAAGACTTCCGTGTTTTTCTGTGTCAGTCGCGCACTTTAAACACGCCAGAGACTGAATTTCCCGCCAGTCTGCCGTGCGCTGCATCCTTCTGTCTCTTCATCCTCCCATCCTTCAGCAGGTATTTCCATGACTCCTGTGAGCCATAGCGCTCTGTGGCAATCACCCCTTCACAGTCCTCCATCTCTGCCATCTGCACATCAGTTAACACGTGTGCATTAAACACAAACGAGCCACTAAGCCAAACGAAAAACCAAAATCAATGACTTCAGGTCTTTTACTTTGAATTTTCACACTCAACTGTAACAGCAGTCTCACACATTGCACCTCATGCACATTATCTCACAAAATATATTTTTGAATAAAATAGTTTTCTGTATGTTGTCACGCTGTGTATGTTGGCATGCTAATAACTAAAATTACTAATACGTGAAGGAGTTTCTGCTTGCGTTTCAGTAGATCTGACTGGAATCGCCCACCTCACCCACGTCCCACGCTTCCGTGTTTAGACTGTATCGCTGCGTCATGAGTATGTCGCGGCTTCTGATTGGCTCATGGAATTTTACGTAGACGCAATCAAAACCATACAAAACGAGCGAGAAGATTCCCTGCTAGTAGTTTTATTAATTCATTTATTTAATTTCCTTATTTGTGTGGTTACATCATACACAACGATTTGTTTTATTTGGTTTGTAAATATTACACTTTGTTTAATTTTTGTTCTGTATAAATTCCTGCAGCAGCACTTTTCCTTTTTTTTTTTCTTTTTCTTTCTTTATTTGAATTAAATGAACAAGGAGAACAAGAGGGAGAAAATGAATCAGTGTTTGATTTTAAGCTGTCTGGCTTGTCCTGACCTCAGTGTGTGTCTCTTTGTTAATGTGTCAGCTGACCTTCGCAAGCCAGTGTTGTGTGCATGTGTCTGACAGAGAGAACAACAGGGCTGCGTTCAGCCCCGACAAAAAACGGTGCAAAACGTTTTTTAAACGGAAACGGTGGTGCGTTGAACACCCTGTTCTGATGCCGCTCTCTGATTTTCGGAGCCTGATGAAATCGGTATAAATACGTGTTTAATACTGCAAAATACGCTCGATGGTACAGTCACTGCCCTTGCCGTCCAGAATAAAAGAGAACATCCCAATAAAATGA
>NW_015549597.1:1498296-1525960 GCF_001515605.1 Sinocyclocheilus anshuiensis | reverse complement strand
AATAAACATGTGCAAACAATATACTTGCTCTTGTGAATTTATTTTGATGTTAATTACATTGTGCAAGCTGTCTCTTTAATACCTCGTGGTTTATATACATGCTGCTGCTGATTGGGCTGACATGTTTGAGACACCCACCAAACGAGAAAACGCATCTCAAACCCCGTTGCACACCGTTTCCAGGAAACATGTCGTTCAAACCGGAAACCGTAGCAAAACGGTGCACACCGGTTTGAGCTTGAACTTGCCCCAGGTCAGAGCAAAACTGAAATATACTGAAGCATCATAAAAGAGTTGTTTTTGGAATTTTTATTTATTTAAATTCTTGGTATTAAGTGGCAATCATTTTAGCAGCTGGTGTCATGTGCTATGGGGTATGTCATGTTAACACAATCTCCACGGCACAAACATAATTTTACTATTTATTGCCGCCAGTGTTGGGCCAGTTACTCAAAGAATGTAATATATTACTCATTACTAGTTATTCCTTTCAAAAATAATATTGTTACTTTACTTATTACTTATTACTTTCTGGCAACAGTAATTAGTTACACTAGTTACATTACTTTTTCTTCACACCCCACAGAAGTTGTAATTGTGTATCTTCCACACATAAAATTCTTCTAGAATGTTAACAACATATTTCTGCCATTGATCCACATTGGATCGCAGTCAGACGTTATTACGAACACTCAATAGTGACTGAAAGTGACATTCAAGTAGAAGTGTTGTATTAATCTCATTAATTGTCATGTGTAGCTTGAAGCTAATTGTAATTTCTCCGTTACCCATATACGGTTATATTTCATGTTGTATTTGATCAAATCACATAAGTTTGTAAGAAACCGTATAATTTTCCAAAAATATTTTTAATTATAGTAATATAATGTACCACATACTGATCAGAGGGATGTGGGTGGGATGTAATGCCAGAGTAAAGTAAAGCCACAACTTACACAACAGTGTTTAGATCATCTTTATTTCCTGACAAAATCAATATAATGCAATATTTCTATCTGCTGAATGTAAGCTTTTCCATATTTCAAGCTTGCCTGCTGCACTGGGGACATCACATGCATGTGCAAGTCATGAAAATTATGTAAATAAATCTAGGAATTATTTGATTGTTGGATTTTAAATCAGCGGGGTTGAGGCATCAAATAAGCTGTTTTATGGATGGTAACTGTAATATTATTACTGAAATCTTATTAGTGATTAGTTACACTACTAGTTACTGCAAAAAGTAATATAATCACAGTAACTAAGTTACTAGTAACTATTTACTGCCCAACACAGATTACTGCTACTTTTATTAGTTCAAAACAATCATGTAAAGCAATAGTTCTCAACCAGGGGATATATTTAGCTTGAACCAGGGGGCCTCAGCAAACTTGTCAAGATGACCTAAAATGATTTAAAATAAGACAAAATAAGCATTCCAAATACAATGAGCTAAAACAGCAACAAAAATATGATTTTATTACTTTATTACTTAAAATTCACCCCATCACCTAGGATTCCCATCTTGTAAATAAATAAGGACACACATACTTATTTACATCTATTTACCTGTACACACATCTAATACCATCTATTGTCTATTTTGTATATTTTTTGTACTGTTTGTACTCTGGAAGCTTCTGTCACCAAAACAAATTCCTGGTATGTGTAAACCTACCTGACAATAAAGCTCTTTCTGATTCTGATTGTAGATGAGATGGTCTAATTACAAAAAGGGTTGTTTTTCTAGACTTGGAAGAAAAAAAACATACAAGTGAGGTGATTTTCTCCATATTTGGACACATAGGATAAGTTGATGTATCAAGTGATATACCTGCATGCCTGGACTTGAACATAGCACCTGAAAAATGTAGACATAAATCTAACCCTCAGGTCCTGTCTACTGTCCCCCCTTTTAAAATAATCAACATGCTTGATGTTTTTTTCCAAAGAAGCAAATCAGAAACAGTATTTAATCTGTCAAAGAACATTCATGAAACATGACAGGCTGTAAATCATGCAGCTGTCCAATATTTCCGTCCAATTAAGAGATCAAACACATGCAATCTCTGTTTACCATCACAAGCCCTGCAGGGGCCTCAGCTTCCATCTCAGGAACTTGATTCTTGTGAGGCTGTGATTGCGTAAATAGAAAGAGAAAGAAACAGTGAGAGAGAATGAGTAATAGCAGCATGAAGTCAAAGCTTCTGTGTTACAAAGTCTGCAGAAGCTACTCATGATTCACAGGGACACCAAGGTGTGGTAAACAGGCTGATAAACGTAAGAGCTAAAGAATGTGAGTGGAAGTACCTCGAGCTGAGTGGGAGTGAATAAGACAGTGGGAGGGAGCAAAAAGTGGAGGTGTGGTGTTTTTAATTCTGTCATTGTTGTAGCGAAGCGGTTCAAAACGTTTCCTTCACACTCTGCCTCCTCTAAGGTCGAAACTGGAGCTAAAGAAGCTGTACTATATAGTTCACATACATAATTGAAAACAAGAGGAAGTTTGGATGGGAAGTCGTCTCGAATCGAGTTGTGACAGCGACATGTGACATCTTTTTCAAAGGACACTAGAACTTCTGTCACTACATAAACTGAAAGAGTTATTAGCAGAGTACCGATCACCAGCCACTTTCTACTCTAGCAAAAACACCAAACTTATTTGGTTATTAAATACCTTTGGATCTCTGGTCAGCCTGAGGAATTTTGGACCCTTCTTCCCTCAAGATCAAGTCTGGGCGAGTCTGTAAGTACTGAGAGCTTTGGTTTCAATAACTGTTTCAACTGGCATGTTTTTCATTGCTGCTACCTTCAGAAAGATTATTATCTTTTTGGAGGCAGACTTTACACAGCTGAGATTTCGATTTATCACGACAGTCTAGCCAAAATTAGCAAATGAGATCTGTCAACACTCTTGTAATACTGATGCCAGTTACTATCATGCCATGACTCTGTCTCTGTCCATACCTGTTTTTCAAGCCCCAGCACAATAAGAGATCATAGAAACGCACTTCACCTTAAATGCTTTAGAAAAACCCTTTGAAATTGTTCTAATATACATTTATTCCCCCTCTTATTTTTTATTTGTATTTTTTTTAAATACTCCTATCAAAACTGAAAGCAGAAAATCACTGTCAAGAACCAGTTAAACCAGCTTGCTATAAATCACTGCTTGATGTTTAAAACTTGATTCAGACAGAACTTGAACTACACTGTAACCATTGTAGTATAAAGTACACTACAAAATCATCAAAATACAGTAATGTGCCATTACTTCCATGCTGACTCCCTTATATTTATACTTTGTTATTTGTTACTTTGAACAGAGATGTGCGCAAACGAACTAAGAGAAGTGAAAGTTGAGGATGCTTTACTTGAACAGCCTGAGCCGAGGGCTGACTCGCACAGCATCACCTGTCATGACATCTGTAAGGACACAGACCATCGTAAGCTAGCCATCTGCAGCATCATATGTGGCCTCTCCTGCTTTGGAATTATGTCCCTCAAGTACTCCGTCAAGGTAACTAATGCTTATCAGTGCTGTTTGATTGCATTACAGCACTACTATTGTAATAAGTATCACTAAGCTCTATTTAAACTTATTTTTAAACTTAAATGGTTTAGTAACCCACCCATGCAGTCTCATTAAAAGGTTCAAGAGTGTAGACAAATGCAAGATGTGAAATGAAAACAAACACTCCAACTGGCTTCCTCAAGTAGGCCTATTTTCATGACTGATGATCTTATTTAATTATTAACAGTTTGGATTTGTTCTCATATACTGTACAGCTATTCAAAGACACTCAGCTGAGATCTGTTGCCAGTAACATAAGATACTGTTGGTAAAGATGAGACACAATGAAACAAAAGAGTACCATGAAACTTAACTGCAGTCAGTGATGAAAGAAACGTATGCATGCACTAATATAATCTAAGAATCGAAAAAAAAAATGGAAATCTAACACCTTTCCTCATTTGTTTTCAGGCTCGAGAGACAAGAAAAAGACTTCAAAATGAAGACTGTCCAGAAACACGAGAGATGGTTAAGAAATACTCAGAAAAGGCGTGTAAATGGGGAATTGGGTCCATTGTAGCCTGGGTGGTTTTAATTCTCATTTTTCCATTGCTTCTGGGATTTCTGTCCTTTGTTGTAACCTTCATAGATTGACACTGAAGAAGCGTTTCTACCGTTAAATGAGCAACCAAAGCAAATGAACTGTAGAAGTGCAGAAACAGACTCTTTCAGTGCTCACACCGGACACTGCATCTAGACCATCCACAAATGTAACTTGATGACAATAGGTTGGATATTAATGGTCATTATTTAAATTCTGTTTTGAAAGGTGCTTGTCCTTAGTTTGGATCAAAGGTCCACAACTTACTACCTATAACATAAGAGGATTCAACAGTTTGCACAAAGGACTAAATATTATGTGTATGCCTTCTGGTAGCAGCAAAACATACTGGATTAGTGACATACTTTAAAAATACAGTAACTTTCAGGAATTTGTTACATGCATGAGATGGAGCCATGCATAAAACCATCAGCACTGTCCAGACAAAAGCAATTTTTACACTTCAGCAAGCTGATTTTATTTCTGCTCTTAAATTGGAAATGAAACATTGAGACACTCACAGAGAGCACGGCAGTCAAATGTTGAGATATGGATGTGGTTACATTATTAACATTCTGTTCTTGTAAATAAGTTGTACTGTTTCAATACCTTGTGCTTTTGATGTTTTGTACACTGCATGCATTTCAGATTTTGTAATAAAATGTGTAACAGTCAAAACGCACCTGCTCATTGTGAACTTCTTACAAACAACTCGACAAAACACCAAAATACAAAACACAGTTCAATTGTATTCTATTAGAAATACAGAACGCAGACTTCTATACAAGTTTACACACAAACCATTCAACGTGTTCAAACACCACAAGCAGCATTATAAATCACTACATCAAAGAAGAACAAAAGCCTAAATTATGTGAATGGACTATAGTTAGAGTACCTGAGTAAAAGCACAGAATGCACTGAAACCTTTAAATCCTTTATGCTTCTAGATGAAAAGCATCAAGCATAATCTAAAAATTAACAATGCAAACTTTTGTCTCACTGGTAACTCGCTGTATTCAGTGCTGTCACTACAAAGTCCTTTGTGGCGTCTCCTTTATAATGAAACCCACAGGCCATCGTGAGAGTGTATTAATAAGGCATTCATCTGAACCAAAGAAGCTTAAATGTTTTAAAAGAGGAATATACTGAGCGAGGAAAGGTTTATGATTCTTCATTTGAAACACTTTCTGATACGGAGATGTGGTGAGTAGGAATGAGAGATATCTTAAGCCGCAGATTCATGTAAACAAGTGCTTTCTTTGAATGGTTATAAATGGACGAAACAGAATGGAGCTGTTTCTTGTTAAATCAGTCAAATCTACAAAATAAACACCATTACCTTGCAAAATATATAAAGAATGTGATGTATTCTTTACAGTACATCAGTAATAAAGCATTTTACAGCTCTGCGAGTCTATTTATTGTCGCTGTGTTGAATTTACAGTAAATTTTAACATAATACATACAAATCCCATTGTTTGGTACAAAACAACCAAGACCTCTGCCTCAGCCCGCAACCTGCTGAATTGCCATCCAGGTGTCCAACTCCTCAAGTTTGGAGTAAAGGAGGGACTCCAGCTGCGGCAAGGTGAGGCCATCCTCCACACTGGAAGAGACCCCTACACCTCGTCTGGTTCTACAGATCCCAGCGCTCCTCTGGGCTCCACCCGCCGCCATTACACCGACCAGAGGTTTCTTGGGCTTCCTGGCAACACCCAGTTCAGGGAATTCGACAAAGCGCTTCACCTTTTTTTGGCCCACGACGGCCTGAGAGCCATCACGCCGGTTAAGAGGCACCTCAAATATGGTTTCCAAACGTCTGAAAGAGTTTGTAAAACTTGCTTCACTGATCAGAGTATAAAAGAGAAAGAATAAAACAGCCCACTAAAATCTCAAAACCTAACCGCATGCTCTCAACGTAAATTCAAGTCTTAAAAGGGATAGTTCGGCTAAATATGAAAGTTTCATCATCATTTACTCACCTTCATGTTGTCCCAAACCCAAAAGTCTTGAAAAACAGAATATGATATTTTAAATGAAACCTGAGAGATTTCCATCGCTCAACTGAAAGTCCAGGTAACAAAAACAAAAACAGAAGATCCAAAAAGGTCATAAAGGTGTCATAAAATGAATCCATATGAATTGTGTGATTTAATCAAAGACTTGTTGAAGAGATATGAAAGACAGAAACCTTCATTTTAAAAATATCTTAGTTTGTTTTTTCCAAGATTAACCAAAGCCCCATGGGTTTAGAACAACATGAGTGTGAGTAAATCATAATAGAATTTTAATATTTGAGTGAACTATCACTTTAATATACTGCATATTAATGTCAATTGCATTTAAGACTGTAGCTGGTAGACATTAAGTCACTGGTGATGTGTGTATCAAACTGTGATATGTGGTATGAAATAAAACTATGGAATAATTAGTATAGTTAAATAGAAGAAAACTAAATGCACTAGCCCACATTTTTACTTTGGCAGCATAAGAACAGACTGATAGCTTTAGAGCTGCACTAAAAAGCCACTGGGCTATTGGGATGTTCTGTCTGCCCCCAATGTCTGTGAGTACTAGAAATCCTGAAGGTCAGTTAAATAAAGATATGATCATAAAATCAATAAATGCAACCAGTCTGAAAGGAGTGCCAAGCACTTCTGTCAGTTTGATTACCAAATATATAGAGAACCAATTATTAAGTTGATAAATGGGTGAGTAACTCCGTTATCCAGAAAACAAATCATTAGGAAAATGTCTCACCCATCAGGAGGTTTGCTGAAGTTTTTGTTTGTGTAGATTTCCTCCAAGCTGAAATCCTTCTTCTTTACTCTATAAAACACAAAACAAGAATGAAGTACAGTTCCTCTGATGAAGTACAGACACACACATTGTTATGACCAAGCCTATATAAAACCTTCTCTTCACATACACACCTGATGACCTTAGGAAGGCCCATAGGGGTGAGATTATTCTGAGGCTTTGGAATCTTTTTACGGATACGAATAGAGGACACCTTTCCATGCTGACCATCCTTGATCTCCGTCTGTTTACACGGAGAGCGAAGATGCAATTAGGATCAAGAAAAATGACACATTTTAGACCACAAACCAAAGTTAAGAGAAAACTCACACCTTGATTTCAGAGTCTGATAATGCTTTCTCCTCCGAGATGGCTGCAGAGAGTTTAAGGTCAAAGTTGGATCTCTCTTCATCTATCGACTCCTCACACTCCATCTGAAGCACCCGACTGTCTCCTTCCAAAGAGCTTTGTGAAAACGCACTTGAGGAAAGAAAAAGTAGGATTTTAACAACTGACTTGCATCTTTATTAACGTCTTCTTATGGGAAAACATCTGAGATCATCAGCATGATAGATTATACAATAACAGGTCATAAAAAGCAAGCATACTCCGATAAGGAGGCTGGGAATTTGTTAAATTACCTGCAGAGTGATGAGACAGAGGTGGAAGGTGTCTCAGGGCTGGGAGTGACAGAGGAAGGACCGGTTGAAGCATGACAGGACGTGAGGGTGGAAGAAAAGGGGGGACTGAAGGGGAACGGTGATGATGAGGTGACAAAACTGGAGGCAGCTGAAACACTGCCAGTGCTGGTGTCGCTAGCATGACTACGCCCTTGGCTTGAGCTTTTAGACAAGAACGCTAAAGGACTGGACAAAAAACACGAGGCAAGGGCTGTGAGGTAGGTGGAGGGAGAATAAGGGGAAGAGGGGCACAAAGGGCCACCCCGACTAGCAGGGTACACCTCCTTACGGAGACACAAAGGAGCAATTTCGCGCTCAATCTCCACACTGCAGACGGTGTGCCGGCGAGTGCGCTTGGACGGAGAGTGAAGGTGGATGGGCAGTGGTGTGGGTGAGCTCTTTCTGCTGGGTGAGGTAGTGCTGTTGTCATGCGTGTGGGACCGGGGGAAATGGCAGTCACTGAATACTAGGGACGGGATTTCGGGGCAGGAGTAGCTGCGCAGGAGGCGGCTATGACCGCTACCTGACAACGATACTACTGGAATGACTTCCGTCGCCTTTTCTTGGCTCTCCGCTTCACTGTTACCTCCAATAGCACCTCTCCTTTTTGCAACCAAACCATCTTTTCTTCTTGATCGGATTAAATTCTTTGTGGGTCTGCTTAGTTTTCTTTCTGAATGCACTGGAACTGTCGAACCAGGCGACAGAAGTTCCTTTATTTCTTCTCTTGCTTTCAGTCCAGAAACACATGTCTCCTGCTCCTCAGCCGAAATAACAGATTGTTCGCTGCGCAGTAGTGTTCTTTTTGAAGGCTTACGTGGTCCTGCTGGATCAACCACTGAAGTCACGCTGAATTCCTCAAACTTGTGCTTGAGTGGACGAATGTTTCTCTTCTGCAAAGCATCGCTTGTAATTTTAAGATGCCGTCTTGTTTTTCGAGTTTCAATGGTCTTCTCAGACTCCTGTGACTGCATAGGATACTGAAACTCTTCTGATGAACCATTCATGGTATTGTCAATCAGGACATTCTGTGTACCATTTTGAGAGGATGTAGTATCAGTGGCATCATCTTCATTTCTAGAGGTCAGCAAAGTCCTACGTTTTACATTTTTTCTCAACTGACTTCTAATTGTCTTGTTCTGTCCCATTTTATCTGAGGCCTCAACAGAATGTTTCATCTCAACATCTGCAGCATTACTAATACCGACAGGCACATTTGAGTCTTGGCGTGGTTGCATTATAGAAACCCCTTTCCTGTTTTTCCTAACCTGAACAAATGTTTCTTCCCCCTGGTTTATTTCCAATGCGATGTTATTGTTTTTTATTTTTCTATTCCTCGGAGGTCTTCCCTCTTTAGCATTCTGCAAATCACATTTCCCCCTTGCCTGCAAGTCTTTCTTTGTCTGAGGAGCTTCTCTGCATCTCTTTGGCCTCACTTCTCGGACAGCCGAGTGGTGTGTCCACTCCATACTGTTTTCAGACGGTGATTCCTTCATCTCCAAATCCAGAGGCTTTGATCCGGTCACAAAAGTGGCCAGTTCAGTGGAGGTGGGTCCAGCCGACCCTGACAGATATTTCTTTCTAGGGCTTTTCCTGGTGGCCATACGTGAAAAGGATTCTTCGCTGCCAACTGTACTTGTGCCTTTATCTATCAAATCAAAATCAGAGGAAGTGCTAAAAGAGGAGACTCCAGGATCAGGCTTGTTTACGCTACTGTCAGACACTGGTTTCAACAGGTTTGATTCCTCTTCTGAAAAGTTGGACTTACGATTATGTCCACAGGCTGTGTCAGTGCTACGGGTCTGTCTCTCACTTGACAGAGGATGCAGAACAACCAGCACATCCGTCTGAAAACTGGCCTGGCTGGACACACTCATGGCACTTGCAGAATTCAAAAGTTTGTCTGTGGACAGATCTGATTCAGTTCTGAGGAAAGGGCTCTGTGCTTTACAAGGACTGACATCACGTGTCACATCCTGAAGGATGGCTTGTGTCTGGCTTGAAGGACGGTCTATTTGATTTTCTTCATTTGATGATGCCTCGTTGTGCATTTGAATATGATCAAATACTGGTTCGTGGTTGTTACTTGTTGAAATTGTACAAAAATTCAGTCTCTGTGCAACTCTGTGGCGTTTTGGAGCAGTGCTGCACTGCACCTTTTCTGAAGAAGGCCTTTTTGGAAACAATCTATTTCTACATTTGTCAGTCTCGGCTTCCTCAGTCCGGGTTGAATTTTCAACATTTGACTCTATCAACTTTTCATGTTGATTAGGAAGTGCGATCAAGGACAGAGAGTCACTGGGCTTAAAAAGCCGAACAGGGCTCATGACAATCTCAGTAAAGCTAGCCATCTTGGATTTGAATGACTGTAGAAGTGGCCCAAACTCCCATCTTTTTATTGCTGAAGGGCTCTCTGGGGAATCCCTCTCCACTGGCTTTTGGCCGTGGCTTTGCTCCTTTGCAGGGCTGCCATCTCCTAACTGTGAGCTCACACAGGGTGATACCAGTTTGTGGTTTTCTCCTCTAAAATCAAGAAACAAAAGACATTTCAAGCATGTTTGCTGGCTAAAATTACAGATCTTAATATTTTGTCTGATGCAGCATCACTCACTCTGAATTTTGCTCCTCCATCTCAGCTTCAACTCCAGAGCTTGTCTGAAAACAAGGGGGAAAAAAAGAGAAGTGGATGAAGACATAGATTTTGCAAGTATTTTAGAATTAGTTAGTAAAAAAAAAAAAATCTACTTCATGACAAAAAATGCCAACCTGCAACTTACAGTATAAAGTACTTCATAGATTTCACCTCACTGGACGAAAAATTTTTAAAATGGGTTTTACTTCAGATTCAGAAACATGCTCACATTGTACACAAAACACCCCAGACACATATTTTCATGTCATTTGGCATTGCACCTCAATTTAAAAAATTGGGAAAACGTTACTGACTCACTATCCAACCTTATGGGATGTCACATCCCATTGTCTCCCTCCCTCTTTATATTAGGTGACATATCCATAATCAATTTAAACAATACAAATAGTCAAATACTCCTAGTGGCTCCAACTGTCACCAAGAAAACTATCCTCATGAACTGGAAATCAAGGAATACCATACATATTACATCTTGGAAAAACTTACTAATAGAGTAACTTATTCAAAATAATACAACAGAATTACACCCCTCTTGGTTATCTCTCATAAACTTCCAACAATCGTGAATCCGCTGACCTTCTTTGTCTGAAGCCATCCTCAACGATACACCTTCATCAATATCTAAACAAGATTGGGGGAGGGGAGTTAGGAGGAGGTAGCAACACTGACTAATATTAAACCTAATTAAAATACTTATAAAAGATTAAATTAATTTTTCTCTCTCGGTCTCTTTCTCCCCACTTTCGTCTTCCTTTTTTTTAAATTTTTTTTTTTTAATATTTTTCCTCTTTCTCTTTCTCTTATCCTGCCTGTGGGCCCCAGTTGGCTGTGGCATCTCAGTCCCTGCCCTGTGTGGTTCGGATCAGTTGGGGTGATGTGGGGCCGGGGACCACATACAACTCAATGATGTATATGTATAATATAAAACTACTAAAATCTTGTAGTTACTGATAACAGGTCACAACCCATGCAAAGCTTCACTGGTGTGTAGGTATTGCTGAGCAATTTAGGATTATGGCTAGGATAATTATTCACCAGGAATTTATCTTTTTTTTTTATAAAGTCAGAAAAAAAAAGGTAAAAGAAAATATGTATACACCTAAGAGTTCATGGTTGATCAATATTCAAAGGGCTTATACATTAATGCTAAAAATGTATTTCACCATGGAGAAAAACAATAGGAGTTTTTTTTTAACCTGACTGTTGCACTCAATATGAACAAAGACAAAAGTCAGTAGCATCTGATATTAAAGTGAATTTAATTAACCGTGAAGACAGATTTTTCCCACATTTCTCATACCTGGGTTAACTTTTTGCTTTTGTGTAATTCCAAATACATTTAGTTGATATTAAACAGCATAAATGACTTACAGGTAAACTAGGTAAGTTTGGGGAATGAGAAATTTTCCTCCTACTGTCACCACATAGAGAACAAGCGTAACTGGAGTCATGTGATCATAGAACCAGTGTGTCGACTAGTGGCAGAACTAAATGATTAGATGTAAAGTGCAAAACCCAAACAACACCCCTTTTGGTTTTACAACTCACTGTCTACACTTTTCTCTACTTTTGCATTTTTTTCTCTGAATGGCTCACAAAGGTGTGCCACTGTTAGTTCTATTGTGTCTGTCTTCCCTCCCTGACACCTTCATATGACTCTTATAACAGTAACACCTCATGATTATGACGAGCTATTTTACTCAAAAAGATGATGTATGGTTATAAAAGTAATCAATAGACTGATCAATATGATGATTATTCCAATACTGGATGTCTTACAGACTGAGAGTTTTAGGGCTTTTTAGGGCTCTTTCCATTGGGCTGTACCAGTGAACACAAGTTAACCAATGAACTTTGGGTTATTTCCGCAATATGACAGTTACAACACAAATAAGCTTGATGTATGTCCAATGTGAACACCTCCAACCAATAGAAGGCGGCAGAATAAAAGTTATTTTAAAAATGGCTGATCTGACCAGATTCCACAGTTAAGAATTTAGCCAGGTGGACCATTAATTAATTGTGGCAAACTAAATAAGTGAGACCAATAAAAAAAAAAACATATTACCAATTTTTGGCTCAAAAAGATTGATAAGAACAAGGTATAAGTATAGGTGCTTGGGTGGACAAAGACTTAGATGCGGGGACTATCATCTCGGCTTTGTTGCTCTGTACAATAAAGTCTTATTTTGCCATCTGGAACTCTGCTTCTCGAGCTTCACTGAGAAAAACATTGCTTGCTCCGACAGTTGTGACTTAAGTCTTGATAAAGAAGTAGTCAGATAATTGTGTTGCAGTGACCAAGGAGAACAGTGAAAGAAGTGCTGAGGGATGACAAAAACATGAAATTACCATGCTGTTTTCGTCTTGCATGATGATGAGCTCAAGTGTTGAGACTGTGGCGACTGAGCCTCATCGTTGAGTCTCTTTTCTAGTCCTGAGACACAGTCCACTCTTTCTGTTTGCCACACTTATTTCTAAAACATCACAACAGTGGAACAAGCAGGTCATTGGTTAACCACTTCACTTGAATTTACTAAGGATGAACAAAAGGATAGGAAAAGGTTTAACAAAATTACAGCTTGCAATTTCAATATGAAAATGAGTTAATAAATAACCTTTATGCAGTAACTGTCACATTAACTGCATACCCCTATTAGGAACAGCCACAAAACATGTAATAGTGCATAGTAAAGACAAGGTATGCATAAGCATTTTTTTTTTTTTAAGTGAACTTTTAAGTTAAAAAGCTATAATAAATGTCCGTTTGACAATACTTTAGCATCTGCTCTCCAATATTTCCTAGTCTACCAAAAACACAAATCTTGATCGAATAATTACGGGGATAGTGATTAAATTAATGATTAAAGGGACTCAAAAATGCTCATATCGTTCCAAACCCGCATGACTGTCTTTCTTCAGTGGAACATAAAAGAAAGTATTTTGAAGAATACTGTGGTGACCAAACAACAACATAGCCCACCAAGACATTTCTCAAAAGATCTCGGTTTATGAAATAATATAACACAGGTTTGGAATGACATGAAGGTGAAGAAATGATAAATATTTCAAAATAACGTCTTGATCATAATGTTTCCATTTGGTACCTGTGTGAGTAGGTAGTACTGTAACTGTATTGTAATAATACTGTCATGTGCTTTTGTGTGTGTGTATATCTTATCAAATCTTCTCGTTCACGACCACTGAATGATGTATTAACAGATGTAAGGCTGTGAATACAGTACTGATTCGCGTGTAAGCTTTTATTAATTTCACATGCTGACTTACCAATCTTTAATTGAGCTAAAGGACAAATCAACACAACATAAACGCCTAGCAAAAAATACAATAAAAAGAATAAATAAATCTAATTCGAAAAGAAATCGAAACCCTTTAATTAGTTCTCACACACTGATGCTGTGTACGGTGAGAATATAATATTGTCCGTGTTTGATTAAATGCGGTTCTGTCGTCAGGGCATGTAACGTTATTAATAGTGGCGAATAGGATAATTAACTTGCAAACTGTTACACATCGAAGCGTTGAGCTCACTAACGGTCAGCACTGCGTTGAAAGCCGGTAGAATTTGTTTTCTAATATTTTGCTTGGAGATCAAACTTAGTATGGAATTAGATGTTTTTAACAGAAGTATAACAAGTTTTCTCGTCGTTTTAATGTGTTACAGAGCGGAAAAACAAACCATAACCGCAGTCAAACAGATTCCCAGCTAAATTCTCAAAACACAAACGATGAAACCTTACTAATTCTTCAGGAGTTACAGTCATTAATTACGTTGCCCAGCAGCCGCTCTATTAGAAATGTAACGTTACGTTCCCAGACACTGGTGTGGTTTTGTGTACGTCGTCGACGTAAATTGTGGCTAGCTGGGCTATGCTGCTATCTACGCACAAACCCGTCAAATACATTGCATTAAAAGGGTATTTTACTATCTTATACATCAGACACAGATGAAAATTATAGACCTAAAATACACACTAACCTAAAATCGTCTGAGGGGAAACGTGCGGTGAGGCTGTGAAAGCATCTCCTTTAGGCGTTGTTTCTAAAACACCGATGTTTGTGTGACATTTCCATGCCGGACTGCGCCCGAGTCTCACCATTGCACTGACTGTTCAGACCTATCAATCGGTGCGAGCTGTGTTCCCGGTCTGTCGGAAGAACCAATCAGAAGCTCGCAAAGTATGAGATGTCCCGCCCCTCGGGTAAAGTCTAAGATTTCAGCCAATTAGAACTGTTCAGCGCCAGCGGACTGACCAATTGTGTTTCAGGAGGGAGAAATGCAACCAATAGCGAGGCCGCGAACAGCCGTCTTTGTCCCCGTGTGAACTTCAAAGCTTTCATTGGTTTATGTGGAGCCCCACGGTTTGAATATTGAATCTTGCGTGAAGCAAAATAGCGGCGCTCTTTAAAATTGTGTATCCAGTAAACGTGCATGCGTCAGAATAGTTGTAACATTAGCCAGAACACCAGGTTGGATCGTCATCCAGCCATAAAGTCTTTATTTTAAAACACATGTATCAAACACAGGTGCACATACTAGTGTATGTGTGTATATAAGACAAAGACAATTATTGAAGAGTAAACAATTATTCAGAGAAGCCCTTTCAGATGGGCAGAAGAAATCAATTAAAATCAGTGAAATAACTCATCAACAGATCATGTATAAAGTTCAAAGTCTATTCTCTTTGAGTTGTAGAACGGGGCACCTTCTTGGTCAATCCTCTTACAGTACACTCCATCCTTGAAGTAGCCTTCATCCACCCAGTCCTGGAATAAAAGATACAGCCACATTTACTTAAATGTATTTACGTACTCACTTAAACGTTCACAAAAAAAAAAAATAGTATTTATCCTTAATCAAAAATACTTAAACATCAAATAAAGGGCAAACATTTACTCAATGGTGATGCATGTAATTTTTTGCTACTAGAAGCACCAAACATAAATGCAAAAATGTTTTTAAACTGGTTCCCAAACCACTCTTCCCCATCTACTATTAACCGCCACTAGTTAAAGGGGTCCTATTATGCTTTTTCAACTTTAGTTAGTCTGTAATGTTGCTGTTTGAGCAAAAAAAAAAAAAGATCTGCAAAGTTACAAAGCTCAAAGTCCACCTCAAAAGGAGATATTTTATTTAACAGAAATCACTTTTAAAAAACTACAACGAACGACTCGTTTGGACTACAACGCATATTTTCCGGGATTTGTGATATCACAAATATCGACGAATGGGACGAGACCTGGTTGAGCTGCACTAGAGAAGGCAACGAGTGTTATCACTATGTCAGAGACACGCTAGCTTTCCCAAGGCAGATGGACTTAGAGTGGTTACAATCATCCGGGTTTAAATCACGCTCAAATTGATTTGATTTTGACTCAATATTTACACTGAAGCACGCATGCGGCTATGGTAAGGGGCGTGACATTTCCCGACCAGGCGCTGAGTGCTGCCAATCACAACACACACTGGCCCAGCTAACCAATCACAGCACATTTCGTATTTCAGAAGGCGGGCCATCATTTGATACAGGAACTATTTGAGCCGTTCATGCCAGACTGGGGAGAGAGGTGTTGTAATAATGTAAAATATGTGAAAAATAATGTGTTTTTCGAACAAGTATGAGATCCTGTTCTAGTACACCCCCAAAACAAAATCAAGACTTTGTAAAAGAGCATAATAGGACCCCTTTAAGTCAATGCCTCTAACTCAGACCACTCCAAATAAATAAATAAAACAGCAATAATGAATCTATCAGTGTTTACAATTTTAAAACCATTTTAATATTATAAATAATGTGTCAATTACTTCTGAAATTTAAAGTTTCATATTAAAGCACTGATAACGTCTTACCTGCATCTGTTGGCTGCTGAAGGGCCCATAAAGCTCAGAGGTTTCCTCATTGTCCCATTTGTACTCCCACATGACCTCATCACTGACTACAGAGAAACACAAAACACATGACTGCTATTACTAAGGGGTCAGCCATGAATCAAATAATCATAAAAGACGACTGGCAATAAAATTTTCAGGACTCATTCCAAAAAGTTGCTACACTACTACTAACAAAAGTTCATATTTAAATTGTATCTAATCATGCCAACTTTAAAAACACATCCTTGTCCAATCACTTACTTCTGCTGTTGTCTTTATCCTCATCCTTTTCTGCAGCATGCTTCTCATCATACTCTTCAGCGAACATGTCTAGCTCATCTTTTTCCTCTTCATCATCCTCTAGTGTTCTGGCTGCCTTTCCTCGAGTCATCCCCTTCAACTTGTAGGCCAGTTTTTCATAAGTCTGCTGATAAATTTCAAAATCTCCAATCCCCACCAGTCTATCTGCCAATGCTGTCAGTTTGTCCAGTTTACCAGCATCTCTGTTCGAAGTCTCTTTTTTCTCCTCCTCCCCTTCTTTCAGTCTCCCTTTCTTCTTCTGTCCTCCAAGACCGCCAAGTCTTCTCAGAGCAGCAGCCACTGTTTCTCCAGGCAGCATCAGCTCAATGACGGCTTCTGTGAGCTGATAATGGCTGTACGTAGCCAGAGGGTCTTCTGCAGGTCCTTTCTCCTCCTCTTCATCTTCCTCACTGTCTTTCCGCTGCTCCTCACGTTTTATTTCCTCTTCTGCTTCGTCTTCATCACCAATTCTTCTCTTCCGCTTAGCTGCAAGGCCTTTCTTCTTTTTCATGGGCTGCTCTTTTATCTTCACCTGTGTGAAGAGAAACAGTGTGATCAATGATATGTGACCCTGGACAAAAAAACAGTCATAAGTAGATGGGTATATTTGTAGCAATAGCCAACAATACATTGTATGGGTCTAAATTATAGATTTTTCTTTTATGACAAAAATCATTAGGACGTTAAGTAAAGATCATGTTCCATGAAGATATTTTGTAAATTTTCTACCGTAAATATTTCAAAACTTAATTTTTGATTAGTAATATGCATAGGTGAGAACTTCATTTGGACAACTTTAAAGGCGGTTTTTTTTTCATTCATTCATTATTTTGTTTTTTTTTGCACCCTCAGATTCCAGATTTTCAAATAGTTGTATCTATTTGTAAAAATATTGTCCTATCCTAACAAACCATACATCAATGGAAAGCTTATTTATTCAGTTTTCAGATGATGTATAAATCTCAATTTCAAAAAACTGACCCTTATTAGTGGTTTTGTGGTCCAGGGTCTCTTAAAATAGGGTCTATTTCTTAAATATTTGAACTTCAAGCTTAAACTTAGATTATCAACTATTTCTCAAAATCCATGCAATAAAATGTACCCAGTCGATATTGTCCAGCCAGTTGTCTCTGATATCTTTCTCTTTGTTGACAAAATAGTTTCCCTCTGAATCAAAGTGTCCCTCCTGCATTTCCTCGACGAGATTAAAAGGGGTAATGCGTACACCCTCCTCATAGTCAATGGTTGCCATTTCCTGACCTGTAAACACAAAGAAAGTCTAAGGTAAGTAATATTTTAAATTATGGAAATCATAAATAAAACACAAGCAATCTAGTTTAAAATTACTTTGTCATTTCTCAGCCTTTTAAATAGCAGGCACTACAAATGTCTAGAGGAAGAGCCAAAAAAACATTCTGCAATGTGCATAACATTTATTTTATTATCTGCATGAGGCCAAATTATTATTCACAGACCTTCCACATCGTCACTGGCAAGGATGTCATATTTGCTGCTATTTTCTCCATCCTCTCCTTCATCTTCCTCATCACTGTCCAAAGAGTGTTTCTCCTTAAATCTGCATCCTGGGCCACTCACACCATCAACAATCTGGAAAAAGACATTGGATAGAGCAGAACAGAGCATGCGATTTCACAGAACAGCACAATCTATTACAACAGAATAACAATATGCATGGTGATGCAACAGAACACTTTGACAACATTAAAGAGTTATATGGAACCGACCTTCTTCTTCGGAACATCTTCCAAAGTAATCTCCCCATCTCCATCCTCAAATGTCACTTTCCTCTTCGACATGCTAAACGAGGCACAAGACAGTTGACTACAGTTTTGTTGAGCGTGTATAGTGTACTCATCTAGTATACACTGTCAAAGTTGGTTACACTTTATTTTGATAATCCACTTTAAACATTCTACTAACTATGAGTAACTTTGCAACTACATGTCAACTAATTCTCATTAATTTGCAACTACATGTCTACTAACTCTCAGAGTAGACTGTTAGGTTAGGTTTAGGGTTAGTAGAATAAGTTGACATACTTGCAAAGTTTCTCATAGTCAGTATGCTGTATGTTGTGGACCCATCAAAATAAGATGTTAGAAGATAATAAGCAGACAGTCTACTAATACTCTAATGACTGCTAGTTGACATGTAGTTGCGAAGTTACTTACTGTTAGCAGAATGTCTAAAGTGGACTATCAAAATAAAGTGTTACCTGAAAGTTGTATACTCTTAACATAACTCTCAGACTCCATAACAGATTGAATTCATGAAACCTGTGCATATGGAGTGGTTTAATGGTTTAAAGCTAATTAGCGAGACTTCGTATAAAACCAAACTAATAGCAGTTGACTAGAGGGCACATAACTGCATGCCTACACAGCATAAACTCCACCTAAAATTAGATATTAAAGAATTGGGCCTATACTTTATGCACATATTCAAAACTGTGATAATATATAATAACCTAATACAAACAAAATTTGATCAAGTATCACATTTAATTGTTCAGTATTTACACCACTGCTGTGCAATGCGCGAGCTAATGCTGCGAGCGTGTGCGTACGGAGCGCGTAATTTACGTCAAAGTGTGCCAGCCTTATATCTATGGTGCCAGCTAGCTAACGTATATAAAAACCGTATATAAAATACACTTTAGCTCGACCTACACAGACGCTTAACAGACTGGCCAGATGTAAACAACAAAAAGAAAATACAGATAAGGAATGAACCCATGGTAAAATGTTTAGTTACCTGGATGTTATGCTCCCCGCTGCGCCATTCAAGCACGCTAAAACCGGAAAAACGTCATTGGCGAGATTCTGTCCGACTCTCTATCGCCACCTGCAGGTGAACCGTTAATGACGCACACTGCGATTAAAGCACTTCTGTGACCTGACGTCCATCACTTGATCTGCTCGGAAATTTGACAAAAACCTTCTGATTTACCTTTCCAAATGATTGTTCTGTTGTTTTCAGATGAGTGTCTGATGTTACAGTTAACACTGGCTTACTCTTTGGATAGAGAAAAACCTCTTTATTGTAATTATAATGCGTCTCTGTGAAAACTAAATACAGAAAGGTGTGTTTGAGAAGCAGAACAACTGTGCAAAAGCCAGCATTTGCAAACGCACTGTTCTGATATAATGTATCTAGTAAATATTTGATGACAGCCAGAATTAGAAACATGAATCGATAATATGCAGAGTATCTGTTTTTATTTATTCACAAGCGCTTACTTCCCTCATTTTTTTTGTCTATAGATAAATTAATTAATAGCCTGTTTGTTGGGGCTGTGAAAGCGCACATGTCGCTGCTGTATCATCATGAAGTCTAAAGAGAACAGGGCATCGGCTTTTGTTACCAGGAAGTGCGTCGCGTTATTTATATTTCAACACTTGCGAGACCGGCGTGAGGGCGCGCGCTGGTAATACGAAACTTATAATATCACTCTGCTCTTTATACGATTCCCCGGGATTGAGGAGCTTGGCCTGAAGTGATGTTTTGCCACTAAGGTTGTATGGATAGCCACAATAAATCAACGGAAAGACACTGCCAAAAGTAAGTTGCTGCACCTGACAAACACTGAGCCGGTCTGGCAATGTTCCGGTCATGCCAGTTTCCTTATTTATCCTTTTAAAAAGCGCATATAGCTGCTTCAAGGACACATACTATTTACGTGGCAACATATACTGTCTAGCGCACTGACAGACACCGCGTGAACCGGATAGACAAGTTATTCACGTATGATTTCATACTTGCTTAGAATTAAATGCACGCGTGTTTTATTTATTTATTTTTTTTTAAAGAAAGAAAGAAATTGACGATGGCAAATTAGATTCATCCATGGGTTGTAATTTCTGTTCATGTAAAGCTCGCGCCAGGACACGGCTGCACGCCAGGTGGCGTTGTAATGAAGATCCATGAGAAGATTCTAACCCATTACCTGTCCTGCACTTCACCTGTCGATAAAGAGGGATATCTTTACAAAAAAGTAAGGACCTGAATGTGCCAATTTACCAAGATATAATCAAACTAATCTAGAATGCTAGTTTGAAAAGGCTGAATCTAGCTAAGTCCCCTTTATTTGTATAGCTACTATACAATACAGATTGTGACAAAGCAGCTTTACAGTGTTAAACAGGTAAACAGCGTGTCGATAATGCGGGAAGACAATATAGTAAACAGTCCAGTTTTCAATTAAAGTCAGTTCATCATTGATTCAGTGATGTCATCGTACAGCTCAGCTCAGTTCAAATAGTATCTGAATCAAGCCGACAATATTGGCAGACATTAAGTGTCCTCAACATAAGCATGCCAAAGGACGACAGTGGCAAGGAACCAAAACTCTATCGGTGGCAGAAATGGAGAAAAAAACTTGTGAGAAACCAGGCTCAGGCTCAGAAGCGCAGTTCTCCTCTGACCAGTTTAAGAGTGTTGCGAGTGAAACTGCCTCGCATGTCAGATTTGTTTACCATGCAAGCCGGGTTTAGGAAAGTGAAGTACATTATAACCGAGACATCTTATCTTCTTCATGCTGCATTGCAGACTTTACCTTCAGGATCCTTGTATAGAGCTCTTTACACAAAAAAAAAGCAAATAGATTTATATTTTAATTTTTTGTTTCAATATGCTATTTACATGCTCAAATCAAATAGGAAAATGTAAAATTTTAGGTTATTATACAATTTCAAATAAATGGTAAAAATAATGATAATAGTGGCAAGCAGGACTATATGATTTGGTAATTAAATAGTTATTTTAAATGATTTCTAATAATAATCTGTTCAATTATCAATATTTCAGAACAACCTAAAAATAAACCACCCTCTCTATCCCTAAATTGTACCATGGGAGAAACAGGACTGTTACAGTTATTTAACACGCATACTTAAACTTATTAAAAGCATGCCATTGGCCTATTTCCTAATTAGTGACACTAATTCAGGTTCAGAATATATCAGTCCTTTTGCATTCCAAAAAAAAAACAAAATCACATCTCCAGCTTTTCTCTGTGCTGTAGACTCTGGAATAATTTTCTCTCTCTTTAAATGAATCATAATTGCAATGACTTCCTCGTCCCACCTGTGTTTCTCGATCTATTACCACATTTATTTTCCGCAGAGAGAGAGGAACACCACTTACCTGCGCCGCTGGTTTGTGTTGAAGGGGAATCTGCTGTTTTATCAGGAGCGTCCAGGCGATCGTAACCTGTTGGGTGTGATTGTTCTGGAGGGCTGCCTGGTACAGGCGTGTGAGACGGATGGTCAGTTCTGTTTCTCTTTGGTGTACACTGGACCAGGCCTCCGCACGTATAGACTAGCCGCCGATGACCATCTCAGCCAGGAGAGCTGGATCGGTGCGCTGTTCTGTGCCAGTCACATCTACCTTTCCATGATTGTCAGAGACCTGGAGAGACGCTACGAAGGTGCGTTTATCTGTATGTGTTTTTTCAGTGTCTACTGGCTTGAAGACAGTTAACATGTCTGATTGCATTTTATTCATGCCCTCAACAAAACAGAAGCTAGAAGAGACAAAGGCCTTTGTGATTCCATCCAGACCTCAGCAGTAACTTCTACACCCAATAAGATAATGGCTTCCTGGAACTCAGGACAACCCTATTTCGTACATGGGACTTCCATAGTGCCCAGAGATGGGCGGAGCTACAGCACCAGTTCTGTACCACCTCCATCTATGCCGAACAGACCCATTAGCTATAGTCTTCATGCCCCTCCTATTCAATTCAAGACTACCAATAAGCGATCTCCAAAGCTCTGGCCCAAGAGAAATGCACATGTCACACCCTTAAATGGTCCGGCACCATCTTATGGGGAGTGGCCCGTTGTGAACTTTGATCCTTTGGAAGAGTTTAGTAAACTGCACGAGTACTATGGAAATGAGATTAAGCAACTAAGAGCTGATTGGCTGAAGAAGAAGCGCACGGAAGTGGCACACGTCGAGGAGGACCTCATTGATCTTGGCTAGAGCAGCATCTGATATATATGAATGCTTATATCACATCTATGCATTTGTTCATGTTGTCGTCTAAATAGTAAATCTGGTTCTAAAACAATAGATTGATGAATGTATTAAGATGCAGTACTAGTAGAATCCTGCTGTCTTTTTAATTTTATGAAGGCCTGCAGATTAACACTGACTGACACTGATCTTGTGGCTTTTTTTTGATAAAACGTTTCTCATTTCCTCTCTGTGGTCTCTTAGCCTAGTTCCTTCTCACTTGAACTGTCATAAAGTAGACCCAAACCGCCAGTAGCTTTACCCCCACTGTTAAACTAACTATGTGCAGACATTTACAATGGCAAAAGTTCATATTGGATCCAAAGTACTTCAGATACTGTCAAATGAGGTTTGATTAGAGACTACACGTTAGTTGTTGAGCTGTAAATGCATGATAATAATTCATATTTAATTTGTTACATCTTTTAAAATATGTACTGAGAGAGCCTAATCAATAATGTGATCTTGTGAAGAGGGCGACACAAGTGACTGTTTAGTTCTGCCTTACAGAACGTGTTTCACACAGTTCAGGAGGTTTCGCAAACAAACTGAAATACACGCCCTTTATATTCTTCCTCTTTCACAACATCTCAATTCTTTGGGGATGTAGATGTGCCTTTTTTCTTTTAGTTTCTAGTGTACTCAACACATTTGGAACGTTAAACACATTAGAAGCAGCAGTTCTTTATATTACAGTCATATCAGTAAGCATCAAAATAAACTGTCAAGTTTGTATGCATTAAGCATTTCAGAGGTGCAGCTCTTTATACTGTAGGTCACCAGAGGGCACTGCACTTCACCAACAGTACTACTACTACCTTTATTCAGCCCTACTTCAGGCACAGGGGTCACTAGTTGCTTCACAACTGATAGTTTATTATTTAATGTCCTATATGTAATTATATTTGGATGATATCAGTAATGTTGGACATGTTTTTATTGTATAAATGTTTTATATATTCACAGTTTCTATGACCACCATGCTCAATGCATTGTCTTAATTGAATATAGATAAATTTTGTTATAATGCATTTGATTTGATTCATTTTGATGATAATTTGTTTAGGGATACATTTGATTGTTTTATCTAGTATTTTTCCTCGAATGTAAATTATAATCAATTCTGTAAAAATAAGTTTCATTTAATGCTAAGTTACATTTTGAGTCTGTATTTCAGCCCTGCATATTGCACAGCATCAGTAAGAATATTTTTTAAATCAGTAGGGTTGTTTGGTTTATTCAGTGTTAGTATCTATTTTATTGTACTTAATTCAACTTTTGTTGTGAACTATTATATTATTGTATCAATCAAATTCGAATAAAAGTCCTAATAAATTGTTCTGTTAAGATCTTGGTGTTATTTTATTTATTTTAATGTGGACAGATTCATCTTTAAATGTTGTGAGCAGATGTAACACAAAAATTCCTTAAAAGGTAGATATTGTGGTTAGTATAATGATTCACGAAGTCACGTTATGAAATTTTATAGGGATTCTGTGACATACATCAGAGCTCTGACAACAAAAACGCCTTAAGTGTCGGATGCAACATGATTTCAACCTTGACATCTGCGTTCTGCAGACTTCAGGTATGTCAAACCCCTACAGCGACGATGTGGCCTTTTTCACCTCATCCGGATTCCAGATGTCTCTGCTGTGATAAACAGCTTTGACGATACATGTCAGTAGATCACGTTACACGTAACATGTACTGTACGTATAGACATATACACTTTGACAGTCCATAAACAAAACAAAGATGACTGACACAGTGGCCTACAGGCCACCCTGTGAAGATACTAAATCACAGATGTGTACACAACCTGATCAGTCATCGGTCAGACATACTTGAAAAGGTTCTACAATGAACTTGTATTGTGTTTAAGAAAATCATTCTATTATGACATGAAATATCTCATATCAAGGCCTACGCTTCCTCTGACCCAGACTTTCCCTCCCCTCCCTGTTAATCTCTCTCATACACATTGAATGCTGTTCCACCATATATAGTTATAGGAGGGGTGTATTAATATAGCATATGCTATACTATATCTAATTTGAGAACCTGCCTAATCAGCTGCTTTTTCAATGACTGCAAGAGTTATCAATGTAACCTTAACATTAAATCATTACTAATGAATACATTATTATGCATACATATATTAGTTATTTACAGGAAAAGCAAGAAAATAAAATGTACTGTATACTGTATAAGCATTTTCTTTTACAGCTTATTATTACCCTTTTAAGCTTATTCATTACAACTTACATGACTTTCTGACTTTAACAGTCTCTCCATAAAAACTGCCACTCTATAAATAATTGCAGTTAAGCTATTCTATAGGAAAAAATTGCTGAAATTAACTATGAAAGATCTGGGCAAGATCTAGCCAGGGGAACAAAACACGTAAAGGACAGACTCACAAGGTATCGAATGAGCCTAAAGGAGGAAAGGAACGCAAAACAAACTGGTGTTGCTAGAAGTGGACGAGGAAGTGAATGATGGATTAAACAGAGAAGAAAAGGAGAGCTCAAGGAGCAGACAGGTTTGTTTTGCTATTTTGGTCACTCTCAGCTGTCCATTACCCCCCGCCTTTCCAAAAGAACCTGTATTAAGCCTCTGATTTCCCTTCATGTGTGTCCCATACCAACCCCTCACTGGGCTGCATTGTGCTGCTGATCATCTCAAACTGAAAGAAAAGACGATAATTATGTGCCCATACACAGAGCAGCTTCACAAACTGCACCTCAGTGACTGCAGAGTGACCGAGCGTGGTCAAAGAGCTCCAGGGGGAGAGAGGGTGCTGAATTTGGGCATGGCCATGTGGCGGGGTGAGGTGGGGGGACTTGGACCCAAATCTTATGGCATCACTATACTAGGAAAGGCATTAAAACCTATTTTTGATTAGGGCTGATTTGGAAAGAGGTGACAAGGGTTAAGATGTTACATTGGCCTCTTATATTTCAGATGGGGGCATGTACGCATATGTGAACAAGATAATCATTGGCTCAAAAAAATCTCTGGATTTACATCAATCAGTATCTATTATTGCAACCTCCCCCATACCAACCCCAGGATTCAGATGTAACACTGAAAACCAAATATTGATCCGCCACTAATCTAAACATAGGTGTGTCTGATTACAGCCCATTCATTTCAAATTGCTTGAGTTATGCGATTGTGCAAAGCTCAAACAGGCCCTTACGTCTCCATGTCCTTATTAGTCTACGTGAGACACGCAGACTGCTGCCATCAGTATCAGATTCATCCCATTCCAAGACTCTAATAGCTATTTCTGAGCACTGTAAGATGATAGTGCATCCCACCCTGTGTTCCTTCATCGCTTTACCCCTACCTCATCTCTCTCGCCTTTCATAGTTTTCCCTGTCTCTATTTCTTCCCTCTGTCTTTTCCCAAGCCACACTTAAGGTTGGATCTATAATTAGCAAGGGGCCTTCGGCAGTATATAAGCCCCCCAGGAACAAGTCACCACGCGGCTTCAGTCTTCACTTCTTGAGCTTCTTAGACTTCACACATACCGTCTCTCAGCATGGTGAGTAACCTGAACCTTAGATGTTACCTGGCCACACCAACTAGGTGGACACATAGGAACCAAGGACATAATGCCTCAGTCTCAGCAGGGTTGAATGGAAGAGAGCTTGCATTATGAATCAGCGTCTGATTCTTGGATAATTGAACTGTGGACTTATAATGCATTTAACAGGATATGATAAACTGGGTATTTTTTCTGAAGCTGTTCTTTCTGATCCTATGTTGTTGGAACTAGGACCAGCAATTATAAACTGCTAAACTGAGTGGTTTTGCTTTCACTTCCAATGAAATATGGGATTTTTTTGTAATTTTCTGTAAGATGTTAAATTAAGAATATATAGAATATTGCCTATATATAGTTTTACCAGAAAGCATAATGTACGAATGTAAAGCTAATGAATTCAGTTTTATTAATCATTGAGGAGCGACCTATGTAAAGATCATTATTTTGATGTATATCACATGTAAAAATGTATGTTTCATTAGAATGTGGCTGAACAGGATTTTATTAACAATAAATATGTAAAAATGTCTTATGAATGAGTCTTGTGTCTCTAAGCTCTGTGTGGCATTGCAATGTCAATGCATGATTTTCTGTTTCTGTCATTATGTATTATTGTCAACAACACAGAGGAAATATGCACAATTCAGCAGTGCTGACTGTTAAAAAAAAATATATTTTTCTTTCTAGTCACCCAAGAAGGCCAAGAGGAGGGCAGGAGGAGGAGAGGGTTCCTCCAACGTGTTCTCCATGTTTGAGCAGAGCCAGATTCAGGAGTATAAAGAGGTAAATATTTTTTCAGATCTTATAATTAATACAAGTAGACTCCATATTTTTAGGACATTATATATTGTAAATATGTTTAGTTACATTTTCACTTTTTTATGTATTATCAAAGTCCAAATGAGATTTCTGGGGGTAAATGTTACCAGACATAGACCTTATCATAGATGTTGCTACTGAACTGGAATTCTAATTCTAATATGATCAAATTCTGTTATCAGGTTAAAACGTATTTGTATTAAGGCTTGTTTGATGGTCAGTACAGCAAATGGACTGAGTCAACAGATTGACATCATCTAGTCTTTTTGTGTTGTCTGCTAACATCCAAAAAAAGAAAAATGCCCCAGCCTTCCTCTTCTCTGCCCTCCCATCTGTCAGACACTCCTGAACTCCTGATCCCAATGGGATGGCAGCTGAAGATCATAGCGCATGCCAGAGGGACAGAAAGAAATCATGTGTAACATATGATGGACAAGATAAAAGAGAAGGGAAATAAAACACAGTTAATGAGGATTATGTTTAAGGGCCCTTTGCAGGAAGGGAACATTAAATGCGTATTAGACTTCTGAATGGACCTTGAAATGACAAATAATACACAAAAGAAATACCAGAAAAAAAAAACAGATTTACCAGTAGTTGACTATACTTATGGCTGTTAGACATTGTGATTAATCTAAATTAATTTCATTATCTCAGACACCAAGTAAAAAAGTATGTATACGCACATGCTAAACGGATGAGTTGACTGGAATTATCGTCAGGCTAGTGTGCGACTGAGCTAAGTAAGGATGTGAAGTGGTTTGAATGGTTTATTAATAAATGATACAGCCTTCTCAAGTGCCTCTCCAG
>NW_015549597.1:1489675-1498275 GCF_001515605.1 Sinocyclocheilus anshuiensis | reverse complement strand
AATGCCTGACATTTGGGATTGACTTAACACGTCTCCCAGATGGAAAGGAGGATCAGCGAGGGTCTCTGTGGGGGACAGGTGGGAGTTAGCAGCTGCTGCTATTCAAGCCCCTTCTTGAGTTTCATGTGACTGAGAAGGACGTTTTACTACTGCCAGGGAAGAGAAAAAGCTACAAGGGGAAGATTTCTTGTTAAATCAACTCTTTAGTCATTGGTTTGCAGCTGTGAGCAGCCTCATTTTCCACCAACTCCTGTAACAATGTGCTTTTTTCTGTCTTGCATGCATAGGCTTTCACAATCATTGACCAGAACAGAGACGGCATCATCAGCAAAGACGACCTTAGGGACGTGTTGGCCTCAATGGGTGAGTTGTGTCTTGTGTCACTTGTGTCCTTTGTAAATATATCCATGAATGTGTGCTGACCATCACTGTCTCTCTGTAGGCCAGCTGAACGTGAAGAATGAGGAGCTAGAGGCCATGATCAAGGAAGCCAGCGGCCCAATAAACTTCACCGTTTTCCTCACTATGTTCGGAGAGAAGCTGAAGGGTATGCAAAAGTCCCTTTTACTGGCTGTTTTCCCTTTGGTTTTCCAATCATTGTTGTATTCAGTCAGTGTAACTCACTCTCCGTGTCTCTGAAAGGTGCTGACCCCGAAGACGTCATTGTGTCTGCCTTCAAGGTGCTGGACCCAGAGGCCACCGGCTTAATCAAGAAGCAATTGTAAGCCTATTAACTCACTCTTTATTTCAATGTGCCAAAAAAAATCAATGTTTCCATGTCTGACTGATATTCGTTCTCTCTCTTTCCAGCCTTGAGGAGCTTCTGACCACTCAGTGCGACAGGTTCTCTGCAGAGGAGGTGAGATCAGATCTTACTCTTCATAGTTTTAAATCAGCATGAGATCTACTTTCTAAATACATGTTATTAATCTTTTTGTGAACGATTCATCCATGCATAAGTTTCACTTTTTTTTTTTGAGCTCGTAATTTTTTATCAAAATGTCATAACTCGACCTTACAGTGAAATTACAGACTTTTCCAATCATTTAGTCCATTTAAACTCTGCCCCTTTCTTACAATCAACCTCAAGCTCGCATTCAGATCTGCTTCCATCCAATCAACAACCGATGAACAGAATTAAGTCCCGCCCTACTTTTTTTGTTCTTCTTCAATTTTCCATTTCATTTGGATGTACGTCACAATGCATTAAAAAAAAAGATCTGTCGCTATTTCTGTTTCATTGCACCTTTAATATATTTTTCTGGATTAGATGTGTAAATGTAAATTTTTTAATGTTTATTTAATCCAAATTCTTTGTTCTTCATCCATTAGATGAAGAATCTGTGGGCCGCCTTCCCCCCAGATGTTGCTGGCAATGTTGACTACAAGAACATCTGCTACGTCATCACACACGGAGAGGAGAAGGAGGAGTAAACGGTCGTGGAGACAAGACAGAAAAGGAAGAGATGAACGTGCATCCCTCACTGCTAAACTCTCCCAGTCTGTTCTCTGTCCTCCTTCTCTTACTTTGTGCTTCTTCCTCCCTTTCTTCCTTTCCATCATCTTTGTTACTCTCTAGCACTTACTCTCGCCATCTCTCCAAAGATTTGTCTCGCTGAGGCTGAATTGGGAGGGTGGAGAGGCTCATGACCACGGTGTCTGTCAAGTGGGGTTATGGGATTGTTTTCAATAAAATGAACATAATTTCTGTATCTCTCACACTCTCTCTTTCTCTCTGTTTCTCACTCATTACCCACGACCACCTCTCATGCATGAAAGTTGCTGCATCTTCTGCTGCTGTCTTGAGGGTTGAAGGCATCTATAGCTTTTGGCTGAAATCTCTCTCTAGATAAATGTGGAAGAGTGCTCATTCTAAGGGAAAAAGAGGCAAGAGGGATTGATCTCACTCTATAATAGAGGAACCAGTCATCATTCTTGTTCTTTCCCCTGATAGTTGACTAAAAAAGAAAGAGAAAATGAGGGTTTTGTACCGAGAGAGCTTGGCCTCCTAAAAGTGTTGCCAAGCTTGGAGGGAGTGAGAGAGACAGACCATCCAAGGAAGAGAGGAGAGCGGGGACTGAAAGAAAACATATCCTCTTCACTCCCTCTCTCCCCTCCTCCTCACTACTTCACGGTCCATGTTTTTTTTTAATCTACCCTTTTGCTCTCTGGATCTGGGCCTGCTTTGCTCTGTCAGAAACTCTTCTGTAACCAATAAAAAGACAGAAACTGTGAATAAAACATCTTTTTGTAATGCTGTGTCTGCTGGCTGTGTGTGATAGGCGGGATGAAACTGTCTCTTCTGTAATTACAGAGCATTGAGATGGTAATATAAATTAGATTACATAAGACTGCAGGTCTATGATGCAGTAAATCACAAGGGTGACCAGCAGTATATGAGAACATACTGAGAACATGCTATCTGCTGGACAATGATAGTATTACAACTGCAATAATAGCATATCTGCTCCGTCACAATTGCTTCCACATCAGTCCAAAAGGTTTTTAATATTTTCAACATTAATTGCTCGTCTTCTAACTATTAATAGAGAAAAATGTTCAAATTTGACCAAAAAAAGAGGCTTGTTTAAAACTGCATTTCTGATTTAACATTTAATCCAATACAATGGTTTTTATACATTTATTAACTATTTATAAAAGCCCAAACTAAACGTCAAGTTGATGTAGATATTAAAGGTCTAAAACCAAAAATTTATTTGCTCCATTACGCTATCTAGTATATTTATTTATTGGTTTCGTGTTGTGATGCACAATCAAACAGACAACATAGCAAAATAAAGCAAGGTCATACAAGACCACCTGTCAGGGTTTATTGCTTACCTTCATTTGGCCGAAACAAACACTTCATCGACATTCTTCTATAAATCTCCTCGTTACATAGAAAAAGAAAAAAATACGAGTTTTAAATGATGATAGAATATCATGTTTCCAAAAGTAAACTAGAATTTATCAAGAGATAATAGGACTTACCTCAAGAATTCGCGTCATTCTTTTTTGTATGGGCGCGCGCTTCTGAAGTCAGTGCGATGAGAGCAAGTTTAGGCTCATTTCCACGTAAGGCGCATTCATACGGAATTTTAATAAACGTTTCATTTAACACCCCTAGTTAACTGAGGAAACAAAAATAAATACATTTGGATATCCAAGCACATGACTCATGAATCACATAGACCCAAAACATCACAATTTTGTGGAAAGGTGGCTAAAGTTAATTTACTGTATCACGATAGTTCCATGACACGTAAAAAATTCTGTTAATTACATTAACAAAAAGAAACCCACTCTTGAGAGAGATTTTAATATATTATGATTTATTATTCATCACAACTGTAATTATTAACTACACTGTGAACTTCCCTCTTCTGCAGTTTTAGAACAACTGTCTTCATCTATGAATTTATTTCATCCTCAACTGTAAATGGTTTCATGTAAACATAAAAAACAAGCATGAGACATACAAAGGACAAGATGAGAAAACTAACCTAAACACATTAAAATTCAAATGATTTAAGATCAATTTTACAACATACATTGGGTCATTTAGCAATGCAGAAATCCATAAGACAAATCAAACTACTTTACAGCCAGTCCCAGCTGTCTCAAGAGTGTTATTAAACCAACACTGGATGGTCTTGCATTAATTATTGGTGAGCACAGCGTCCAAACCATTTTAAGTCCACCGGTCATGCACTTGGTTGGCAATACAGACAAGATGGTGTTAGCGAAGGTGGCCTGACAGGTGCAAAACCAGGTTTAGGCTAGTGCTTGGAACTTAGAGCAGTTCTTCAGGATAATAAGACATCCACTCCACCTTTCCTTCAACAGTTCCAGTGCTGCTGTGAGCAGTGAAGGTAGTTTGAGCCCCCTGGTGGCCACACCATAAATGTCAACATCTACATTGTGCAGAGAGTTAGGAACATAAAATTTGCATAGACATAATTTGCTTGCTTTCCATTTGAATAGTAGTGCCTTTAGAGGAAGCAACGACCACTGAGGTCAGTGAGGGCACCACTGACAGGTGAGGCGGAGGTTTGACCCCCTGCAGTTGAGACTGAACAAGTCCAGGAAACACAGGGGACACCATTAAAACATTGACAGAGTATTTGGCTACCATATTGCAACCTAGAAACCGCTTCAGGTCTCTTCTGTCTTGACAGAAAATATTATATATTGAGTAGGAGTCTAGTAAGTATGGTCCAGTCACCTGGTGAATGTATCAGAATAATTCATAATACTGAGGGGTCAGTGGATTACGGTGGAGTTCAATTCGCCAGTGTTCACTTCACATCAAGAGTAACACTGTTTGGGTGAAGGTCTTGTTAAGAATGATATTTTACATGTTTAATTAATACATAAATGTCTAGCACACATTTTATTGATCCATTCCTTTTCTCTCACAACTCTTTGGGATCACTTCCCCCTTCGTTGGGACACATAATAATAATAATATTATAAAAAAAAAAAAACATCAGAATGAAATAATAATCAGTATGAAATCACTATCTCTCATAACACAAATACTGCCGTAATATTAGATAAACTAGTGATTATAAAATGTCTAAAATAAATAACTGCTTGTTTTTGTTCTCCGGGATGTTGGGTGATGATGTGCAAAAATAATTTTCAGCGCTTAAAAAATAAAATAAAAATCAATCCTGTGATTAAATAAATCGCTCTCCTAAAACCAAGCTCACTGCCATTCCAGTCTACCAGGCCTCTGCATACTTGCATAGAAAAATAAAAAATCTAATCCAATAGGAGACTAATAATAGCTGTAATAGATAGTATATGGTTTCATCCGATTAAATTAATAGTTTATACATCAAAACATTACAGCCTGAAGCCAAGAGCTTCAAAGGTCAAAGGTTAATGCTACAGTGCTGCACCAAACCCTTCCCGTACAACAAGGCGCAGACTTCAGGAGTCATGTGAGCTGGATTAGAGTGCCCTGCATTAACAAACCGATCAAGGTTAGTGGTGAAAATCAACAGGCCTCAAGTGCATAAATTTATTAAAATTCTAGTCTGAACTCTACATCCATATCAACATCGAGATAATTAACATCAAACCACACAGATATCTGGAGTGACTGACACGCTTGGCAGACTTTAACGTTTATGTGATGCAATTTGTTCGAAAAAGAAGAAATCAAATAAGCTCTTGGGCGTCAAAAGGGAATTTTTGGTGAGTCTGATGTAATGACAGATTGAGAGTCTTTGAGCAGAGATAGACAGGTACACTAATCATAAAGAGTTTTAATTTCCTTTTAGTAATTATGTTAACTTGGATATTCAAACCTTTTTTATTTTAAATAGACAGTTAAAAGTGGCTCTCTCCACTGTTTTAAAGGAGAACGTACCTTTCCCCCCAGTTCAATTTAGCTCCTCCAGTCCCCCCAACACTTATCAGTTCCTCTTACGAGAGCGCACCTGTAAAGACGAGCTCCTTTGAGAGACTGAAAAGAGAGAAGAAAGACGAGACCGGTCTGCAGCACGACACTGTGACACGATTCACTACACTGCCAAGGCACAGATATACAAGAACACACAAACACACACTAATAATCAACAGTACAATGAATAAATAGGTCCTCCAGAGCACTCACAGATAAGTTATGACTAGCCACCGCTGCGCTTTCCTCATCACAGAACAGTTTTATTCAGGTATTCTGGTTGAGACAGCTCTCGGGTGATGGACAGAGGGGGGTTGTGGGGCTGGACTGGCACAGATGGCGCTAGAGGTCTATGTACACCATGGCACCCAGTATACTAGAATTGACTACTAATTATACAGCTGATCTCATCAATCAGATATCTCCACCTTCAAAAAACAAAAACAAAAGGCAGAGTAATAACTACTTCCTGTTTTGACATTGGGTAAAAGGACAGTGCAGACGAGATGATGAAGGTCGTGGGGCAGATGCAGTGATCCAGTTATCCTTGTGAAATGAGTACTTGAGATGAAATGGACATTCCAGGCGATTCGCTCTCGCTCTCTCTCGCTCTCTCTATCACACTCTTTTCACCAGTCATCAGCCTTTTTGATTCCTTGTCCTCTTTTTTCCACTATTCTCATGCTTTTATTCTTGCTGAAGGAATGACGGGGCAGGAATTAGGCCAAATCTTTTGCTGCTGTGGCTCCGTTCTTCTCCTCAGTCTCTCCTCCTCCCCCTTTGTCTTTTTTCTTACCCCCCTTCTCCTTTTTCTTCTCTTTCTCAGCTTTCTCCTTCTTCTTCATCCTTTCTTTATCGGTTTTCTCCTTCTCTTTCTTCTCCTGTGATTTTTGCTTCTCCTCCTCTTTCTCTCGCTTCTTGTCCTCCTTGGTTTTCTTTTTCTTTTTTCCATCTTCCTCCACTGCCGTTTTTGCGGTTTCCGGGCAAGGTGGTAATGGGGCGTTGTTTGCGGTGGGCGATGGGATTGTGGGGGTGATGTGCTCAGAGACAACTTTAGGCGACGGCTGGAGCATCTGCGCGCTGGACGCGTGTGAAACAATAATGTACAGTATGTGGAAAATAATGTGTTTTTGGAACCTTAAACCGCATAAACATTTCATTACACCAAATACACAAAATAATGTTCTTTTTAGCAGCATCATATGACCCCTTTAAATATTGGAATAACCTAAGAATAACAAATGTTTAGAAGAATTTTTCATTGGCAGTATGTTAACTAATGAATTAACTAGCCCTAATGTAAAGTGTGACCGAACAATAAAGAATCAAAACACTTTCAAACAATATCTAGGGCATGTTGAAAGTCCAGATTAAAATGTAAATAAGTTTGAAAATAAATAGCCTATTAAATCTAAATATTTATGTATTTGGCGCTGTGATGAACACCATAGCGCATGCACAAATATGAATGCTGTTTAAATCATTTAAACATGTTTCAGAAACAGAAAGTAGTGCAGCTGCTTTGTTTACGTGGTTTTCCAGTGTAACAGCTGCATTATGTTCAGCGCCATCTGCTGTCAGAGAGTGAATGTGCTTTCATCCAGAGCAACTCTCACTAGCTCCGCCATGCGCTTCTCATCCGTGCTTGTTTACATCAGAAAGCGCATGCATCTTTAACGCAGCATACAGCGGTGTTGTGCATTGTGACCAGTTGGTAGGATAAGTATTCTTAAAATGCATTCAAAATTCAGAATAATTTGTAATAAATAATTATTCCCGGTATTTTGAAGTGCCCACGATAACAATATCGTGCATATTCATTACCGTGATATATCGCATTACCGAATACCAGCACGTCGAATTGCGTGTTCTCTCATAAAAGCGTAATTGTGTGCGTACCTCTTGCACCAAAACTTAATCGACTCGTTTCAGAAAGGCGTGTCATAGAGGATAAACAATAATGTACAGTATGTGGAAAATAATGTGTTTTTGGAACCTTAAACCGCATAAACATTTCATTACACCAAATACACAAAATAATGTTCTTTTTAGCAGCATCATATGACCCCTTTAAATATTGGAATAACCTAAGAATAACAAATGTTTAGAAGAATTTTTCATTGGCAGTATGTTAACTAATGAATTAACTAGCCCTAATGTAAAGTGTGACCGAACAATAAAGAATCAAAACACTTTCAAACAATATCTAGGGCATGTTGAAAGTCCAGATTAAAATGTAAATAAGTTTGAAAATAAATAGCCTATTAAATCTAAATATTTATGTATTTGGCGCTGTGATGAACACCATAGCGCATGCACAAATCTGAATGCTGTTTAAATAATTTAAACATGTTTCAGAAACAGAAAGTAGTGCAGCTGCTTTGTTTACGTGGTTTTCCGGTGTAACAGCTGCATTATGTTCAGCGCCATCTGCTGTCAGAGGGTGAATGTGCTTTCATCCAGAGCATCTCTCACTAGCTCCGCCATGCGCTTCTCATCCGTGCTTGTTTACATCAGAAAGCGCATGCATCTTTAACGCAGCATACAGCGGTGTTGTGCATTGTGACCAGTTGGTAGGATAAGTATTCTTAAAATGCATTCAAAATTCAGAATAATTTGTAATAAATAATTATTCCCGGTATTTTGAAGTGCCCACGATAACAATATCGTGCATATTCATTACCGTGATATATCGCATTACCGAATACCAGCACGTCGAATTGCGTGTTCTCTCATAAAAGCGTAATTGTGTGCGTACCTCTTGCACCAAAACTTCCTCCATGATATTCTCAGGAGGAATGTTTCTCAGTCGCTCCATGGTCTCATACATGCCCTGCAGCTCACGGAGCTTATCCACAGACCCCAACATCTGCTTGAGGAGCACCAGACCCACCCTGAACACAATCTTCACTCCTGACAAAAAAAAAACTAAAAACTTAAACATCAAAATTCCATTTCAATTAAATTTGGTTCTGAAATATCTTCTCTTTATTTTCTACCTCTTTTCATAGAATCTTGAAAAAATCTTGTTTCCACAAAAATATTAAGCAGCACAACTGTTTTCAAGATTGATAATAATAATAATAAATGTTTATTGTGCAGAAATACAGCATATTCAGGGCTCTACAGTGCGACCCTTTCAGTCGCATTTGCGACTGAAAACTACTGCGTGCGACTATGAAAACAT
>NW_015549597.1:1442509-1489577 GCF_001515605.1 Sinocyclocheilus anshuiensis | reverse complement strand
CGAAGGTAAAAACAAAATTCTACTGTAAATCACTTTAAGGAGTCAAATATCACCTTGTAATGGGAAGGCTATTTTTTTATCAAATTTTGGTGCTCCTAGATTTTTTAAGTTTAAAAAGTTTAAATAGAAAAATAAGCGTAGAGCCCTGATATTAAGAGTGATTTCTGCAGGATCATGTGACACTGAAGACTGAAGTACTGACTCCTGAAAATTCAGCTTTGGATCACAGGAACTAACTATTTTTAATAAATTAATTTCTAGGAAAAAATTTATTTTAAAACACATTCAAATATAAAACAGTTATTTTAAATTGTAATACAATTTCACAGTATTTTCATATCAAATAAATGCAGCCTTGGTAAGCATAGGGAATACGGAGGCTGGTACAAAGCCTGTAAAGTCAACAGGTAACACACATTCAAGCACACACACACACACACACACACACACACACACACATTAGGTAAAAATAACAATGAAACTAATTAATGAAAGATCGGACAATAAGAACTGCTTATATTTATTTTTGAAGTATACTGTTTGAATTGGATTAGACATTTCCTGCTTAGATATCGGGTATAGACATATTCCCTAATATATAATAGATAAAACGAGAAGCAGAGGTGGGGTATAAAACTGAGGGGCAAAGCTGGTATCAACATGCACATTATGCAGTGAATACAGACTAATAGACTAAAAAAATCAACGGGAAAAAAATCCCCTCCTTCAGTTTCCTAGATTGTGTAATGCTCTAAAGAAAAGCCTTCCATCACCCTTCCCCTTGATAAAACCCTCATCTGTATTTATTTACCCATGTCCTCCCCGAGCAGCAAACATCTCGTGGAATGGGAACTGCCTGTGCAAGTCTTTCTCTATGATGTCCAACCACTTCGGATCTCCCTGCTCTTGCTCCAACTCCTGAGAGACAAGAAAAGTGAACAAATGTAAGAAAGTGTAAAATAAGAAAAGAAGAGTGTGTTGAGCAGATAAACTGAGATTTACAAGACATGGTAAGAACATTTCAAAAGTAAGACGGGGCTCGAGACTGTATGCTTATTTTTCTTGACAGTTTAACAAAGTGTTGTTAGCGGTCTTTACAGCAACAGCATATGAACTTGGGAGTAGTTGATTTAGCACCATGACTGTCTTCACAGAAGACGTATCAAACCTGACCGTACATCAAACTTTCCAGGATTGGACTCAAGGAGCTCCTGGCTGTTGGAGAGCAGCTGCCAGGCTTTAGCTCTGAGTGAGGAGGGGATTCCTTTCCTGCAGCGCATTTTCACCTGCATCACAAAGAAAAAACTATAAACATTCACAGGCACAGCATTTTCTATAATGCCTTCCATGACCCTTTAAGTAAGAAACAGACCTTTTGAAAGCGGCGAGATGCCCATTTGTCCCAATTTCTGAACATGTCCAACCATTTCATCTCTCTCTGCCTCGCCACGGCCACAGCGAGCTCCGCCTCACTACAAGACAGAGAGGGATTCACAAACACACAACAAATAAACCTATAAGCACCCACTCATGCCCTGAGATAATGTTGTGCTTCTGACAAAAAGCTTATATTGAATCTGAGAGAACAGACCCCTGTAAAATACAGACAATTACTGCTTTTGAATCTCTTGAAACTAATCAGAAACCCTGAAATATTCTGTTATTGGTGAACTAATAATGAAATAATAATGAGTTTTTGTAGTCTTGTAAAGAAATTACGTCTTCCAAATGAACAAGCATATATCACTGGACAGTAGTAATGATACCAGACTAGAAGTGACCTGAGATACCAGAGATAGAAACTGAGGCTCGGATTTGAGTCCTACTTAAAGGCAAAGTGTGCCGTTTCTGTGCCACCAAACAGAATTGAACAAATAATAAAGTTTCATCATGACAGAAACTCTAGAGTCTAGACTATCATTGGTCAAAAAAACAAAAAACAAACAAAAAAAAAGATAGTCCTTCCTCAAACTCACACTAATGATTAAGCCACTATATCACTATTTCAGTCTGGTAAAGATGCTTAGACACACAGAACACATTTTTTATAGCAGCACAGAGTCAATATTTACACTATTCGGGAATCTTTTAGTCAAAAAAAAAAAGTCTTGACTTAAGTTAATGTCAGCATTCACTTGAATTCTAAAGTAGAAATCTGAAAACGTTGTGAACAAGTCAGTGGCTTACAAGCAGAAAAGAATGTCTCTAAACATAGCTACACTGTTTAGGTGTATTGAATGTATTAATAATTTATTATTTACTATATAGATAAGTAGTAGTAAAAAAGATATTGATCTTCTGATATGAAGTAACAAATCTGATTTCTATACCAGTCTGACGAACAAACAGCAAGTACCCTACAATGCTATATTTGATTAAATATAGAAAATAATTATATATATATATATCATTATTATCATTATTATTATATATTTTTATGAATCTGTAGCAAATATGAGACTTTTAGCAAATAGTCTTTGAGATTTGTTTAGCCTTGAAGCCTCACCAGATGAGAAACCTCATCAGGTACTTGTGAACTTGCCTGATTGACACAATGGCTTACAAACAAATACAGTAGAAAACTAAATCTGACAGACAGCACGCTGACCATATGAGAAAGTCTAATTTAAGACTAACCCAACATTGACCATTTTTAAATAGCTGAAAAAGCATGTGGTGGTTAATGCTGTTTAAAGGGGTCATATGATGCGATTTCAATTTTTCCTTTCTCTTTGGAGTGTTACAAGCTCTTGGTGCATAAAGAAGATCTGTAAAGTTGCAAAGACTAAAGTCTCAAATCCAAAGAGATATTCTTTATAAAAGTTAAGAGTCAACCACACCTACCTAAAACAGCTCGTTCTAACACACCCCCACATATCTACCTCACTATGTGGGAAGAGTTGCATAACGCCGCCCAAATGTTCACGCAAAGAAAGAAGGCGTAACTTTTAGTCTCACTGTAGTTTTGTTGACGCTGCAGCCATGTCGTGAAGACGCTGTGTGCTTCGTTGTGAAAGCGAAACTACTTTGTTTGGTCTTTCAAAAGAGGACGATATCCGCTTCGTCATGCCTAGAGCTGATCTGTGCTGGTCGCTGAGGGAATACATCATCTTTCACCGTGGACGAAGTGGAATCCAGCCCGGGGTCCATCACATGTGATTGCCGCTCATTCGTTCGGCGCGTTTCATAAAGGCGGGGCATAGAGGAGAAACAATAATGTACAGTATGTGGAAAATAGTGTGTTTTTTTTTACTTTAAACCGCATACACACATTTAATTACACCAAATACACAAAAGAATGTTCTTTTTAGCAGCATCATATGACCCCTTTAAGTTAATGCTGAACAGGAATTTAAAAAAGGAAACATTCAAATGTAAACGACAGTGTTGGTGCCCATTTTAGCAGAATTAGTCAGTACTAGAGATAAAGCGGAGACAGTCGGGGGAAGAGAGAGACAAAAAGTGAGACAGTCAGTGCACTCTGACTCAGACGAGCCCTCTCAGCTCGATCTGAGTCACTCACAACAAACACATGAAGGACACAGAGAGGGAGCAAGAGAGATGGACACAGGAAAACTGCACCAAATGCTTATCCTGCTCTCGGTTGGAGGCGTGGATAATTAATATCCTAACAGCACACTTCACATCAGGTGCTGCCAATTACTCTGCCATTCACATCCATTATAAATGCTTACTCTGATTTATCAAACCAAGGAATGAACTAGAGCCATACCCTAGAATGTGAATAATTAAATAATACAAAATATATCAGTTTCAATTTAAACTATATATATAAAATTTTCAATTATATAAATAATGAACCTCAAACACAACTACGGTCAATCAAATCGTTTCTTAATCTTTATGGGGATGGGTGATTTAAACAAAATCTCTCAAACTTTCCTGACAATATTCAGTATGTTTATGCACTCAAACATGGCTTACAAACACTAAAGCACTAGTTTAAAACAATCGATGCTTGTTCCCTCATTGTTTTGCTCAAAATTAACAGTATTAAATAGTAATAAACTTTCTACAATAAATATAAATATGTACCTACTTTATTTTACTAAAACATTCAATAAATATTATTTTTATTATAGAAAAAACACAGATTTCTCAGAATATCTGTAGTGAAGGTGAATCATGAAAATGAAGTATAGTTTTAATTTTTGCCTTTGTAACTGAAGGTTTGAACTAATTCATAAAAATGAACTAATTCCTAAAGCCAGTTCACAACCAAGGAAGAACTATAAAGTTTAATTAACATAATAATAGTCTAATTTAATGAGAAAGGTAAGTCAACACCATCACGAAAATGATAACGACAGAGGATTGATGTTTGTAAGAGCACTTTCAGAAGTACTTTTTCCAACTGATGAGCAATAAAAACATTGACCAATCAGAATCCAGCTAAAGAGGGTTAAAGGGTTAAAGAGCACGAGCATTTATAGTGGCAGACAACATGTATTTATAATAAGCAGAACGCTGTTGTGCATTAATGTGCATGCTTATATAGTTAGTTATCTTTATAGTTATCGTTATAGTTACTGTTCTTGAAAGAAACGGGCATTAAAACTATTTTTGATACTTAAGTTTAAACTAGAAATGAGAGTTGTAAAACAAGGAAAGATCACAAAACTAGTCTGGTTTTAAGGTCGCATAATGGTCAAATACTGTAAAACAGCATTAAAATCATTACTATATTCAGATGAATATCCTGATACATTTAAAAACATCAGATTATGAAAGTAAAATGGTTTATGAAGGGTTTCCTGTTGACTTGAACTATAATTTGATAAGTAACATTAATTTTAAGTAAAATTATATTCAAATATTACATTAATCTCAGAATTAAGTTTTAAGTAGCATGTACAGTCGAAACGCAAATGCAGAAAATGTTTAATATGCTTGCAGGATAAATTTATACCCTGGTAACACATACTGAAATATGTCAAATGCTCTTATAAACTAATGTGGTTTCTCTTCACTCTGAGTGCTTATAAGGAAACAATAAAAATAGCATGTGCTAATGTGGTTTTGTGTCATTCAGTTCTCACACACACACACACACACCCACCTGCCCTCACTGTACTGCGCTCCCCCCAAGAAGCCGTATTTATCAGTACGCCTCACTGGACCGTTGATCTCCGAGTCTGACCCCACCGAGCTACCATCCTCGCCGAGGCCCGACAGAGACTCCAGCGTGCCAGACATTAGGCTGGCCGACTCCAGGTAGCTGAGCGTGTCCGGGGCTGGTCGCGAGTAAGCGAAGGGCAGAACCAAGGACCCACTTGACTCCTGCACCAGCACTGCTGGGGGCTCAGTCTTGGAAGGTGTGCAGGGGGGCTCAGGGGTCATCTTGGCGGTGCTGGGAGTGTTGGGTTCGGGGTTCTGGGCAGGCTCGGGCTGGGGGACCGTTTGTGCTTCTGTTTGCCTGGAGTCTTGTGAAGAGGGGGCCGGGTTGGAGACGGGAACAGGAGGTGTAAACTGAGGAGGAATGTCCACAGAGGGAGCAGGACTGGAAGTCTGGTTAACTTGAACGTTGGGATAGAGATTAGGACTGGGATTAAGTTCAGGCGACGGCGACATCTGTTGCTCCTGTGCTTCAGTGTGCCGCTCCGTTTGGCCAACTAAATCATTTTTCCCATTAGTCTCTCCATCTGTAGCAGCTGGTAGCTCTACCGGCGCACCAGAGGCGCTCTCTGTTGCTGTTGAAGACAGAGCGGCACTGTTTTGGCCAGGTGTGCTTTCCCAAGAAGAGGAGTTTTCCCCACTCGTCAGTAATGTTGGGTTTCCCATCATGGCTCGGTCCCCATAGAGAGATGATTTTGGGATGGGAGTTTCTGAGGGGAGAGGCTGTGGGCTGGAGGAAGCAGGCACTGATTGGTCGGCCATACTGGGAGGGGAGGGAGTGAGGGCGGTGATTTCAGCCATAGCTGCTCCTCACTGATACAGCTGATCAAAAGAGAAACAGGACCATAGTCAGTAATTATTCCTATAAGACAAGAATAAAGAAACACTGTAATATCATTAAAAGCATGAACCCATTTTGTGCATGGTTTGCAATGAAGCAGGTGTTTAGATGTAACTAATACTCTCATAGTTGGCAGGAAAAGAAAGAAAACATTAATGTAGGTTTTTTTTTGCACCAAATAAATTCCACAAGCATGTCTCACATAACAAGAACAAACCAAAGAAACATTTTTCTAATTTGTTTCACCCAAAAATAATAACATACTAAAAGGTTGAACTAAAAAGGCATTGCCAAAAACAATCTCTGAGCACTTTGACTGTCTCTTTTTGTCACAATTATCGCAAGTCACACTTCATACTGTCCTTTCCATTAAAATAAATGAGGGGAGAAACTACACTGAAATGTAATACTTTATAACAAATCAAAAGTATGGCAATTCTGTGTGGGAAGAGATGCATGAGGTGAGAGGCTATTCATAAATCTAATCCCAAGCAAAACTATAAGAAAAAAAAAACAGTTTGGAGAGCAGCTATCATCCAAATCAAAGACAAAATTAATTTGTCATTTGCGAGGTATTGTGAAGATTGTGTGGAACACAGTAGATTCTATATTTATTTTTATCTTCATATTATATAGTGAGATAAAAGTTTAATATTTCAGGAATATTATTTTTAAATTGTTATTTTTTCAATTGTTCATTTAAAAAATGTGTAAAGGAATGCACTTGCAATGGAAGTGTATGGGGTAACTGTACACACATTTCTTGTTTGCTCATACGCACTGCAACGGGTGTTTAAATATTTACTGTAGTAATGACAGCATGCTTAACTTGTAGATCTTAGAGAGAGTTACAATGTGTATTTAACCCAGAATACACACTGCCATTCAAAAGTTTGGGTCTAAAGATCTACTTAATCTGAATAACCCCAAACTATTGATTGGTAGCCTACCTTTAAACAGTACTCTTTGACAACTTTGAAATTAAAAGTGACATTTATAGATTCTGAATTAATTAAAGGGGTCATATGATGCGATTTCAATTTTTCCTTTTCACACGTTTGAGGTATTCGGCCAATCATAACGCACTGGATAGCTGGCCAATCACAGCACACCTTGCTTTTCAGACTGATGAGCTTTGTAAAAATCGACGCGTTTCAGAAAGGCGGGGCATAGAGGAGAAACAATAATGTACAGTATGTGGAAAATAATGTGTCTTTTGAACCTTAAACCGCATAAACACATTTCATTACACCAAATACACAAAATAATGCTCTTTTTAGCAACATCATATGACCCCTTTAAGATCTAACAAAATATGACCCATCTCAAATAAATGTGCTTCTAAACATACAGGCTGCTATAACAAAAGTAGCAAATAACCATAAAAAAATACAAGACAGCAGAAGATGAAGAGGAGATATACAGCCATTTGTACAAAAGTTACACCACATAAATAATGTTAACAAGAAGATTCATCAGTCTAATAATACACATAATTTAAGAATTAAAATAAATAAAAGGTAACAACATGTAACATGTTGCAGTGTATTTAACCATATCCTGAAGAGTAAGAGACATTTCAGAGGACCTTTGCATTGTTAAGTAAAGACAATGGTCAACTGTTTCATATATAGTGACTAACTATATATAGTCTCATATATAGTGAATTATAAAGATGCTAACTACAGTGATTTGATTACAGTGTAAGCCTGCACTAGTAATACAGGTCCAGTTTAGGTGTATATGAACAGGGTACCAGTATTTCCTCTTACACTAATATCTGCCTCCTAGACTTCCGCATGATCTATATATAAATGTGCCCGAGTACAGATGCTAACAGGAGGTGAAAAGGAAGTGGTTCCTTGACAGAAGCATTGTGGCTGAACATTCGAACACGCCTGTGAAGTCCAAATGCTGTCTAGGCAGACAGCTCACTAGGTTTGGACACACAGCCTACGTGTGATGGTCAAACTGTGGGCGGTCTACAAAAAGCTGATGAAACATTCACAGAAGTCAGATGACTATTATAACGTAACGTTATAAAGCATTATCTCACAACCAGCAATAAATAATCTCAATGCAAACCTCATCAGGAGGTTTTTGTGGTAGAGAGATAGGAAGTCTTACTCATTTTCACAAATCTTTTCTTTTTCCAAACAGGTGCAAAAACGATTTAGTGATTCATTTGACACAGTGTGATTAATTATGCTCATGAAGTCAGCTCAAAAAGCCCAAAGTTCATCAGTATCTAATTATAAACAGCGAGGGCTGGCGCTCTCTCTGGCAGCGGCAGGTCACAGCGCCACTTCCCCCAGATGCCACGGTCTTTCTCGCCATTTTTGCTGTTTGCTTGGTAAAAACTACAGTTCTCAGTGGCGTGAGAAATTCAAACATTTTTTGACAGCCCTAATGGACAAAAGCGTCCAGCTATCACTGTATAATCTGAATAAAAGGCAGAAATCTTTGGAAGCGTGAAGACATTAAACACACGATTGCGACAATATATGGTTTATTTGTGCTTTTTTAAATCATCTCCAGGTAATAAATAAAGTATATGAACAATTCAGTGCTACTTGACATAGCATTTATTACAGTAGGCTACAGAAACTATTCTGCCATATTATGTGATAAAAATGAAAAAAAGTGTTTGTAGTACATTAACAAATCATTTATTGGTTATTGTCCAACAGTGTATCTGATTTCTTAGCCAATTAAAAGAAAGAAATAAGAGAAAATATAAAGTTTCCTATATTCCTATATACATTATGCATAATATATATACAAGGCACTGTGTGTGTGTGTGTGTGTGTGTGTGTGTGTATATATATATATATATTACATTTCTGTCCCCCTCACTTCTGAAATGATGGCTACTCCCCTGTGTGTATATATATATATATATATATACACATATATGTGTGTGTGACCCTGGACCACAAAACCAGTCTTAAGTCGTTGGGATATATTTGTAGCAATAGCCAAACAAATACTGAATGGGTCAAAATTATCGATTTTTCTTTTATGTCAAAAATCATTAGGATATTAAAGGGTTGGTTCACCCAAAAATGAAAATTAGCCCATAAATCAATGCGTTTTTGTAAGAAAAATATCCATATTCAAAACGTAATAATCACTTTAATCTAGCTTGCGCTCACTGTTGTAAACAGAAGCAGTTCCGGGCGGATGGCGTATGGAGGTCAGTGCTGCGCGTGCGCCGCCATGATGTATATACGTGCGTATATACTGTCTATACAGCTAAGCACTCCTTATGTGTATGTTCTTTATGGGAAAATGCGTATGCAATTTATCTTATTGGGTTCATATTCTGGTCGCATCTGCTTGCTGGTATATAATATGCGTCATCAAATATTTTATTTAAAAAAAAACTGTAGTTTACAGCAGAAACGGTTCAATCAATTCACTAAAGATTCTATTCAGAGGAACGATTCGTTCATGAATAGGACAATGCTACTTTTGTGGGACTCCACCCATACACAAGAACTGTGCTCGTTCCGGGTATCCAAGCCTAGTAATATCTGAAGCGTGAGGACAAATGAGTAGTAAACAAACCACACATGTGGTTTTTAAGTTTTTATAAGTTTTTAAAAAGGCAACGGTATAAACCTGTGAGCTGTCAGTTATACTGTGATTAACCACATGTGAGGTGACTGGACAATAACACGGAACCGGATACCGGGAAACCTCCATTTAAAAAGGCCAACCTCTACACAAAATACATTACGGTTTTAAACACAAGACTACAGTCATAAAACACACAAGGTCATGAAGTGAGCAGACAGCACCTGAGACAAGCTTACCCCGCAGGAGTCGCTGGATTTGTGACTGCCAACTTTAACCTAAAGCTGCTAATCGTGCTGTCTGTCATGCAACAGCCTCTCAACAACACAAAAGGCCTTTATATTGCTAAAAATCACCATTCACTCCACGGTTTAGGATTGACACGTTTTTAATTGTAATGTACTCATTGTTAGCTGCTGAAATTGGCCTGCTAACCTGCTAGCTCATGTCTACGGTAACGTTATCCAGTGCAGCCGATCAGCTCAACTTCCCGGTTTACGGCGCCAGAAAACAGTGCTATTAATCGTGTCCATCTGTTCTGACACATCTGTTCCCTCTGAGAAGAGATAAAAGAGAAGATCTTCATAATTCAGACTCACCCGCAGCTGTCTGTCCCGGGGGGGTTCCTGTCTGCTCCGGTTACCGTGACCCCCCCCGCCGCCGCCGCTGAACGGATGTAAAGGCGGGAGCGAGGCAGGCCGCTGGTAAGCCGCTGGGCCGGTTGAAAAGTCCTAAAGATAAACCCGAAAATGCTGGGGCTGGGAGTCTGAGTGTGCCGCTGGGCTAACTGTTAACGGTGTTAGCTAAACACTGCCGCTCCGCACTGCGTGCCCACTCATCCGCGAGGAAACAGATCCGTAGCACTGCTGGCATTGAGTACACTAGTGCGGTGCGTTTTAAAAAAGTCAGGAAACCTCCCTGAAATGTGAACCGGGCAGCATCGCTGGAAGAGATAAACACGGCCCTGCTGACATCCCGCCGTGTCCGCATTTCCAACAACCAACTCAGTGACAGCGACGTGCGCGCTCCCGCCTCGCAGCGTCGACTGACGCAACGCGCGCAGCCAGGTCACTCGCGCTAAAATAGTTCAGCAAAAAAAGTCATATTTATTATAGATGAATCCCAGTCTGGTTTCTTATCGGGGAGGCATGTTTCAAATAATATTAGATTAGTGTTGGATCTTATTGATTACTCTGATTTAATTGTAGACGAGAGCTTTATTTTGTTTTTAGACTTTTATAAAGCATATAAAGTATAAAGTTTCCTTTTCTTGCCTTAGAAAAGTTTGGGTCTGGTCCTTTTTTTAATCAAAGCTGTTCAAATACTGTATGCAAATGCAAACTGTTCTATCAAATTGAAGACGGGCTCATCTACCAGATTTAATTTGCTACGTGGAATTAGACAAGGCTGCCCAAACTCACCGTATTTATTTTTATTAGCTGGTCAATACTGTCTGTGTATCTTAGAGCCAGCGCTATACAGGGCATTCATATTGCAGATAGAGAGATCATACTGAGTCAACTCGCAGATGATAGGCTACTACACTGTTTTTACGCAACTCTGCTCAGTTTTCTTTAGCTATTCATATTATTAGTTTATTCTCTCGGGCATCAGGCTTACACTTAAATATCCACAAATGTGAACTATTTTCAATCAAAACTTGTTGTTTGACAAACATAGATAGCATCCCAGTGAAAGACAAAGTTACTTACTTGGGTATAGTCGTTTCTAAGGATATGAAGAATAGATGTGTTGATAACGTTTCCCCGATTATGGAAAAGACCAAAAAGAAACTACATCTATGGTTACACAGAGATTTGTCTCTCAAGGGTAGAACTTCACTTTCTAAAGCAGAGGGTCTTTCACATCTAGCTTATTCTACATCTCTTTATGTCGATGCTCGGACTTCCAAGACAGTTGACCACGTTTTAGTTTGCTTTCAGCAACTACCGACAAGAGACGGCAGTCTGTCAGAAATCTCACCACAGAAAAAAAATGCATGTCTGAGTTAAAACTGTGTATGTATTTGATTTCTGACTTTTCCAGTAAGAAAGCTGTAAAAACTGTGAATCTTTTTAAAAGGTACATTATTTTCTTACTCCCTGGCATGTAGTATATTAATGTCATTCTGTGTTTCATATGTTATAATAATAAAATAAAAAGTAATATTATTTGTTTTCAGTTCCTTTCCAGTTTTAATGACTTGTAGTTCTCAAAACCTGTGAGTATTTTTATATTTATATTTATATCACTGTATTTAAATCCTCTCATTTTTTTCTTTTGTCTATTCTCTCGGTTTTATTTTATTTCTCATTGTTATTGTCTGTATATTGTTTTGAGCATTAAATAAAAAAAAAGTAAAATAACAAATAAACATAAAACTGTTATATATAAATACAAATTAAATGTTAATTGTTCTTTTGGTTACACTTTATTTTAAGGTGGCTTTGTTACAGTGTAATTACACAAATGTGACCCTGGACCACAAAACCAGTCATAAGGGTGAATTTGAGATTTATAAATCACCTGAAAGCTGAATAAATAAGCTTTCCATTGATGTATGATAGGATAGGACAATATTTGGCCGAGATACAACTATTTGAAAATCTTTACTTAATATCCTAATGATTTTTGTCATAAAAGAAAAATCGATAATTTTGACCCATACAATGTATTGTTGGTTATTGCTACAAATACACCCGTGCTACTTATGACTGTCTTTGCGGTCCAAGGTCACAAATAAGTACTGAGTAATATTAATAAACAACAGGCTATCGACTATAGGATTAGCGTTACTAAGGGTTACTGGTATTACTATAGTACTATACTATATTGTATAACAAAGTCACTAAAATAAAGTGTTAGGCTACAGTTTTTTTTTTGATGCAGTAATAATAATAATAATAAATTCATACATAATGATTAAAGTACTGACAATGCAGTTAAGTGATTATTATTAATCATAATTTTACTTAAATTTCACAATTTACTAACCTGAAGCATGTTCTTTTGGGTTATAGCTACAAAAGGGGCTATACAAAAGACAAAATCAGTTACAGATCATATGAATACAAAACCTTTTTTTTTTTTTTGTAACTGAGCAGTTATATTCAGAGATAAGGTGCGAGGAAAAGTTGGAATCTGATAATAAATGCAATATAAAGTGAAATTGCAATACAATAAAATGGTTAGAGAATAGATAGTTAAGAATGCCATTCCAAAATGAACTTAAATGTATTATTCAAGGAGGCCAATAAAGCAAATTTATCTAGATTTGACATAAAATGCATGTATGTCTATAAATGTAGCCTATTATCATGTCAAGAAAATAGGCAGGTAATTCTAAAGATGAATCTAACTGAATAACTAAATCTGTAACCAGGAAATGAAAAAAAAAATCTGTTTAGAACAGCGATGATCTGGTCTTAACTTTTTGAACGAATACAGTTTTATATAACCAAGACTTAAATTATGTGGATGTGGGGGAACTGGGTGAAATGTTTGCCTCGTTTGATGAAATTTAAACGCCAGAGTGAATTACACGGATTGGCCATATTAACCACTAGATGTCGCAGTGGACATACAGTTTGTATCTGTAACTTAAACTAATTTCAGTATTTCACTCGAGGTTAAACCACAGGCTGTTTGTGTTGTTAAACTGTTACATTCCACGCATCCATTACATAAGAATAAATATTGTGAGAATCACTATAGAACTCCCAGGAACTCCCATGAGTCATAGTACAGCTCATTTTAAGGGAATGCCCATAAATTGAAGCCAGTTGGGAACAGCCTTGTGTTTTTTCTGATCCTTCAAGGTTTCGATTTTTATCTGCCCCTGTAAAGTTTCTAACTACATTCAAAGGAATAGTCCACACGAAAATGAAAATACTGCATGATTTTTTTTCTCGCAAACCTGCATGAGCTTGCTTCTTCTGTGGAACACACACACAGAAAAAAAACAACTATATTTTCCAACTAAACGAGCAAAAGATACATCTATCTTGTGCACTATGCATTTCAAACGGTCATCTTTAAACAGATAGGATTTTCCATATGTAGAATGGTTGCTACGATACCTCTAGTCTATAACAATAGAAGCTGATGTGGAAAATCTGGTCTCATTCTTGTCCAGGCAGAGATGGTTTTTGTGAGTCACTGTAATAATTATTTAAGATTGTGGTTCAGAGAGAAAAACTACAATTACGTTACACACAAGGGATTTAGCAGCTTAATTATAGCAATTTTAAAGTTGTTAAATATATAAAAAGCACCAATAAATTATAAAGTTTTATGTACTGCAAATTTTCTTTTTAAATAAACCCAAAAGTGCTAGAAGGCAAAACTTTTGAGTGTAAAAATAGTGTAAAATGTAGATAAATTGACAAATTATCTAAATAGAACAAATAATCACAACAAATTAATAAATAAACAAAATAGCCAAATGAGGTTTCCTTTTGCTATTTAAAAACTAGTCAGAAATCATGAGATTAATCACTATTATTTTATTCTATTGACAGCAATGTTTTCCCCCCGTTTCGCTGCTGTGCGTCTCCTAACAAAACACAGTAGGTATTTGACTTGAAGCAGCACTGCACATACCATTCTGTGTATGACATCAAAATACTGCAAGGACGATTAGAGAGCATTTTTGACATTTTTGTTTTAAAGTCAAATAAATCTTGCTGTTTTGCTTTGCAGTGTTGCTGTTGTAAAGTTACACAGCTACAGTTGTGTTGCTGAGTTTTAAAGGTTTGATTTCCTTTTTTTTTCTTATCAGTCCATATTTACAGCAATTTCACTGTCCACTTGGTTCAAATGTGGATAAGTGGCTACACGAGATGTGTGCACACACTGCCAGAGCTGTGAGAGATCACTACCATGCTGCTTTTGTAGGGGTCGGTAGGGCTGACATAAAACAGGAAACTTCATTTTGGTACTCAAGTACTTTTAAAAGCAAGTACTGCAAGTACAAGTAAAAATCTCTTTACAACTTTCACTTGTAGTAATGGAGTTGTGTACTTTGTCCACCTCTGCATTTAAGTAATCTAATGGTAGGCAGAAAGAAGATCCAATGTACTGAAAACTACAAATTTTCCCCGCACTATGTGCATAAAGTTCAAAAAAGCTTAATACTTGTGTATATAATAGTTTAATTTGTTTTGCAATTCGTTTAACGGAAGAATTAGCAATGTTTCATACAAACAATTACATATTTTAATAAACAATTAACTTAAATGCTTGTGCTCATTAGCACATAATTGTCTATATAACAGTGATGTTATGAAATGTTTCTGTGAAATGATTTGGACAAAGAAATGTATAAATATACACCTATATGTGGTGGATTACATAACACTTAACTAAGCCTACCAATACTCTAATGAGAGTTAGTTTATATGTAGTTGCAAAGTTGCTTATAGTCAATAGGGGCTAATCAATATACAGTATATTTCAAGAAACTAAGACTTAAGGTACTCCACTTTTTCAGTTGTTTAAAGACTGAAATACATTTTTCATTTATATTTTAAGTGTAAATTCATTTAAATTTAAAATTGTTAACTCAAAGCAGGTATTACACACTTTGTAATTAATATCTGATGCATTTATAAATCAAACATCACAATTGAAATAAAAAAAAAAATGTTCCTGAGATGCAATATCTTTAACAACATGTACAAACATTACTAAAAACTAAACCACCAGGGTCCTAGAAATGGAGAAATGCTGTCCTGAAACTGCCAAGTAGGTATAACTGCAGCCTCCGCTATATTATCCAATTCGGTAGGTGGCGCTGTTACAAAAGAATAGGGTCCTAGAACTGCGGTCCTGAAACTGCAGCCTCCGGTTGTGCAGGAACACCGTTCTCGATATTTTAGGCAATATAGAAATCCTGGCCAGGACACGTCCGGGAAAAATGGCACGTATGGTCACCCTATATAAGACAATGAAAGTGTTTTTGGACCTTGCATGCATGTCAACCTGTTGTTGGGGACTCCCAAAACCAAAATATGAACCTTACATAACCCATAGTAGGGGCACTTTAAACAAAACAACCGTTTTTAACACTGATGATAAGACATGTTTCTTGAGCTCTGATTTATAATGATTTATAAAGAATAGGGAAGAAAGACAGAAAAAGTGACACTGAAGAGTAATGGCTGCTCAAAATTCAGCTTTGCCATCACAGGAATAAATATATTTTTACTAAAAAAAAAAAAAAGGAAAGAGTTGTTTTAAATTGCTGTAATATTTTACAAAATTGCTGTTTTTACTATATTGTTGATCAAATAAATTTGGCCTTGCAGCATAAGAGACTTTAAAACAAATCTTACTTTGAAGCACAAACGCTCCCGTATTCGTGGAAACAGGGCATTATAGTACCTATTGCAAAACCTGGGAAAGACCAATCTATTCCGATGAACTATAGACCTATTGCTTTAACATCAAACATGTGCAAAGTAATGGAAAGAATGGTTATGTCACGAGTATTATTTTATTTGGAAACCAAAAATTTGTTACATCCATATCAGAGTGGATTCAGAAAGGGACGTAGTACACTAGATGCAGTTGTATGCTTGGAGAATGAAATAAGGAAAGCTCTAGTGAAAAAAGAAGCGGTAATAGGAGTTTTTTTTTTTTTGACATTGAGAAGGCGTATGACATGGTTTGGAAGGAAGGGCTGTTAATTAAATTAGATCGAAGAATACAGTTAAAAGAGGAATTAAAATCTGACGGCATTAATTCTATGACATTACAGAATGTGTTAAACAGTTCTCATAAAGGTTATAAAGCTCTTATTAATTTTCTGAAAATAACAAATTTATATAATAAAATATAGGTAGAAGGTTGTTGTTGTTTTTTTTTTTTGAGAATTAGCATTTCCCTTGATATCAGCGCCTCACACTCCATCCCAGTAGGTGGCGGAATATGCACCAAAAGCTGGTTTGCCAACCGCCATTAAACAGCATAAGAAGAAGAAGAAGCACAAACGCTTGCGTGGATGGATGAAGCGAGTGAAAGGAATTGTGGGAAATGTAGTCCACAGTCAATCCCCGAACATTATCGCGAGGTCGTCACGATGCCGTCCAAATGAGCGTTACCTGTTCATTCTAGCCAACGTTGCGTACATCGTTTTTATTTTGCAAGGGTTATTTGATATAGAATCGCTGGGTTTACGCTTGTTGTGCCACAGTTGCTCGGTCTTTGGCCTGTAACGGTTCTACTTTTGTTCTCTCCCTGAGCGGGATCACAGAGGTACGTAGCACTCACGTTACTGAAGCTCAACGAGCAGTTAGCATGCTGTTCTGTGGAGGGATCCTGCTAGCACACAGGACAAAGTTAGCGCGCTGAAACAACTCAAGTGCTGTTATACCAGTAAACACTGAGGGTATTTAGTGAGTTGTTATATGAACACTAAAAATGAAGGAGAATCAGCGGGTTGTTGTGTGGAGGAAGCATTAGCAGCACAGAAGGCCTCGGCCTGTTGCTGGTTTAAGACTTGTGGGCGCGATACAGTATCTGTGTATTCAAGTATGTGAACAGTCTACCCAGACAGCATGTGAGACATAGTATGGGATGTTTGGAGCGTTTACCACGCCTTTAATGCTACATTTTTAACATATGTTCGATCAGTTGTGTACAACACAGTCTCTGTAATTATTAAACAGACCTAGACTGCTTTAGCACCATACTGCTTTACTCTGCATATTCGTGTGGTAATTTTTTTTCTTCGCAGTCATGTCTGAAAAAGTGCTGAATCTTTCTGTTTCTGGACAAATGTTGTTAGTGATTCAGCACATTAAAAGATGTACTTAATGTACATGTCTTTTAGAAAACCATTCGTTTAGGCAAAATTTGCATCATGGTGTAATTTGGAAAAACATTGTAAACGTGCAATTCTGGGCATTTTGGGGTTGCATAAATTCACCGCTATTTTTGAGACATTAAGTACAATACAAGTCACCACAATACAACCACAGTACAATTATGAAAAGAAATGTCGCTATTTTATAATATAAATAATGAAATTAAAATAATCAAGCGTAATTTAAATATGTATTATTTATATCATATCATACCTCAGAAAATAGCTGTGAAATATTAAATTAAATTTGAATTGATTGAATAGGTTCCCTTTTGTGTGAACAAATAAAAAAAGGAAGGGAAAAAAAGGCCATTGCTTAAGTTTCCCAATTGCAATTGCATTTTTGCTAAGCTTCAAAAAAGGCCTCAAATTTTTGTTCAAAATTTCAGGGCATTGTAAGCATTTTCCAGTCACTAGGCCGCACATAGAAATAACATTTAAATTTGATACATTTGTTCTATTCAAAATTGTGTTAGTTGCCTGACACAATTTTGTGTTACCTTAACAAGTTCTTTATAGTTTTTACCCCTATTCAGTGAATGTTAGGTATTGTTTTATACAAACTTGCTGTTCTGCTAGGATCTCTAAATAAAGATAAGGTTTAAAAAAATATAAAGTCAGCACATAAGTTGTCATTTCTGTTAAATCTGGTTTTATTACATTGCGATGAGTTGGTGAACAGAAACTAATACTTCTGTAGTTTTAGTTCCATTTAGCTTCCTCTATTAACTGTTTACATGTTTTAGTGTACTCCTAAAAATGTTTTAAAAAGGAACAAAATCGTAATGCTTTTTATTTTCATGGTCAAAGCTCACCGTTCACCACAAATGCAGAAGGTGCCATAAGGTCTCCCAGCAGCACTCATTTATTCACATTATGTATGTATCAAATGCTTTTATCCCAGCCAGGCCACTTAAGGTGTTGTGAATGTGATATGCAAAGTTGTTCAGTTCAGTGCTTAGTTTACTCATGAGTTCTCATGCTGTGTCTGGCCTCTCAGAGCAGAGATGTATAACGGTATCGGTTTGACCACACCGCGAGGCAGTGGCACGAATGGCTACGTTCAGAGGAACCTGTCCAGCGTACGCGTGAAGAGGAACAGGGACGAGCGCGGAGGAGAGCGGGATGAGAAAGACCGAGAGAGACTGGAGAGCCAGCTGAACAGACAACCTAACGCTGATATCCTAGAGCACCAGAGGAAGAGACAGCTGGAGGTGAAATGTGCCGAGCTGCAGGACATGATGGAGGAGCAGGGGTAAGATGAAATAAAATAGGAAAAATCCTCTGTATTTTTGGTTTGCATTTAAAATGAGTTAAGCTAGGTGCACACTGTATGAATTTTGTTAGGATTTAAAAAAATTATTTAATACTTTTTATTCAACTGTGACACTTTAAATTGATCAAAAGTGACATTAAAAATGTTTATAATATTATACAAAATATCTATTTTAAATAAAAACAGTTTGAACGTTCTGTTCATCAAAGAGTCCAGTAAAGAATGTGGAAATCAGTTTCCACGAAAATATTAAGCGGCTGTTTTAAACCTTGATAATAATTACAAATGTTTCTTGAGTATCAAATCAACATATTAAAATGATTTCTGTAACTAAATACTGTAGTAATGGCTGCTGAACATTCAGCTTTGTCATCACAGGAATATGTTTTAAAATAAATTACATTTATTTTACTGTATGTTTGATCAATAAATGCAGCCTTGGCAGCATAAGAGACTTCTTTCAAAAACTTGAAAAACTCCACCTGAACCCAAACTTTTGAACTGTAGTGTATTTCAAGTATGCACTATGATTTTTCCTGTGCTCTACGGCTTGCTTGGGTTTGTGTTATGGTGAACATTCTTCAGGAGTAGATATTGAGAACAGCCTCTGATCAAAACATCCTATGTGACAGGTACTCTGCAGAGGAGATCGAAGAGAAAGTCAACACCTTCAGTTTGATGCTGCAAGAAAGACAAGAACCTGCCCCTCCTCCAACAGAGAGGCCAGTGTGAGTGTTACTTCAGATCATCCAGACAGAAATGAAGGCTTTTTAATGGCCTTTTCTGTGCACTGTTAGTAGTTTTATTCCCATCCATGTTTTGCTCTTTCTCACAGTGTGACTGAGACTCATGCACTGGCAGCTGCTAACCAGCAAAAAAATGACCGTCTGAGAGAAGCGTTCGGTATCAGCTCTGACTACGTTGACGGCTCATCCTTTCATCCTGACCGGAAGGAGCGAGAGAAGGAGAAGAGGGAGCAGGAGAGGCTGGAAAGAGAGAAGCAGCAGCAGCAGAAGTACCAGTGAGTAGATGGAGGGGAGGTTGAAGGGGTCTTGTCATGAGGAATCACATTTTTCCTTTATCTTTTGGGATAAAAGATCTTGATGTACTGCAAAAACGTACTGTAACTTTCAGAAGTACGGACTTTGACGTGTTGTATCTTATCTGATTACTTGCTTTCTGTTCTGTCTTTCTCTCATCATTTTATTTCAGGATTATTGAGTCTGATAACTCTGATTCATCTCCTGAGAGAAAAAAGAGCCGGAAGAAGAAAAAGAAAAACAAAAGCAGAGAAAGGTACACTGGGGAATGGAGAAGTAATTTGGAACACTTTAAGCATGAGTTATATTATAAGAATAATATATTAATGAGTCAATTTCCACTCTTGTAACAGCTCTGAGAGCCCTTCACCTTCTCCTCGACGAGAGAAGAAAAAGGACAAAAAGAAGAAAAAGAAAAGGTTTCATTTAATGCTCTTAAATTACAATATTCTGTTAATTCATACTGGGATAAGATGCATTAATTGGGTAAAATCAATACACCTAAATATATTTTATTCAGTTTATTTATTACTTGAGTCACTCTAGAATATGTGAACCATTTAAAAAAAAAAAAAAAAACTTATTGGGAATGATATTTTACATTTGTAAATGATTCTCAAATCTCACATTGCTGGACAGTGTGGACATCATTTGCATTTTCATAAACTATCCAGGAAAAGGCTTAATAGCCAGATTATTTGCATATGGTAATATCACTATTAACTGAGATGCTTTTAGGAAAGTTGTCCATACGCTTTACCCTATAGCTGCCATTTTGAGAAAAATCCTTCTTTTAATAATTGTGAGCTTTGTCATGTTTGACCCATAATTTGAATGATTTTATTCATTGCAAAATCGCCAACATTTATAATACATATTTTTAGACCTGGATAAATTTCCTTTAAAAAGATTTTGTCATGTAGAAAATTTTTGTGTGCAAAAAATGTTTTAGCATTAAAATGCTCAAGAATTTAAATGATTCTGCATCATTTTTTAAACTGCTTAAATAACTAATATATTTTTACTTTCAGAGAGGAATCAGAGAAGAGTGACACAGAGAGGTAGGTTTTCTCCTCCTCGTCACTCTGTTACCTTTGATAACGGTATGTATTATAATTTAAATGTTATCATTTGTCTTCCCACAGTTCATCAGATGACAGAGAAACAACCAAAAGAAAAAGGAGTGACAATGAGACTCCACCTCCCAGTAAGTGCCGAAAACGGCAGAGTGCATCCTCCAGCCCAGCTCACAGGTATCATTACATGTGCACACCATGTGATCCATAATATAGTGTGCCCTCAGATTTTACTCTTTATATTCTAATACCAATTGCAAGAACATTTTCCACTCTATAAACAAAATTTCTCCTATTAAATGTTTTTTTTTTAATTGTTCTAAAAAACATCAAATATGTATGCTTGCTCAATGTTTGAAATAGTGTAGTTTATCGAAAATGTCCCTAATTAGTGAAAGTTCATATAAATATATGCATGTCTTTTTTTTTCAGCCCATCCCCTCAAAGTGGGAAACCACAGAATAAATCAGATTCTCATCCAGATGAGGGGAGGAAAGGGAGATCACCTGACAGAAGGCGCCGTGGCCGCAGTGAGGAAAGTCCAAAACGGATGGAAGTCCGAGAGGTAATATGTTGTTTTGGAAGTCATAGAGACATATGCTGTAATTATTTAATCTGGTTTATTCATTGTTTGTTTCCCCCTATTCTTATATATGGTCTTTCCTTTTTAAATAAGCATTATATTTTTAAAGTAAACCTATTATTAGTATGTATTCTATTCTAAACAACCACCACATTAAATTACAGCTGAACACATTCAGATGGTCTTTGGCCTTTGTTGCATCTCCTGTGTTGCATTGTTTTTTGAGCGCCTTGCCACGACAAGCATTGAGTTTTAATATAGTATGTCAAGATAAAAATAGTCCAGTTTCTAAAACTGCTCCTCAAGACCTCTGCATTGAATGCAAGAAATTGTCATGTAAACACTTGATGGCTTGGCCGAGTTATACAGGCCTTCCTTGAACTAGATTAGTTGAGCAGTTGTTCAAGCAACCCTCTGACTAGTTGATTTAAAAAAAGTACTTTTGCACCTCCCTAATTCTATGTCTTCCCCATTTTTAGAGGTCACCAAGACGCTCAAGAACACCTGAGCACAGTAGAAGAGACAAAGGCCGAGAACGCGAGAGAGAACAAGTGCCAGAAAAACCTCAGAGAAGACGATGCGACTCCTCATCGCCATCCCCTCCACCAAAGCAGCAGCAGGACAGACGACCACGGAGCGAAGAGAGAGAGAAACCCCCTCAGACAAGAAGACATGACTCCTCTTCACCATCTCCACCACACAAGCAGCAGCGAGAGCGGCGACAGCGGAGCGAAGAGAAAGAGAAACCTTCTCAGCGGAAAAGACACAACTCTCTGTCTCGCTCTCAGTCTCCTAAGCAGCAGAGAGACCAGAACCGAGGGGACAATGAGAGAAAGAACAAAGATCAAAGAAGACAAGACTCATCCTTGTCCCCATCTCCTTCTCCATGTAAAGACAGAACAAGAAGAGGACACAGTGGAGAGAAAGAGATAGCCGTTTCCCCCAGGGACAGGGAGAAGGAAAGACATGGGGACAGAGCGAGAGACAGACAGAGGAATAGCGATAGAGATATCCCATCTAGTAGAAAAGATGACCGAGGACGGGAGAGTGATAAAGGGAAGGAGCGAGACAGAAAGCGATCTAGTGACTCCATGTCTCCTGCTAAGCGTTCACCTTATGCCAACGGAAGGCAAAAAGAACGAAATCATGAACTAGAGAAAGAGCGAGAAGAACAGCGAGAGAAGGACAGAAGACGGGAGGAGGAGATGAAAGAAGAAGCTTTGAGAAAAGCCAGAGAGAGTGACAGAGAACAGGAGAGAACCCGGACCAGAAGAGAAGAAGTGTCTCGATCAGACAGGAAGTCCTCCTCTAGTGGTCTGCCTGAGGACAGACGAGGCACCAGAGGAAGTGAGACGGAGCAAGAGGTGGCCAAGAAAGACAGGAGAACAGAGAAGAGTCCTCAAGACCAGGAGAAGGACAAACAGATGGAAACGGAAAAGCCCGGGAAGAAAGACAACCTAAAAGCTGCGAGCAGCAGCAGTAGTAGCAGCAGCAGCGAAAGTGACAGTGACAGCTCCTCCTCGTCATCTTCATCCTCCTCCTCCTCTTCATCTTCTTCATCCTCGGAAGATGAAAAGAAGAAAAAGAAAAGTTCAAAAGACAGCAGTGCTGCTGGAAGGTCGGTTTCTAATGCTGTCATAGCTCAGGCTATTGCGCGCCGGGAGAAGGAGAACCGAGGAAGGAATGTGGAGAGTGATGAAGGCAGAAAGATGTACCCTCCCACACAAAGACAGAGCTCACCTCCCGAGTCCCAGAGAAAAAGGGACGATGCTGATAAGAGAGAGCGGAGACCTGGCCACTCCTCGTCTCCTTCCACAGGAGCCAAAGACCGGGAGCATGGAAAAGAGAGGTACACTCCCACTGAGAGTTCAAGCCCACCTCCCTCACCCCCTCAGAGAGGCCGGGACAGAGGAGCCCCAAGTGGGGAAAGGTACACGCCTTCAGAAGAAACCAAATCTCAGAGCAGAGATCGAGGAGGCGAGCGATACACCCCATCAGAGCTGGAACGAGAGTCTTCACTTCCCTCGCCTGGCAGAGGAAGAGACAGACAGAGTGACCGAAAGAAAGATGCGTCACCTTTGTCTCCGAGGGGGAAAGGAAGGAACGACGTGCCACAGGTCAAACAGACGGCTTCTCGACCTTCCCCGAAACGCACTCCACCACGACAGTACCAGGACCCACAACGCTCACGCTCTCCCAGCCCGAGACGAGGAGCGAGGAGACCATCGCCTTTCCGAAGAGACCTCAGCCGGGAGCGCCTCAGAGAGCGAGAGAGAAACAGATTTAGGGCAAGGCCAGTGAACAGAGACCGAGAGCGTTCCAGAGAGAGGAGAACAAGGAGCAGCAGATCTAGGAGTCCCCGAAGACCAAGTCCTCTTTACAGGTTAGTCAGAGAACCACAGTTTTTGGAAAGCTAAACTCAACCTTAAAAGTAGTTACAGAAGACAATCTGTGGGTTTTTTTTTTACTTTATTTTGCACAAGGAGTCTGACAGCAGCCAGTGCTGCACACAGAGATCTGATCTGATCATCATCAGTCTGTCTGGAATGACATGAAGAAACAGAACAAACTGAGACAGAATCAATCCACAGGAACTGTGGCAACGTCTCCAAGAAATCTATCTGCAAAGCTCCCTGACAAACTATGCGCAAGTGAACCGAGGGCAAAAGCTGCTTTAAATGCAAAGGATGCTCACACCAAATGTTGATTTCATTTAGATAATAGAAGTTAATTGATAAAGAAAATCTATTTATGACATTATTTTTGACAGCATCCTCATTTTACAGTATTTTTACACAAGTGCTTAACTTTTAACAGTTCTGTAGTTTTGCAGGTTCTTGGAGACGTTGCCACAATATACACTAGTCAACATTTGAAGTGGATCAAAACCTTTCATCAAAGTTGTCCTAAAACCTAAACCTAAAATGTGTTCTTGTTTCAGGACAATTTTGAGGAACTTTTTTTGATCCTCTTCAAATGTTGACTACTGTATATATTTATGATACATACACCGATATGAATTTTCAAGGGTCTTGCCAGTGACATGCTTAAGCTATTTCAAATATATATATTTTGCTTTTTTTTTTTTTTTTTTTGGGTCTATTAATTCAGTGACTACCAAGGCTGCATTTATTTGATTAAAACCCATTTCAAAGAAAACATGATCCTATAGAAATCATTCTAATATGCTGGTTTGGTGCTTAAGAAACATTATTATCAATCTTGAAAACAGTTGTGCTGCTAAATATTTTTTTGTTGAAACCATTGTATATTTTTTTTCTTTGATAAATAAAAAAATCTAAAGAACAGTATTTACTTAATAGAAATCTTTTGTAACATTATAAACTTTTCTTTAAAAAAAAAGCTTACTGTTCATTCTGTAAATAGAGTGTGAAATTAAGTTTATAATAAAATGCTGTAATTGCGGATATTATTACAGATTTTCTCTCCCTACACCCAGGTCTCGACGTTCACCCTCTCCTGTATGCCGGCGCAGAAGTCGTTCACTATCAAGAGAAAGAGAAAGGGAGAGAGAGCAGGAGAGGAGGAGGAATCGAGAGCGAGAGAGACAGCGTGAACAGGAGAAAGAAAGAGAACGAGAGCAAGAACAAAGAACGAGGGCGCCACCCAAAGATCCCACTCCTCCACGGCGCTCTTCATCATCATCCTCTTCCTCCAGTTCGTCCTCTTCAGCCTCGCCCTCTCCTCAAAGACAGATGAAGGGTGTGAAGTCTACAGATGCAGAGAAAGACCGATCAAGGGAAATTGATGAACAGAAAAAAAATAAGCAACCAGAAAGGAACTCGAAACATCCGTCTCCTTCGCCTCCTAAAGACACCCGTGTCCATTCCAACCAATCGCATCATCGCTCTCGCTCCCATGAACCACCTGTCCGTTCTAGATCACCAGTGACCAACCAGTCACAAAGCAGGGATCCACCTGGTGACCGATTAAGAGGCCAGTCCCCATCATCTGTTCATGAGCGGCACCACGGACCACCAACGAGAGGAAAGACTGCCGTGAATGGGAAACCAGAGAAGGAGACCTCTGGCCAACAGCAGAAGAGAAGCAGCTCGAGTTCTTCATCTTCCTCATCGTCATCTTCATCCTCCTCATCATCCTCATCCGACAGCTCAGACTCTGAAACAGAGAAAGCCAAAGGGTAAGTGCCAAATCATTCTGCATTTATTCAGTTAAATTTATATATATGGTACCCTTCGTTTCAATGTTTATTTTCCAGGGGTGTTAAAGCAAGTACAAATAAAGAAGCTAGCAAGAAGGCCAAAAGCCGAGCTTCTTCATCGTCGTCATCCTCGTCAGAAAGTGAACAAGAAGATAAGACAAAAAGGTAGAATATTTAGCTTTTTTTTCCTCCTCTGCTAAAGAAATGTATAATTTTCCACTGCATTTAATTCAAATTTAAAATTGACCCTCTAGGTTTGCATGCATGAACCAACGATCTTACATTTTCAGTTTTAGGTTACTGAATTATCGAAATAACTGAAAATGCCATATGGCAAATCACATTGGCTGTGATTTAATTAAAGAAATAAATATGCACTGTGTTTCAGAGTAAAGCACTGTGTTGTTTTACACGAAAGCAGCTCGTAATCCAGTGATTTCAGCATCTCAGAGTGGCTTGGTTTACAGCAAATTCTGCCACACACAAATTCCTTTCTGCATCTACTCTGAATCTGGGTCACTTGTAATGTGTGTTTGGGAACACAACATGAACCACCTTCCCAAACTCGTGATGAGGAGCACTTATGAACTGCCTGTTGTCAACAAAAGAGAAGCTTTATGTGCTCTCTGCACTTTTCCACCAAAATAAAATCCCAGTTGTTTTGTTTTAAAAATCTGTGCTGTAAAGTACAATTAATATTATTTTTCTTATATCTTTATTTTACAGTGAATTTACAATGGTAATATTTCCTGTTTTTTATTATTTAGTAATAAAAAAATACAATTCTTCTTTTTTTTTTATTGATATAATTTCAAGGTTTTGGTCAAATTGTCCAGCCCTTTAAACAACCACGGGAAACTTGGATCTATAAAAAAAAAACACATTTTAAATGGCAGTTGATCATAAAAAAACTTCTGTGAATAATGAATAAGTAATAAATTTAATAGGAAATTAAGCTTTTTTTAAACTTCTGTCAAAAGTTAACAGTAATTTAATTCCAGATAAAAAAAAAGGTAATGAATATGACAAAAAAAATCTGTCTTCCCCATGCAGTATCCCTTTTCAAACTGAAACAAATCGCATTAGATAAATTGTTCAGATGAATTGCATCTCATTTTACTGCTGTACTCTAAAACACTCTCAATCATTTCCTTTGAACTCTGCAGTCCTTCACGGCCCAAGAGAGTGCCAGCAGACTCACTGAGAGACTCTCGGTCACTCAGTTACTCCCCTCCAGCGAGGCAACGAAGACCTGCACATTCTCCACCCTCACGACGGTCAGTTCTGAACAGATCTACATATTATTACTGTCGTTTTCAACCCACTGCTCTTGCTAATATTGAGCTTAATCTCTGTTTTCCATCAGCACTGCAAGCAGGAAGTCGAGAAGCAGATCTCCAGACAGTCGACGGAGGAAATAAGTGAAACCTTTTTTGTTTTCTGGACTCTCTTATCTGACCCTCACTGGACAGAATCATCTCAGTATCACACGGATGAGACTGGAAATGTGACTAGTTTTAATGGTGATATTTTCACCATTAGTAGAGGAAGGTCTCTCAAAACCTGGTTCCTTGTAACTCGTCCCAAAAGGGAGGATTTATTTTTACTTTTATTATGGTGTAATTAATGTTTAAGGAGAGGCCAGCTGAGACACTGAAGCTCTCAACAACTATTGCTCTGTGCCAACAGATGCTGGACGCTATTTGTACACACACACACACACACATACACAAACAAACAAAATCACACGTGTCCGGTGGTTTTCTGTCTGCCTGTCTGCTACATTGTTCTGAATGTAGATGAACATCTGTAATTTGGTGATCAGAATGGACTATATTCTGTTCCTGCATATGTGGACAGAGTCCGTTTCTTTTTGTTTATTTGTGGAAAAAAGAATTGTGAATAAAATGGCAGTAGAATCTTCTTGTCTGAACATTTAGTTTGTGGCAATGAAGCTGGTGCTAATACACAGCACATTGGAAACCATATATTCATACATACAGAGGTTTATATATTGTTTAAAACTGAAGTGTAAATAAAAAAATAATAATTTTCTCAATGGTAAGACGAACTGTTGGTCCTGACCCATTCTCATGTGTTTGATGTTATATCAAGATAATAACCAATATAAATGATATAATATGATGCAAGATAATATAAAAAGTGACATGGTTTTTTGCTGATCATTTTCCCCTCTTGCCTGTTTTAAGGTTAATCAGGGATTGGAGAAAACATTTTAAACATTGAATTAATTAAATTTAATTAATGAATTAATTCAAGCTATATATATTAAGACCATCTCTCTTACAAAAATGTGCCATGGTGTAAGCAGTTTCCCACAAAATACTATGGTAAATAATACAATTGTGGTAATGTGCCATTAACCACACATTTCATCAAAAATAAATTATTCTGAAAGATTAATATAATATTTTGCAATATTCATGTGTAGTTTACAGTCGTAACATCTGTAATAACTAAGGTAATGTGGCTAGTCACCACGCTAACTGTTGTAGCGGGCGAGTTTTATTTTTATTTTTTATTATGCTTTAAACGACATATACAGTTGTAGCGGGCGAGTTATCTGTAGAGGCAGGTTGTATATTGCGTCATATTTACGCGACGCTGTTTGAACGAGCAGCACGAAAAGGCTTTGTATTGCCGAAGATTTTCCAAGTTAAATTAATAGTTTAATAAACTCCAGGAACATGGGTCCAGTTGAGGTAATCAGCAAGCAGATTTTTTTTAATCACCGAAAACTATAGAAAACATCGTTCAGCCTGCAGTGTAACGTTACTCATACATTTTTAGCAGTTTCCACAAATGGCTCTTATACATTTTTGTATGCCAATAATTGTACTTATGCACATAGAAATGTGAATAACTGTCGTCCGTGGCACGTTCTCTCTCTCCAGCTGCTGCATATGTCCGTGTTCTCTCAGAGTTTCTCTCCCTGCGGGCGTTTCCTTGCAGCGGGTAACAACTATGGAGAGATCGCGGTGTTCAGGTAAGAGAAGAGTTTAATCGAGCAGTTATAACAGCAGTTTAGGTGGCGTTGTTAGTCAGCAGGTCTCATGATGTTGGTTGATGTGCGTGTGTAAGCATCTTCTGTCTGTATATATTGCGTGTTGATGTTAAAGTGTTCTTGTACTCACTAGTCTCGTTCTTACAGTCTTTCAGCAGCACTGAGTCCAGATGCATCAGAGGGGAGCCAGAAGCCCATCCTTAACTTCACTGGTTAGACTGAGATTGATTTTCTCACAGATCATTTTACCTTTACGCTCCTAGATTATCCAACTCGCAAACATTACAGTTTCCAGTGTTGCAACAATGACAAGTGAAAGGGCTTTTTAATTGTTTCAGCTCATGATGGTCCGGTGTTCACTCTTCTCTCCACGGACACTCATCTCCTGAGTGCTGGGAAAGGAGAGATCAGTGCCTGGAGTTGGGCAGAGCTCATAAAAAAAGTGAGTCCAATAAACTCCAGGAACACAAGTACACAACTTGTGTACTTAAGTACACAAGTTCAATAAATGTATATTTATTTTAATTGTTGTGCTTTGTACATATGGATCCTGTAAAAACAACAAAAATTTGCTCAGCGCATATTTTATATCTTTTTGTCTCCACAGAGCACCAAAGCTGCATGGACAAGGAAACCCAGTTATGAGTGAGAGACTGATTATCATTCTGATTCACATATACTGCTGCATACACTCAAGATAGCAATAGTTCGGTTTTATGAATTTTATTATTGTGGGAACTACCTGAATGTGATTTGAAATGTTTGTGCAACGTCTCATTCCATACAGGACTAGTCTTGAAATACCAGAGATCAATGCAATGATCATTAACCCAAAGGTTTGTTCTTCACCTATTTTTGTTGGTTATTCCTAATACATGCTCTTCCTTAAAGGCACAATATGTAATTTTCGCTGCTAGAGTGCGCGTATTCAAAATTTTCTACAAAACAAAACCGGAAATCGAGGGGTTATGACGGCATTGGCAGGTGACACAATGACGCTATGGACACGCTCCGTGTCACTAGTTAAAATTGCTTATTTCTCTGGATTTAAACATTCTTCGAAACATTTGGGATAATGTAAGTACACAAGTCAGCAAAATATATAACACTGTTCTAGTGGTTTTTGGATATTTTAATTTAAAAAATCTTACGTATTGTGCCTTTAAGTAATCATATTTTGTAGTTACCTGTAATAAATGGTTTTATTAAAATTAGATTGTTTAACACAACATTCGTTTACATTGCTTAATTTCCATAAAGTTTAATTTATTTGTTAAATGTATTTGTGTATGTCTAAGTACCTTAAAGTTGATCAATTTAATGCTCTTTTTTTTCTATTTTCTCTCAGGACAACAGCTTGATAGCTGGAGGAGGTGACAATAACATTCACATCATGGACATGGAGACTGGCATCTTTAAGGTTAGTTAGACTACAACTTTGTAACTCCAGGAACAATATTTTGAAGGCCCCCCAGCACAGGCTATGATTTCCCCTCTTGCATTTCTGCTTAAATAATAGCAAGGGTGCTTGTTGTCCAAAAAAAAAATTCATGAAGAAATATAATAAGTATCTAACAAAACAAATGATTTGACATGTTCTCCAACTATAGAAATTGTTACTGCAGACACACCTGACTTTGCAAGCAGACATTTTTAAAGAGTTAAACATTTTTGTTTATTAATTTCTAAAGATTTTTCTAGCTCTGTACATAAAAAAAAAAATAAATATTTGAGGTACACTAAGTGAAAGTGACGTGACCAAGTATGGTGACCCATACTTGGAATTAGTGCTCTGCATTTATCCCATCCAAAGTGCACACACACAGCAGTGAACACACACACACCATGAACACACCCAGATTTATGCTGCGGCGCCCGGGGAGCAGTTGGGGGTTCGGTGCCTTGCTCAAGGGCACCTCCTGCCGGTATGAGACTCGAACCCACAACCTTTGGGTTACGAGTCTGACTCTCTAACCATTAGGCCACGACTTGTGGTCAAATGGCACACAAAAATGGTCACTATTTTGTGCAAATGCTGTTTACTGAACTGAAAAATAAATTGGAGAAACATATATATATATATATATATATATATATAAATTGTAATTGCAAACAATATTATGTTATTTATTTATTTTTTTAATGTCTTGGCCCCTAATGGGCTGCATATGCTGCTTTTTAAATAAATAAATTACAACACAGTAGGATCCTCTTAATGTTTGTCCCCTTTGTGTTGTTTGTTCTGCAGTCTGTACTGAAAGGCCACACTGACTACATCCACTGCCTGTGCTTTAAAGAAAGGGAAGGGGAGATCCTCTCTGGTGGGGAGGATGGTGCTGTGAGGATATGGGGTCAGTGAACGACACTGCACGGTTTCTATATCCCTTAACTCTTCTTTGTTGAAGATGAAACCAGGAATAGAGAAACATTATTTAATAAAAGTATATACTTCCTCCACCAGACTCACGGACAAATCGCCCAGTTCACTGTATTGAAGTTTTCAGATACAAGGTAAAACAAATAAGCTAAAACAATGCATTCATGCCTCTAAGAAAAAAAAATACAGCACTGAAATCCCACTCTGTCGCTTTCAAACTTGCTCTGGAATGGCGGGTCAGGAATGCACATGCCCCCAGTTTGGGAAGTGGATTAGCTGTCTTGCTACGGACTCTGATTGGATGGTAAGATGGACTTGTGATTGGTTGGCAGGGACAGTGAAGCTATTGTCTTTATTTGTTCTTGTTTATCTCGTGTCTGATTTTTCTGCATATGCATTGACATGCTTGTTTTTAAATACCTCAGTTACTATCTGCATGCTTGTAATGGTGTACTGCTCCTCTGGAATGCCCCTCTATGTATGTATGTTAAGATGGAATGGCATAATGCCCCTATTGTTATAAAATGTTATCTATTTCTTCTCCAGCTCTGTGGTGGAGGCCCATTGCTCTCATTATGACACCTCCGTTCCATGTCCCCCACCTCTGTCTTTCCTTTGCCCGGCTGTCAAAGGGAAGCTGTCTTTCACCAGGACCTGGTGAGAAGGACTAGTTGTCAATTTAATGTGACAGAAAATGCACAATTTTATATATATTTATATACAATTATTTACATTTTCTAAATAATATATTATGTTGTGGTTGTATTTAGATCATGTCAGTAGGTGAGGGTCCATATGTGTCCCACTGTTTACATGGAGGAACAGTGAAAGCTCAGATTCCCTGCACTCCTTCCTCACTCAACACACTGGCTCTCAATCTCAAAAACACTGAACATAGGGTAGGTGCACCCGTGATTCGCCTTGCCAGATTTTTATGTTTTAACAGATATTACAAATTGCAGCTATATATATATATAGCTGCAATTTAAAATGTATTTTCATTGGTTATGTGTGTGGAAAGTAAAGACGTGAATGGAATGATTGTAACCTTTACCCAATATTCATCTTTCAGGTTATGACAGTAGGGGGCAGCAGTCACCAAATTGATGTGTTCACCAACTTCAGTTCCAGAACCTTTTCTCTGTCATTTTGAGCACACGCCAACATTTGTTTGAATTTGATTTGAAATCTGTGGCAAATTCTAGAATTACAATTTGCTAGAATGCAACTAAACAATGTATTTTTATAATAAACTTTTTTTGGTTATTGTTCGCTGTTTTTTTTTTCAGTGTGTGGTTTTAGCTTTTAACCCTGAAAAGGCCTTTGAAGGTGCACTTGGTCGTTTTTGGTGTTACACTAGTAAAATACACAAAGTATAGTATTACTCATGTACATTATTTTTTAATGAAAATATACAAAAATTATGTTAGATTTACAATGTTAATTACTGTAACTGTATAAGTACATAAGTATGTATTAGTTTTGAATGGTATAGTGTATAATGTTACAAAAGCTTTTCATTTCAGATCAATGCTGATCTTTCTATTCATCAAAGAATCCTGAAACAATGTACTCAACTTTTAAATATTGATAATAATAATAAATGTTTCTTGAACAGCAAATCAGGATATTAGAATGATTTCTGAAGAATCACGTGACACTGAAGAGACAGTCGATCGCCAGGAGCAGGGTTGGGCACCCCTGGTCTAAGGAAATGGTCAAAACAATGGTAACAGAAATGTGGTGAGTAGTATTCAGTTGGTCACGTTGTCAAAACCGCAGCCCTGAGCCCGCATGAGGCGACCCGCTCCATGTAAAAATCAATGTTATTAGGCTGCTGATACAACTGGAAAATTATTTTCATGTATGTGATAATCATTTTAAACATTTTTATTAAAGCACTATTCATTTCTTTATGTGTAAAACTTTTTTTTAATGAACTATTAGTGAGTCTATTTTTAAACAATTTCAGATTGAAAAGATTTCAATCTCAGAACCTATTGGTCTGCCTACATTAGCAGTCAAAAGTTTTTGAAATGTAAGATTTTTCATGTTTTCTTTTTTAAGAATTCTCTCCTGCTCACCAAGCCTGCATTTATTTGATCCAAAATACAGCAAAACAGTACAATTTTGAAATATTTTTAATATTTAAAATAGCTATTTTCTATTTGAATATATTTTAAAATGTAATGTATTCCCTGTGATTTCAAAGCGGAATTGTTAGCATCATTGCTCCAGTTACATGATCCTTCAGATATAATTCTAATATTCTGATTTGCTGCTAATAATAATAATACAAAAAACATTTATTATTATTATTATGTTGAAAACAACGGAGTAGTTTTTTTCAGGTTTCTTTGATGAATAGAAAGTTCAGAAGAACAGCATTTATCTGAAATAGAACTCTTTGAATGATTTCTGAAGAATCACGTGACACTGAAGACTGGAGTAATGTAGCTTTGATCACAGAAATAAATTGTAAAATTATTTCAAAATATTACTGTTTTTGCTGTATGTTGGATCAAATAAATGCAGGCTTGGTGAGCAGAAGAGACTTCTTTAAAAACAATTAAAAATCTCACTGTTCAAAAACTTTTGACTGGTAGCGTATACAGCATTTTTATACGCGAATCAAGGCATTATGGCCAAAAATGCGGTTTCTGTATGCAAGCTTACCAGTTCCAGTGTGTGGCAGGAATGTCATCAGCTGGTGGGTTGCGACAGAATAGCGATGGCAATCGCAGCAGCAACAGGAGTGGCATGAGGAGGCTCTCCTGCTCACCAAGCCTGCATTTATTTGATCCAAAATACAGCAAAACAGTACAATTTTGAAATATTTTTAATATTTAAAATAGCTATTTTCTATTTGAATATATTTTAAAATGTAATGTATTCCCTGTGATTTCAAAGCGGAATTGTTAGCATCATTGCTCCAGTTACATGATCCTTCAGATATAATTCTAATATTCTGATTTGCTGCTAATAATAATAATACAAAAAACATTTATTATTATTATTATGTTGAAAACAACGGAGTAGTTTTTTTCAGGTTTCTTTGATGAATAGAAAGTTCAGAAGAACAGCATTTATCTGAAATAGAACTCTTTTGTAACAGTCTTCACTGTCAATTTTGATCAATTTAATCCATCTGTGCTGAATAAAAGCATTTAATTCTTTCAAAAAACCTTACCGACACCTAACTTTTGAACATCAGTGTTAAAAAACCAAAAAAAAAAAAAACAGTACTGACACCAAGACTTTGTGTGAGAAGATTTTTATTGTTTTCCAGCGGTGACTACTGGATATATACACAAAACAGACAGGGCCAAGAAAATCTGTAACAGCACTGAGGACAAAAGTTGCTGGTGGGTCTGGTGGGTTGCGACAGAATAGCTATGGCAATCGCAGCAGCAACAGGAGTGGCATGAGGAGGAGGAGGAGGAGACAGGGAAACTCAGGCACATGATGAGGAGGAGGAGGATGAGAGTGACTCAACATTCAGGTGCGGCGGCCTCAGAGGGGCGGATCTGATCTCTGCGGCCGCTGGGACACTGTCCGAGCTTTCCCCTGCCTGCAGGACCGACCCGACACTGACCGACCGCCCGACAGCAACTTGTGCCAAGTCTTCCGTAATTTCCCCAGCGTGCTCGGAGTATGTGGTTTAAAGTGTTTTCGGTGAGCTCTTCTTTAGATCCGAGTTTGATCTTATTATCTAAGAGCATCTGCGGCTAGTTAAGTAGCTAGCCTAGCTGCGTTTCAAAACAACTGAGTAACAAATTACAATCGAGGAGTCGTCGAGTTGAGTAATGGACACAAGTTTGATGCGGCGGTTAAAAGAAACGGAATTAAGAAGCAGATCAAGGCGAGAGTTCAACTTGAGGTCTGGTAGGATCGCATGTTTTTCGCATGATTTTACAGGTGTGTCCGTTAAATCGCAACATATGCCTGATTTTGAGTTTCTATGGATACTGCGCGTGACCCTTTGATTTCCATATAGTAAACACGCAAGGTCGCTTATTTCAGAAGGACCGTCTGTTTATGGTAACCTTACACTATAAAGTGGATCTGCCTCTACATAATGATTATCCCTTATTGTTATTTTTTTCCTCGAATTGACTGTTAAATCCGGTTGTACTACACAGTTAAAGCGTCAAATAGTTTCACTTTTAATTTGGGCATGTTTGTATTCAGGAATTTAGCTTTGTTAGCACCGAAAATGATTTTCTCTTCTTGCCTGATAAGCGGAGCTCAGCCTAGGTGTGTCAGTTTCACTTCTCTTTCACCTTTTTTTGGTGTTAAAATTATCACGTGTCTGGAGGACGTTCGTGTTTAACCTGCTGCATGGTTTTAGACCAGAACTGCGTTTTAATGAGAAACATGTGCCCTCCTCGCGACGGCCGCTCAGGAAAAACACGTCCCTTCCTGTTTTCATGGAACATTTTTGGCAGTTTACTAAATCTCTGGCTTTGTCTGGACTCAGCAGCTAGTTGTATGTGGGCTTTTAATGATTCTGTTCATTGTTTTGGTTTCAGTTGTGAGGGGCAAGATATGTGTGGGCATATATCCTGGTCTCTGTACCTAAACTCAAGCGTAAAGCTGGTGCATGTGGTTTCGACCTGTGTCAGAAAGGGTGTCATTTGTCTGTCAGAGTGGGAGAAGCTAAATTTAGTTCCACAGCTGCTGTCCCGGGTTATGGGGGGGGGGGTAACCTTATGTCTAAATTCGCGCAAGATTCATAATACCTGTCTTTTCCCTTTCCTTTTTTTTTTAGGATTAGGGCTTAAAGGGGAACGACAGGGACTTTTCTCACTTCCGGTTTGAACCTGCATTCCTACAGTGTTTTGGAGCAGCAGTGATCTTTCAAAGTGTGGGAAGCTACCAGTCCCTGCATGCATCGGTTAAACAGGCGAAATGGGATTGTTGTGACTGAGATGCCATCTGTATATCTAAGAAATCGAGATTTGGAGACGAAACAACTTGGATCTCAAACAAACTGCCCTGTTTTCCGGATGACTTGGTTCCTGATGCACTCATAGCTCTGAGTTATGAGCGCCATCAGCGACTAAAGAACCGCTTACTTTGTAATCTGAGTCATTTGATACTTAACCACAACAATGTGGTAATGTGTTTGCACTTGAGGGCGAGGCGACGAAGAGTAAATTTCACGTAGATTTTAACTGTGGATCCCTAATGTGGGCTAAAGCAATGGAAATATAACTGGAAAGAGGGTTTTAAGATGAACTAAAAATATTGCACTGAAAGTGCAACCGTGTTACAGACAATGCAAAATCACTGATTCGTGAATTGGAATGCACTGAAATCACACTGATGCATCATTTTGCACTTGAGTTTTGAGGAAAACTGGAAAGACGATCGCATGATGCTCACAGTATTTCAGGCAAAACCCTCCGCAGTAAACAACCTGGTACTTTAAGACACCGGAAACGTGACCGAGTTGAAAGCTGTTGTTTCACGAGGACACATTTTGAACAGAAAGAAGAATGGCGGGAAAAGACTACCATCATCTCTTCAAGTTGCTCATCATTGGTGACTCCAGTTAGTATTTTTCTGTTTTTCATACATATGCTAGCAAATTGTCTTTTTACCAACTCAGCTATGTAGCCTTTTTTTGAAACCCAGCAAGGCACACACAGTCCCCATAAGAGAATCATTAATATATGGCATAAAATAAGTGATTATTTCTCTAGCACCTTGTACACTAAGAATGCTCATTGTTGTGCAGTTTGACTATTTAACCGCAAACTGGAAAGCTGAAATGAAACTACTGTGTGTAAGTGTGTCATGTCAGTCCTCATCCCTTCAGTGAATTGAGTCACTTGATCAGTTCACTAGTATGAACTTGGGAGGGATGCGTACCGTTATGAATGTTGGGTCAACGTTTTGGTCTGTGAAACGGCTTTGTCCTAGATTGATTGGAGAATTCTGTCGTTTCACTGGAAAGTCCAGTTATGACATTTTGATTAAACATTACCAGGTCAAAAACAGTAAAAAAGAAAACCTAAACATGGATGAATTGTTCATACTAAGATCAGTAACATGCATTTTAAAAACAAATAGGGTGATTTGATTTTCTAATTTAATGCCATCTTTAACAATCCTGTTTATACATCCGCTTTCAGATAAGGGAACTTTTGTTTGTAAGCAAATATCAGTTGTGCTATCTTACAGTTCATCATTTAATTGTGGTATTAACCACAGCTGCCTCATTCAGTCCATTGTGGCCACTTACACGCTAACTGTTCAGCTAGTGGCATGTCTCTGTAGGCTTTGGTTAGGATTCTGGTTGGTTTTGAACCTTAGACCTCTGAGCATTGTGGCCTTTGTGACAAAAGGACATGTTAAGATTACATTGCATGGTATAGATGGACTATGTGAGATATTTGCTAGAGCTAGTTACACTGTGTGGTTGCACTTGTTTTTATTTATTGTATTTCTAGTTCACATTTTCATTTTTATATATTCATGTTTAACTGTTCATTTAATAATATCTAAATATTATAATCATGTTTTATAAAATAAATGCTTTTCGGAATTTCTGTCACATTTAAAGGGGTCATATGATGCTTTTTTTAAAGATCATTATTTTTCGCCTAGAAACACACAGCGTCTCCCTGGCATGGCTGCTTCAACACTAACTGCGGTTACTGAAACCACGCCTTCTTTCTTTGCGTGCACATTTGGGTGGCATTATGCTAATATTGCCACATAGTGAGGTAGATATGTGGGGGCGTGTTAGAACGAGCCGTTTTAGGGGGGTGTGGCAGAGTCTTAACTTTGATAAAGGATATCTCTTTGGTTTTAAGACTTTAGTCTTTGCAACTTCAGGGATCTTATCTATGCACAATCAGCTTGTAACACTCCAAAGAGAAAGGAAAACTTGAAATCGCATCATATGACTCCTTTAATTAAAACATGTACTAAGGTATCACGGCTGAACATTTAACACATGTTGCTCTGACTCTGTTGCAGGTGTAGGGAAAAGCAGTTTGCTCCTACGATTCGCAGACAACTCGTTCTCTGGTGAGTCGGCTTGGCACAAAGTGTGTGTCTGTGTGAGAAAGACAGAAAATGAGTCAAAGGGTCTGTAAATATATGATCTAATTCACTGTTCTCAAGTCCAAGACAGAGCAAAGCAAGACAAAGTGAGAGTGTATGTTTGCTTGAAAGTGTTAAAGAAGTTCAAGTGTTATGACTAGATATAAAAACATGCTTCTGCACTCTTCACAGGCAGTTACATAACTACTATTGGAGTTGACTTCAAGATCCGCACAGTAGAGATTGATGGAGAAAGAGTTAAACTCCAGATCTGGGACACTGCAGGGCAGGAAAGGTTCAGGACCATCACCTCGACGTAAGCCTCGCTCCAGTCTAGCTGCTTATTAAAGATGTTGTTTGACCATTCTCGTGATCTCCGTCAGTCTTCCCCTCACGTGTTTGCTGTACTTCTCTAGGTATTACAGAAACACTCATGGTGTCATCATTGTTTACGATGTCACAAATCCAGAATCATTTGTCAACGTGAAAAGATGGTTAAACGAGATATCACAGAACTGTGACAATGTCTGCAAAATTTTAGGTTAGTTTTTTTCTTTTTGGTTTATACATTTTACTTTTTTTTTTTTAAGTTGCAATGTGATGAAAATAGATGTTTTGGTTGTATATTCTCAATTTGTTGTAGTATCAAAGGCAAACATTTAATATGTCTTTCCACTATGATCCCTAATAGTTGGAAACAAGAATGATGATCCTTCTAAAAAGCTTGTGGACACTCAAGATGCTCTGCGCTTTGGAGAGTCAGTTGGTGTGAGGCTATTTGAGACTAGTGCTAAAGAGAATATCAATGTAGAAGAGGTGAGTTTTTTTTTAATGCTGTGATATGTATTAAGTTCATTTAAACTCAAATTCATTCTAAAATATCAGTATTTAAGATCATTTAAGCCTAAATTAATTTTAAAAATCCACATTATTTAAGCCCAAATTCTTTCAAAAATCCTCAGTATTTAAGTTTATTTAAGCCTAAATGTATTTAAAAGACCTCAGTATTTAAGATCAGTACTTAAAGCTTCAGTCCGTAACTTTTTTTGGTTAAAAATGATCTGAAATCAATATTTGAGCAAGTACATAACCAGCCAGTGTTCAAAACTATTGCCTTACTTTAGCCCGATTCACAGCGGTTAGCTTATAATAATGTTTTCTAATTTGAGTGGAGCCCGATTCACAACGGTTAGCTTATAATAATGTTTTCTAATTTGAGTGGTACGGGTAGGTTTTTGCGGGGAAAAAACATAAAGAAGTTGTCCCGGCTACTAGGCTATCGCATGTGTGGATCCTGCAGGTGGCAGATCGTTAAATGTATCATTTTGATGGAGGATTGTAATCCATAAAGGATTGTGTTTATGAAACACATGTGAATGAAATTAAATTATATTCCAGTTATAAATGTGCTTCTGATTACAGATAGCCTGGGATTACAAAGATTTGTATTTTAAAGAATTTGAGAATAAAGTATAACAATAATAATAATTTGAACGGTTTGATGTGATATGAGCTAACCGATCTTTAGATTTAATCATCATTGGTAGCGAGATTTATGGTAATGCTTTTTTCCTCAGTTGGTCAGAACAAATGTGGCAGACTTGTTACTTGTTCAGATGACAATATACAGTACGGTGAAAATGCTTATTTGAGTCATATATTCCAAGACGTAGGCTAGAATCTGTGATTGCGAAGTACAGTAAATATCCACACACTGGTGCGGTGACTGACTGCCACACATACTCTTCAAAACATTAGATTAATCCGCGCTGTGCCGACTCACAACCCACACAAGCTAGATAATTCCGCACACAGCTGCAATTCCAGGTTTTCAAACAGAGATGGCGACACAGAGGCAAAATTTACGGACTGCAGCTTTAACCAAAATATTTTATTTTAAGTTGGCTTGAATGGAATAATAGACTATGTATCTTTCAGCTTATTCATCTTTGTCTTTCTGTCAACTCTGATGTGTTAAAAGTAATATGTAACATTTTTATGGCTTGTATTCTGTTCTGTTTGCAGATGTTCATGGCTTTCACCCACCTGGTCCTTCGGGCCAAGAAACAGAGCCAGAGTCGAGCAGAAAGACAGAGGGAGAGAGAAAAGGACACTGTCCATATAAATTCCCACAGGGACAGAGAAAGGAGGAAGAAAGGGAAGAAGTGCTGTTAGAGCAGAGGTGCCAGAACAGACGGAAAGAGGGATAAATCGAACACCTTTGCAACTCTGATCCTTTGGGTCACGTTTTCAGCTCAGAAATGTGACTTTTTTTATGTTAACACTGCGCTTCGATAAAACCAAGAGGAATAAAAAATAACTTGCTATTATGTGCCGAACATCAGCGTTTGTTTACACAGATGTTTATCAATGTAAGGTTGTTGTTTTTTTGTTTTTTTTTGTTACAAAAGGGGAATTGACTGGCATGGATTTACACTGGCATCAAAAGGCTGGTCCAGGAAAGACACTATATACAAACTGTCTTATGTGTTCCACTGTGATTAGTGAGAGATGTTTCTTGTTGGATTAAAATTGACTTGATATATGCCATTAATGAATGCAAATAATAAATTAGCAATAAAATATGATTTTAAAAATCACAAACCCCACAAGTGTTAATTTCTAACGTCTTGCAGTTGTGAAAGAGGCATGTCTGTAAGCGACTACTGCTGGATTGACTAAATGCTCGCTGTCCTTTGCAGTATAAAATGCTAAAATGCACGTGTTTTTCAGCCAGAATTGTTCCTGAGTTTAACCTGCTAAATAAATGGTGGAAGAACCATTTCTTTAGCTGATTTAATTTGACCTCTGAGTCATATGTTTATGACTCATAAATCAATGAAATTCCTATCTTTTTGTCAGTTAGCTCTGTCTTTTCTTTTTTCTTAATGCACTAAATAAGTTTTATATCAAATTACACTGAATATACATGAAGGGATCATTTTAAAAAAAGACACCATAAAATACCAGGTAGTCTACATAAAAAAAAGAAAATAATGGCAATGTATAGTGAGGACATTACTATGCAAAGAATTTCCCCATAAAATGTAACAATGTATCATTCTTTTTGTTATTGACTAATATTAAAGATTTTTGTCATTGACTCCATTAAGAATTACATTTCCATTACTACACTTCCATTAAAAATACATCACAATTAGAAATGCGTTTAGCAGACTTTTGTTTGTGGATGTGATCTTTAGCATGCAAAATATAGAAATTCACAACATACTCAGACCTTTTGCTTTGGTGTGTGTAAGAACATATAACATCTTTTAGAGACAGCATATAATTAACATTTTTGGGACAAAAAAACATCAGATAAAACTATTCAAGACAAATTACAGGTATAAAACAAATGAGCCACATCTTCCTCATGTATAGCACAAAAAGTGCAGTTGTTGTCGATGTTCATGAATTTCAATAAAAATACATTACATGGGAGTATTTTAGTGTAGACTACATCTTTAACTTTGTTCAAAATACGAAATTTGTATGGATTTAACAAAGCATCTTTCCAATTAATATCAGAGGTCTGTGCATTCCACACAAAAAAAATCCCTCTAGGCGGGATTTTAAGTTTAGATCGAAATGAATAATAGTTTTTATAGTCTGCTCTGTGTTTTTTTTTTTTTTATTGTTTTATTGCAAACAATTCAGAGATGACATTAATGAAATACAACTTTGCATACATTACACATAATGTATCAACAATACATCCAAAGTCATCTGAACATATGGAAGAGAAGAGAAAAAAAAAAGTTGACAATGACTCTTAAAAGAGAAAGATGCATTTAAATAGATTTTTTTATGAACAAATGAACATAAAGAAAGGCAGGAACAGAACAAATAAAGAAAAGAGGTCTCTGTGTCAGCTGACCGATGTCGTAGAGGGTGACGTCACCGCGAACATGGCGGCCGAGTGCGCGTGAGTATTGGGCTGCTGGTAAATACTGTCAGAAACGTGTATTTATTATGAATTCCCATATAAATCAGTAGTTGTGTGATATATGAACTGAAAATATCTCATTTGTTAGACTTAAATTATTTGAATTACAGACCACAATTGGTTACGATATAGGAGAGCTGTCATAGGTGACTAACTAGTACATACCGTTTAAAAAACGAATAGTAACGTTACATACGTATAAAAGTATGTAAGAAAATAATTTGGTCCGAGGCTAACATAAAGAGTCCATAGTTAGTTGATCAGACGTTAGATTGTCAATATCTAAGTAAACAAATGGCCAAGTGTGTTACTGCAGTTGTTGTCTTTGGCCCTTTGGCCATCTGATGTGTCATACTCAGTGTTGTTACATGAAGCTAGTTCTACACGAAATTCAGCTCACATCTGTTTGACACCACAGTGTCCTGTCTGAAATCGAAGTGCTGCAGTCCATCTACTTGGATGAGCTCAGTGTTGATCAGAGAGATGAGGGGTAAATATTTGAGCATTTATTGCTCTTTTAGTTATTCATAAATTGATGGAGATATAATAATTCTGTATCATTAAACCGTACAAAAATAAATCTGTCAAATCTGTCTCATTTAGAGGGTGGACAGTTAGTCTGGTGCTCTATCCCTCCACTGCGGAGGACTGTCTGTCTCAGTTTGTCCGTCTTACTTTGACAATGGATCTGGACTCTCAGGTTTGTTGGTCAAATTGCTATAATATTTGACTATGGTAATGGTACTTCTTTACTGGCAACTTTGTGTCCCTGTTGGTCTTCTGAGAGTATTTTTTATTCACTTCCAGTACCCATATTCATCCCCTTGCATCTCTATTCACAATCCACGTGGACTCTCGGATGATAAACTGCTCAGGTGTTTGATTATTATTAGAAACTGCTGTTTTAAAACTGTAAAATGTCTTGTTCAGCTGTATACTTTTTTTTCCATTGTTTTCACGTGCTATTTTTCTCTCAGTTTACAGAGGAGTTTGCAGATGGAGGCAGAGTCATGTATCGGGACACCTGTACTGTATCAGCTCATAGAGGTTTGGATTCCTTATTTAGTCCAAAAATACACTACTGTTCAGATGTTTGTAGAAATTTAGGCTTTTATTCAGTAAGGATGCATTAAACTGATCAAAAGTGACAGTCAATACATTTATAATGTTACAAAATTATATTTCAAATCAATGGTGTTCTTTTGAACTTTCTATTCATCACTTATTAAGTAGCATAACAAACATTGAAAATAGTAAGAAATGTTTCCTAAACAGCAAATAAGCATATTAAAAGTAATGACTGATTAAAATTCAACTTTGCCATCACGGGAATAAATTACATTTTAAAGGTCCCATATTGTCGAAGAGAGGCTCATGAATATTAATTAGACAGGCCAAAATCGACCTGTTCTCAGCAGAGCTCCTGAGAGAGGAGCTGTAAAAATATATTGAGATGGTTTTTGGTACTTATACCACAAATATATATTCTTAAGGACATCAAAACCTAAAATAAAACTCCAGAAAGGTGTACAATATGTGACCTTTAAAATATATTACATTAGAAAACTTTTGTTTTAAATGAATAATATTTCACAATATTGCTGATTTACTGCCATTTATATCAAATGAATGCAGCCTTGGTGAGCATTAGACACTTCATTCAAAACATCTTTAAACGGTAGTGTATGTGCCTACTAACATGTGTTTGTCTCAAGCCATTTCTCTATATCATCCTCACAGAGAGCCAAAGAGATCCTGACTGAGAGCAATATTCCCCATGGAAACTGTGTCATCTGTCTGTATGGCTTTAAGGTTTGGTGTTTTAATTGTAACATGCACTTAGTGTGGTTTGTGGCCTGTTTGTAAAAATTGTAAATGTTGTTGTGCTTGTTCCTCCTCTTTCAAAACCATAGGAAGGGGAAGTGTTCACTAAGACCAGCTGCTATCACTATTTCCATTCTCACTGTCTTGGCCGCTACATCACTCACTCTGAGATGGAGCTGAAGGACCGTGAGAGGGAGCTGGAGGAGGATAAAACCAGAGACAGGACGGAAGAAGAGGTGTGGCTTCTTTTTGTAGACTTTCATATGTTTTCCTCACTTCAAGCAAAATGCTACTCATTTGGTATGAAATAAATTCCAGTCAACAGTTTTGTGTATTACATTATTATTATTACTGTATAATTTACTTCAGTGTTACACTATGAAAGCTTAACTAATTGCAGTCCATAAAAAGGCAGTTAGGTGAGCTTGAATAAAAGGAAGTTTTTTTTTTTTATATATTATGTGTTTTTCGTTTCATTAACAGGAGTTAGCTGTTGTTTGCCCCGTGTGTCGAGAGCCTCTCACCTATGATTTGGATGCCCTCCTTTCCTCTCCTGCTCCAGTTTTCACACAGGTAAGACACTCGGACACACTGTATCATTCTCTGTGGATACGGTGTTAGCAGTTGAGTCAAGCTAAACTGGCCTGACGTTTGTCATTGTTAGAAATGTCAAGTGGACAATGTCACCCTTGTGTTCTGTGCTAAGCAGTAGATTTTTTTTATTTAAACAGCACGTCATTGTCCCGTGTGCAGTCTCTCTTGTTAACTGACTATGCCAGGATGTGTAGTTGGAAGGCTCAGCGCCCTCATGTATGCTCACTGGTCACATGCTGTGGACACACATGAACATTGTGTTTATTATTCCTTCACAAACAGCAGGACGATGCAGTCATGAGTGGGGAATTTAAAAAGAAATGGGCAGCCCTCCAGAAGGTTCTGGAACGGCAGAAGGAAAAGGGTGGAGTTATTGACCCCGAAGCAGAGTCCAATAGATTCCTAATTCACATTAATGAGGTAAATCCTAGATGGAACATATATTACTTTTTATAATAATTTAGTAATAAAGGGGTCATAAACTGCCTTTGTTTGTTTTTATTTTATACCATTCTCTGAGGTCCACTTATGATGTTCAAGATTTTTACATCAAAAAACATCATAGTTTAGAAGTAATAGTCTTTTTTCTGTCCTGTTTTGACCCCCTCATCTGAATGCTCTGTTTGAATAGGCGTGGCAGATTGTAGACTCGGAAATAAACACCCACTGCTGTGATTGGCTAATAGTTGTGCATGTTTGACAGCGTACATTCATCATAGATGGACGCTTTTTAGGTTAAAAATACATAAATACTCAGTACATATTAATCAGACAAAGCAATTGTGACCACGTAATGAAAACGGTTACTCGCACTTGTGTGGTACGACATCGGATTCAATAAAACATAGTCAGCGCAGCATCGTCTTTTAGTTTCAATCTTTCTGAAAATTCTGCGTTAAATTGTGCCTTGTTTGTAAACGAATCCGTGGTAAAATGAAGTAAACAAAGGAACACGTTCTTACTGGTCTGGTGCTTCATTAACAATAAAGTTCATCATATAAAGTTTATCATTTTGTTTCTGCGTAGACCTGCATTTGCCGCTCTTGTCATTTACCAACTATGTGCGCAAACCGGTGGGTGGGGCTAAACAGGCAGTGATGTAGAAGCAGGCGTTGATCTTCTCCTGCGGAGGCGGAGTTTAGCCACACTATTACATCATAGCGTGGCACATTCTAAAACCTGTAGTTTTGGCAGATTGGCTTTAATATGAGCTGTTTTTAGACTAACGAGAATGTTTTAAGTTCTGAAACTTACAGAATGTTTTTGACATCTTAAATATCAAAAGATCAAGGTAATTTTGATTTCTCAGTTCATGACCCCTTTAATATTTATTCACTCAGAACAGGAGTGATGATCATATTTAGCTGCAGTGTGTTCATGGCCTGAGTTCTCAATGGCAGAATGTGAAAAATTAAATAAATTAATGTGGGATGTGTGTTTTTCCTCAGGCTCCAGCTAATGTTTCTGACACTCCTGCAACGGATGCCTCCAGTGCCGAATCTTCTCAGTCACTCTCTTCCACGTCCCAAGATTCCACCGATGCAACCCAAGTCTCTCAAAGTCATCACACTACGGGCCAATCACAGCGCCCGTGCACTCATGAGAGAAGGCAGCAAGGTGACTTCAAGAGAGGTCGCAGAGGAAGAGGAGGCGGAAGAGGGGGATCAGCACGTCACACGATGCCTACACCTGGGGTAGAACGATTGGGCAGGCTCATGCATTCTTCTGATAAGATTAGTCATGTCAACTCAGGCCCACTGAACACCACACCACAGGGAGAAAGTACAGCACAAGGACAGGAATGTGAACTCCGTGATAATATAACACAGCTCAGGCAGCCTTTGACCAGTGAAGAAGAAAAAACAGTTTCTCAAGAGAAGGTTACGTCAGAATCCAACTGTGGACAAGATGTGAGCCAACAAAAAGTGTCTATTTCAAAAGATGTGACTCAGACAATCTTACAGGAAGGACACCCAGAAAGAGAACATGTGGGTAGAGGATGGAAGCATGGCAGTCGTGGCTCCGGACGACATCATGGACACTGGCAGGAGAGGAACTTCAAGGGACCCAGTCACTGGGATACTTCTGGAAGCGTTGGCCACCGTGGAGGAGGACACAGAGCCCGAGAGGGAGGGGCTGGGCATCATCACAGAGGGGGCGGGGCTCTTAGAGGTGGTGGGAGGGGTTTGCATCAGAGAGTGGAAAAAGAATTTAGGAAAGAGGGAGTGCTCTGACAATGGGAGAGGGGAGGTACAGGCAGAGGAACAAGCGTACCTCCCAGTTTCACCAGCTGTACCATCATTATGTCAGTGTCTATAATAAAATTCTCCACAAGCAGTAAACTGACCCATGTTTTTCCTTCCTCTCTTGGGTTCGTCATTGTTGTTAGTGAAAATAAAGGAGTAGACATTGCAATTAGGAAGGAGTCTAACCACTGCGGAAGTTCAATGATGCTTAACTTTTTCCAAAACAATTGTGAAAATGTCACAAATCTATAAATCAGAACTTTGAAAGGAAGTAGTCTGTTCTTTCTGTTGCAGGTTAAATAAGATAAAACAGTTAAATAAATAGGATAAATGTATAAATATTTAATTTACACACACACACACACACATATATATATATATAGAATATATATATCAAAATATACATACATTTTATA
>NW_015549597.1:1438057-1442288 GCF_001515605.1 Sinocyclocheilus anshuiensis | reverse complement strand
TAATATTTACACACACACACAAGGGATATATACATAATTACAATTTTAACAAACCTATCCAAATGTATTATGTGTTTGTTCTTGTTAAAATACGTTATAGAAAATATTTATATTATATATAATAGTGAAACAAAACTGGCACTAGCACTACTACTACACAAAACAGACCAGGATTAAATTCGTACTGCGCATGCGCGAGTCAACGAGGCGTCCGCAATGTTTTCAAATGGACAAAGATGTCTGGCGTGACGATGTCGATGCCTAACAATCGCCACCCAAACTTGAACAATTCATACGATAACTGCGATTCAGAAGAGCGAATGGACGTTGAAATAGACGCTGGTCACGCTGGAACCGAACGAGGAAGCTTGGAGACGGGAACGCGAGCAACATGTTCGTCAAACGGCAGTGTCGGGGAAGAGGATGAGGCGGAGGCCGCTGATCGTGAACGAGAAGCCGCGGGCTCGAGTACGCCGCCCTCCGGGGATGGAATGTCGCTCGGCGGCGGCAGAGAGCAGGAGGTGTCAGTAGAAATCGGGGAGACTTATCTGTGTCAGCGTGCGGACACAACATGGCGTAAGCTCATAACGGAAAATGTTTATTATGATATTTTTTTCAGAAATACTTAATTTGCCATTTGTGGTTAAATTATGTATTATCATTTATTCATTATTGTTATGAAAACATGATTGAGAAATTCATAAGCGACAGCCCATGCAAACCCAAAACGTGTATGCACATACTCTTTATTTATTCATTTGTTTTCTACGTTTCTTTCAGATTCAGCAGAGGTTATTCAGTCTAGGCTGAATGAGCAGGAAGGCAGAGAAGAGTTTTATGTCCACTATGTTGGATGTGAGTGAAACTGCCTTATCATTCATGGCTGACACAAATGCTTTACAGGTTTGTGTATTACTGATTCACTGAGCACAAGCTCTCTTTTGTCACTTGCAGTTAACAGACGTTTAGATGAGTGGGTTGGAAAGGCTCGTTTGGCCCTGACAAAGACTGTGAAAGACGCAGTGAGAAAGAGTGTGGAGGAAGGTGGTGGTGGTGGAGGTGAACTTGTGGACCAGCCAGAGAGGAAGATCACCCGAAACCAGAAGCGTAAACATGACGAGATCAACCACGTTCAGAAGGTACCTGTCATCACGTTTCTGCACATCTAAATGACACAGTGTTAATCAGTGTTTTGTCTGAGGAAGGCCACATCAGTCTGATAGCATCTATGATAATGTGTAATTATTTGACTGCTTCTTTTCTTCTTTCAGACTTATGCAGAGATGGACCCCACTACGGCAGCCCTGGAAAAAGAGCATGAAGCAGTAAGAGGGGGCAACATTTGCATAAAAAAATCTGCTTTGCGTTCTCACAATGCTTAATATGGTGTTTTACATCAATATCAGTAACAAACTATGTCTATCTGTTTTCTCATTTTTATCAAAAACGTTGCTTTTATTTTCAGATCACAAAAGTAAAATATGTGGACAAGATTCAGATTGGAAACTTTGAGATTGATGCATGGTACTTCTCTCCATTCCCTGAGGACTATGGAAAACAGCCCAAACTTTGGATCTGTGAATACTGCCTGAAGTATATGAAGTATGAGAAGACTTTCAGATACCACCTGGTCAGTTCACACAATGGTTTTGTTGTTGATGCACACAGTAACGTCTGTTATTAAACCATAGGGGGTGCTATACATCTGTGCTAATGAGCTGAATGGCTTGGGATAGAGTGCAGCAGTGATGAGGTATTTCTGTAGGCCAACCCAGAAGTTAGCATCACCCTTCTTCTGTCAACGAAAAATCAACAGGATTTTTCCAGTCGATTATTTTTTTTTTTAAATAAGCTCTGTGACCAACAAAAGTTTATGATTCTGACATGTTCATCAAGATAATCTTCACAAATGAACAACTTTTATGAATTACGTGTAAATACAATCACCAGAAATAAAAAGATAAAGCTCTAAGCAAACTACACCACAGCTGGATGACTTCTATCTCACCACCACTGAGTTTGTGACAACTCTTTCAATCTTTATTTAAAATCTTGAAACGTTTTAGTTAGTATGGCTTGCAGAAGTGTGATTATGAACACAAGAAGACTGCAAAAGCAGACTAGTGAATAGATGAGTTTTCCTTTTTAGCATGATTAATGTTCCTGTTTAATGTCTCCAGCAACCTCTGTAGTCCCATATAGGCACTTATTTGCAGCCTTCTTTTTTTAAGATGTGTAAAAGCTTTAAAAAAATCATGAATGGTGTGTTACTGATGTATTTTATGTTGTAGAATAGATTGTGTATGTATTAGACCTTAATTCAGGCCTTTAACCAAAAGCCTATTCAAAAAACCCACTGACTTCAGGACAATGAAACTGGAAGTGCAAAAATCTTTGTCGATCAGCTGATTTTAAATTGTGTGTTTTTGTGTTAGTTTTATAACATTTCTGGCTTCCCAGAGTAAGGTTAATGTTCTCATTGAATTTATACTGTCCTTTGTTTTACTTCTTTGTCCCTCAATGGCTCCTGTTTCAGTCGCAATGTCAGTGGCGTCAGCCTCCAGGCAAAGAGATTTATCGCAGAAACAATATCTCAGTGTACGAGGTTGATGGGAAGGACCATAAGGTGAGCCAGATCATACCTGCCTTTAAAATGAAGCATAGAAACAAATTCTTTTGTGACAGATTTCAAATCTCTATGCAGTGGTAACTTTTCCCTACAGTTTGTTGTTCTCACTGTCCTTCTCACTGTAGATCTACTGTCAGAATCTGTGTCTCCTGGCAAAGCTCTTTCTGGATCATAAAACACTTTACTTTGATGTAGAGCCATTCATCTTCTACATCCTCACTGAAGTCAACAAACAGGGAGCACATATTGTGGGTTACTTCTCTAAGGTAAAGTGTTTCTTTGGTTTGTTTTTACAGCGTATCTTGTTTATTTGTATCTTGATTAACAATGTGTTCTTGATGAGCAGGAGAAGGAGTCTCCAGATGGGAATAATGTCGCTTGTATTCTCACTCTTCCTCCATACCAGAGAAGAGGATATGGAAAATTTCTAATTGCATTCAGTAGGTTTCACCCCTGATTCACCTCTCAGCAGATGTTCCCTTCTGTTATAAGCATATACACCGATAACTTGTCATATTCTTCTCAGGTTATGAGTTATCTAAGCTGGAGAGGACGGTGGGGTCTCCAGAGAAGCCTCTGTCAGACTTGGGGAAGTTGAGCTACAGGAGTTACTGGTCTTGGGTACTACTAGAGATTCTGCGAGACTTCAGAGGGACGCTGTCCATCAAAGACCTCAGGTACACATCCAGTCCCAAATACAAGAACAAACCTGTATGTAAACAAATGCATGAGGTTGCATGCAGAGTCAACTGCCAAGGCTTTGATGAAGAGATCTAACTAATGCATAATGTCTACACCCACCCACCCACAGTCAGATGACGAGCATTACTCAGAGTGACATCATCAGCACACTACAGTCTCTGAACATGGTCAAGTACTGGAAAGGTCAACATGTCATCTGTGTCACACCAAAACTTGTAGAGGAGCATCTCAAAAGTGCCCAGTACAAGAAACCACCGATAACAGGTAACAGATCTGCCCCTTGTTCTATTCCTTGCTTTATATATGTGTTAACATGCTTTAAAGAGTTTAAACATTTACATTTTGTTTCTACAGTGGACACACATTGTTTGAAATGGGCTCCTCCCAAACACAAGCAGGCCAAGTTCCCTAAAAAGTGAACATCGCAAAAATGAAGAGCGTGACACTGCCTCTTCACCCAAGATGTTTTTCACCGCTAACCTAAATGTCATGTAGAAATACTTTCTCCAAGAGGGAAAGATCTAAGATTGTACATTCGCAATGTAATGAGTCTGTTATTTTTTTTTTTAAATAAATGATTAGTAATATTCATGTCATTGTTTGTGAGTCATCTTTACTTAAAAATTAACATTTTAGTGCATCAGTATGGTAGGCCTACTTCAGTTCTGTGTTCTGTGAGGTAGTTTAATATACCAGACTCCCCTTCATGTTCACATGGCTTTTGGAAGAAGAAAGTTGTAAAGTCAAGCTACATTATGCTGAATTATTCATTTGGCAGTATGGAATTACTGTTTCACATAAAGCACCTGTCTGGCTTTTAGGTGAAAGTCTCCCTATATACACTGTACTGAGAATAAGGTGTGTGTGTGTGTGTGTGTGTGTGTGTGTGTGTGTGTGTGT
>NW_015549597.1:1435523-1437892 GCF_001515605.1 Sinocyclocheilus anshuiensis | reverse complement strand
GTGTGTATATATATATATATATATGTGTGTGTGTGGGGGTGTGTGTGTGTGTGTGTGTGTGTCTATATATATGTATGTATGTATGTAAGATAAAGAGGGTCAAATGACTGACCCTTCAGCTTGAGGACAACAATAACTTAGTTACAATAATACTTCAAGGATTTTTATACCACTGATACTGAACCTTATACTGTTTCATTCTTATTAATGGCAAATTATTTAATAAAGATTATTTATTATATCTAAATAAAATGGTAAATTATGTGTTCTAGATGCTTCAAGGTAACCATGGTGTTTTTGGCAGACTTCTTATAACCAGTCATTTGTATAACCTTGGTTTTAATGTGAATACAGTGATTAAAATATGGTTGCTGTAGTAGTGAAACTGACAAATTAGTTGTTACTGTTGTTTTACTAAAAACCATGTTTAATGATTTAAGTAATAGTGTAAACGTTGTATCTAAATATAGAAAATATTGTTACAAGATGTTATAAATAAAAACATAACCTGTATTTAAGTATTTTGAATATTAAACATTTTTCAGACTAAAACAGCGTAAGATAAACGACGACAAAATACTATTGTGTGGCTTCAGAAAAGATTACTCAAAATTAAGTTCATTATTACCAAAAATAATCTCAATCTAACCGAGTGTAGGCTCCACGTAGGCCTACAGCAGGAATTCTGCTCTCCTCCATTCACTCACTGTGTGCGAGACGAGTCTTCTTTCTGCCGAAAACAACGGGCTCATTATTTGGGAGGAGATTGAGACGGCGCGCTGTGATTGGACGCTGGCAGCAGGTAGAAATGCACAGGTACTCTCACGTATTCTCTGGCAAGTGAAGATTCCTGCGTTTTCACTCGCTGTTCTTTTCTTTCTTCTCGATCACATCAACTTCTTTGTCTTCAGCTCTCAGTAAATTTAGGCTAAATTAATGTCGGAAAGATACGAATATGTTTCGTTCTCAGAGCGAGGCATCACAAATCTCTAACTTTGCTCGGCGAGAGTCCTCAGATGCTCGAGGACGTTTTCTTGTGCGTTAGAAAATAAACGTTTTTAAGTCGATTGACATTTTTTATTGTTCGAATATATGTGACTGGATTATTTTTTTGAATATTGAACCTCTGACATTACAAGTAAGTTTTTGGACCTAACTGTTGATAACAATGTTGATTGTTTTTTGTTGAATTAGAGCTAGCCCAACAAGTGTCACAAGGGCAAATGAGTTTATTCATTAACGTGATTATTAACAGAAACTTGTCCAACTGAACAGAATGACTTGTCTTGATGTTAACAAGTAAGTCTTATAGGGTCTAGTAAATGTCTACTATTTGATTCAATGTATTCATTCAATTCATCAATTGTCTTTCTGTGTCTTAAAAACTTCAGGTCTGTCAACATGTGTGGCACAAGGTAATTATTTTTCAGTTTATGGGTCAGTGACAGATTAGGATATCTGAGATGAAAAAGAAATCTTGTAAAGCTTTTTTTTTTTAATGTGTAGTGTTAGGAATGTAATATTTGTACTCATGTTGTTTTAATACGATTTTTTAATAATGATTTAAGAAAATGATTAGAAGTGAAGAAAATTATTTAAATTAAGTACTAAAATACTGGCACCAAATACTTATTTCAATCACAAAAGTCTTCAAATATTTTTCAAGGTAGAATAATATTTAAAGGCTACTCAGTTTAATCCGAATAAGACATAACTTTCTATTATAAAAAAAAAAAAAAAATGCATGTCAGTTACAGTTAGAGTTGCACTGTAAAAAAATTCCGTACAATTTATGTTAAAAAACGGCAGCTGTGGTTGCCGGAATTTTACCGTAAAAACTACGGTAGCAACGTCTTAGGTTTTACGGTTTTAACTTAAATTTACAGTAAAATACCGTAATTTCATTAACTGATATAATGTTAATATACCAACCTATTGAAGTACTGAAATCTGTTTTGTAGCTTTGTAATACACTGATAACCACCAAATGCAGGTGGTGATGAGAAAGTCACATGATGAGCAAAGCCCATCACAAGCAGCTTTTAAATAATAACATATATAGAAGGTACACAGTGTCATTTACACAAACGCTAAACACATGAAACTGAAATCATGCAATAAACATTAATTTAACAACATTAGGTGTAACACACAACCCTAATATACAAAACTGATAAGAAAAAACTAAGAAGAAACATAGTTATTTCAACAAAAAAACATCAAATTTGAAATGTAACGCAGGGAATTCTGGGAATGTCAATTTACGGTTATTCACTGTAAATTATACAGTCTTTTTCACTTCCAAAAACGGTATACTACCGTAAAATTTATGTCCAATACATGTAATGTCCAATACAGTTTTTCACCGT
>NW_015549597.1:1433885-1434025 GCF_001515605.1 Sinocyclocheilus anshuiensis | reverse complement strand
CAGCTTTTAAATAATAACATATATAGAAGGTGCACAGTGTCATTCACACAAACACTAAAAACGCTAAACACTAAACACATGAAACTGAAATCATGCAATAAACATTAATTTAACAACATTAGGTGTAACACTAATATACA
>NW_015549597.1:1433488-1433775 GCF_001515605.1 Sinocyclocheilus anshuiensis | reverse complement strand
CCATTTAACAGGTTTTTACTGTAGCATTTTTACAGTCTTTTACCGTTAAATTCACGGTCATTTTTTACAGTGTGGATATCGTTTGAATTTTATGAATTCCAATTCCGATTCTTATCAATTCCCAGTTTCGATTCCAATGTGGTTTAAAAAAAAATGAAGTCAAACATTAGATATCAAACATATTTATTCTGTGTCTCTTTCTGCAAAACATTCTCGATTAAAGGCACAATATGTAATTTTCGCCGCTGGAGGGCGCGTATTCAAAATAAACAAATAGACAAAGGCGT
>NW_015549597.1:1433216-1433451 GCF_001515605.1 Sinocyclocheilus anshuiensis | reverse complement strand
AGCTAATGATTTATTAACGTAGTAGAATGAAGCAGGGTGAGGCTGAAAGCCGTCGAAGCGAAATGAGGCGCTGAACGAGCGTGACACACGTCTCGAAAGCAGCGGAACTTTTATTATGCCACAGTTGACCGCTTCCGCTCCTTCCGGTTGTGAGCATGTGGGGAAAAAGCAGCGCTGTTTTATCATACTAGATACGTTTGAAAGTTCTGTTATAATGCTACTCTGTGCGGTCGTC
>NW_015549597.1:1428197-1433069 GCF_001515605.1 Sinocyclocheilus anshuiensis | reverse complement strand
ATAATGTAAGTACACAAGTCAGCAAAATATATAACACTGTTCTAGTGGTTTTTGGATATTTTAATAAAAAAATCTGACGTATTGTGCCTTTAAGAGCTGTAGTTGCACGATTCTGGATAAATTGAGACGTTTTTTTTAAATGGAAGTTGTAATTCTCTCATGATTTTGAAGAAAAAAGCTAAACAAAATCTCATTGAATTTATGCATGGAATGATTCAATGACTCACTCAAGATTTACTTGTTTCATTACTGGATGAATCACTGTTTTTGAATGAATCTCTTAAATGAATGATTCAAAGACAAATACATTTTTAACAGCCCCTTTTCGCCACCTAAAAATAAAAGATGCGCACACAGGAATTGATAGGTGGAATTGAAATGTAAATTTTACAACAAGTATCCGATTCTGGAATTGGAATTGATTTTAGATTCCCAACCCTAGTTACTGTGACTATATTATTTCAAATTGATTCTTATTTTTTATTTTATTTTTTTAAATAATAACAAAATGTTATGCTAAAATATTTTTGTATTGAATTTGGCAGATGTTTTTTCTATCCAAAATGACTTGCGTTATATTTAAAGCCTCATTTACATATCCAAAAGATTAATTCCAAATGATAATCCAAATGACACAAAGTCAAAACATGTTCATCACAGTAAAGGAAAGCTCATTTTTGTTTGAATTTTATTTTCATGCATTTTTAATAGCTTAAAAAAGATGTGGATTAAAAAAAAAAATTAGCATCACGTCTTTGACATTTATAAACTTTCTCCTCCTTCTCTTTAAGTTTGTAACATTACCCACAACAGTTTTCACAATTTCAAGCCTTATGCATCTGTTTGTGTAGCTCCTCATTAATATAGTGAGAAGATGTAATGATACTCTAGGGGTGTTGTAGGGCAGGTGTGATCTGTTAAGGAAATCTCTACTGTGTATGTACACTAAATCTCCTCTGACCTGTTCACGTAAGTGTGCGGTAGGCCTCTGCTAGGGAAACGTATCGTGGGAGGAGCTGAAGCATCAGCAGGGTCATGGCCATGGCAAGTGGACATTCAGTTGGGAGCCAAAGGCCATGTTTGTGGTGGATCCATAATTGCAAAAAATTGAGTCCTTTCTGCTGCACACTGCTTTCCTAAGTATGTATTGTAGATTATAGAGAAGGTAATGTTCTCTATCTTCTATCCTCAGCCCCTCAGAAGTGTCTTCGTATCGCCTGTACATGGGACGCCATCTGCTCAATGGCTATAACCAGTTTGAGATGGTCAGTCAGGTGCAGCGAGTGGTTGTTCCAGAAGGATACTCAACCCCTCAGGAGGGCAGAGATGTAGCCTTAGTGCAGCTGCGCTCTCCGGTCACCTGGTCAGACAGGATCCAGCCTGTGTGTCTGCCATATGCTGGATTCCAGTTCAACAGTGGAACCTTATGCTACGTCACGGGCTGGGGACACACTCAGGAGGGTGGTAAGTGCATCATAAAAGAAATAAGGGGAAACTAACCGATTTTACTGTTTAAAGTCATGCCAAAGGATGTGGATTTCTTTCTTTGGAGTGGATTTCCGTTTCATTTCTGTAGTGGTAGGAGGAGGAGAAATAGTTAAAAAGCAAGAGGAACGAGTAGAGCACATTTATTTCACTGAACTATTGATTTTTTTTTCTACTTGTATAACAGTAAGGTTCCAGATCTGGTGAAGATCTTTAGGGTTGGGACAAACTCACCAAAAATCACACTATGAAAATCAAACTAAATAAGAAATCTGCAAAAAAAAAAAAAAAACAGCAAACCTTGAACAATAATACTTCTCATCTATTACGAAAAAAAAAACTGTCTTTAAAACTGTATTTAGAAATAATTTGTACTTTTTTTTCATAAAATGTAAATATTATAAACAGTATTGTAACTGTTTTAAAGGGGTGGTTCATTGCGATTTAACTTTTTTGTTAGATAGTGTGTAATGTTGCTGTTTGAACATAAACAATATCCGCAAAGTTACGAAGCTGACAATTCAATGCAAACGGAGATATCGTCTTTTAAAATTCTGGCAGTTTAATGCCTACAAAATCAGCTGGTAGGGACTACAGCAAATTACTTCCCGGGTTCGTGACATCACAAAACCAGATAAACCCCGCCCTCGGGAAAAGGCAGCAAAGGGGGCGAGGCCATGCTGCGCTGGTTTAGAGAAGAGGAAGAGAAAACTAGAGGTGCATAAAATCTATTCATATATAAATCGAGATTCTGTCTTCTAACGATTCTAATGGATTCACAAGTTTCTAAATCAGTGTTCTAAAGCAGCGGTTCTTAATCTCTCTCTCTCTCTCTTGCTCATTCAGCTCAGCTCCAACAATGAACTGTTACAGTTATACACTTATTTTCACATAGCTATGAGAAGCGTTAAACATGGACGCGCGTGCAGTTGCCGTACTGTCACAACACACTGGGCTAGCTAACCAATCAGAGCCCATCGCCTATTTCTGAGGGCGGGGCTTCATAAAAACAGGAAAAGATCAGCCCGTTTCTCAGAGAAGGAACAGAGCGGTGTGGAATAAAGGTAAATTATGTGAAAAAGAATGTTTTTTTTTTTAAACGAAGCATTAACACATGTTAGACTGCACTCCATAAACACAATCAATCCTAGAAAAAACCCAGTGAACCACCCCTTTAAAACATTTCTGTGTCTCTTCCTGAAGCTCAAACAGTAGAGCATGTTGTTGGCAACACCAAAATCATGGGTTCAGTTTCCAGCTAACTGAACACACATTAACTGATAAAAATGTATCGTGCAAGTTTCTTCAGCTGCATTATGTATAAATGTAAATATCCTCAGAAGGTAGTTGAGATGCTGACATTACGAAATACATAAAAACATTTCTATTTACAGTCTATACAGCTGCCTTCAAGGATGAAATAGGCAGGTCAAATTGACCCTCAAACATCCTAATCGTAATAGAAATTTTGTATGAACAGTATATTCGACAACACGTCAGAGTGTCGACATCTTGCAAGCATGTTCAGGACTCTGAATGAGAAAAAGACACAATTTCAAGAAAAACATATGCTATCCAGTATTTCTAACATCTCTGAAATCAATCCAGAGCATAATATAAGATCCAGAAGATTTATTTATTGTCCTCCAGAGAGGAAAAAAAGTTTCCTGATGCCTTGCATTTATGCAAATAACCCATTGCTGCTGCATGGAAAAGATAAAAATGATTTGACATGGAAATGATAGATTTACATTACATTACATGTACATTTAGTCATTTAGCAGACGCTTTTATCCAAAGCGACTTACAAATAAGGACAATGGAAGCAATCAAAATCAACAAAAGAGCAATATGATATACAAGTGCTATAACAAGTCTCAGTTAGCTTAACGCAGTACACATAGACAAATTGTGATAAAGATAAATTTATTGATAGATAAAAGATAAGACTGCTTTCTGTCAGTAGCAAATACATATATGATATAGCGATCATTCAACAAAAGAAAAAACAATGTCCAGACAAAGCCTTATAGCTTATCACAGATCTATTCCCTATTTTATGTTATGTTAGTTTAACAATGTTTTGGACATTTGGTAATTATTTGTATTTCGCGTTTGCTCTGTTTTTTCTTTAAATAGTTTCCCTCGGGGGAGTCGGAGCGCTACGGGAAGTGCAGGCGCCCATTATCAACCAGTCCTCCTGCCAGTCAATGTATCAGATTTTGTCATCTGATTTAATAACAGTCAACATCTTATCAGACACGATCTGTGCTGGATACATGGAGGGAGGCAAGGATTCCTGTCAGGTATGTGATACTAGCACACAGCCATTGTACTGACTTATCCTACCATGTAGAAAACATTTTTGTCCCTTACAGGGGGACTCTGGAGGCCCTCTGGTTTGTTCTGGTGGCAGTGGGACTTGGATTCAAGTGGGAGTTGTAAGTTTTGGACTTGGGTGTGCTCAGAAGAACCGGCCAGGTATTTATTCCAGAGTATCAAGCTTCGTGAGCCTCATCCGCACCACAGTTCCAGAAACTCACTTTTTCGGTCGCGCTCAGAAGAGTGAAAGTCAAACGCTTCTGGTTCTAGGCCTCTCTTTTGCATTAGTACTTTTGTGGAGATAGTATATTAGTTAAGTATATGCAGTGTACATGTGAAACACAAAGTCAAGTTTTGAAACACCACAAGTTTTGTTTGTGTGGCATTGATTTGCCATGTTTGGAATGCTTTTGTGGGGCACAAAATGTACCCAGTGCAAAGCTTCAGAGGTATTGCAAATTATTATTATTTTTAAATAATAATGTAATATGTGACATGTTTATGATGGAGAGATCTGGCTATCTGATCCTTCCTAAGCACAGATCTATATACTGTTGTTACTGTGAATTAGATTTCTTTTATGCAGTTATGCAGTAATGTCACCAAGACCTCAGAACACTGTAAAATGCCAATATTCTATTTAACAGGATAAATACAATATCATTTTGTATTTCTTGTATTGATTATTTGTAATGAAAAATCAAATTGGTTTGATTGCATAAGTCAAAATATTGCACATTACAGCCTTGTGTGTTCCACTGCTTTCACTCGTGCATTCAGTAACAGTATTGTAACTTCTTAAATAATTCTAGGATTTATATTAAATTAGAATGCCACCTGTGTTTTCCCTTTTGCTGTGTTTTTATTTATTGATGTTTATTATTTTTAGGATGCACAGTTATAGCCATTGCAAAGTGCTTTGAGCCTTTTTTTTTTAAATGCATCATATATTTTTTGGGACTCACACATACCTAAAGATTTAACCCTCTAAGGTACAGAGTTGCCATATGGCAACAATTAATTTCTACTTATTTCCTTGTTATTCTGAAAAAAAAAAAAAAAAAA
>NW_015549597.1:1422332-1428187 GCF_001515605.1 Sinocyclocheilus anshuiensis | reverse complement strand
TTTTTTTAAAAAAAAAAAAAAAAAAAATATATATATATATATATATATATATATATATATTGCAATATGGTAATTAAAAGGGCTGGCCATAAGGTAGTCAATGATGTGCTGTTTTTAAGTCAAATGACATTTGAATGTTCCTCCAAAACACTTTTTCCCACTGTCACTCTCACATGGAGGACACCTGTTGAAGTGCTCCAGAAATTGCTCTGTTAAACTCATTTCTGAACATCTCTTCTCAAGGGGGATTTTTAATATTTTTTTTGCATCATCTTGGTTAGTAATTTTTATTCACAAATCAACATTGTTTAACATAGTTTTACTGTAATGATTGCAGTTATTTATTTATTTGAAGTGTTTATTGAAGTATAGTTGTATTTATGTATGAATAAGAAAATTATTTATTCTTTTCAGAAAACGAATACAGCAATATTTCACGGAAAGGGCAATAGGAAGAGTGCAGAGTTGGCTCTTCCATGTGATGACAATGAGGATGAGTTAGCCTTCATGGACTGTAACGATGAGTGTTTGTGTGCATGTGTATCTGTCTGTATGTGTGTGTGGCAGATTTGGATGGAAATTAAGATCGGACGCATCAATTTCTAAAAGAAATGTGCATTTCAAATAAAAAGAAAAATCATAATTTAATAGAAAAACTACTTTTTTGGCCATTTTCCATTGTGGTAGGCCTACACTGTTGCCACATGGCAACGTTATCCTAAACACCCCCAAAAAACTGTTTTGATTTGTATAATTGAAACTATTTCATGTAATAAAAATTTATTTTGAAAAAAAAAAAAAAAAAATTCATGTATAGAACATAATGCATACCATATAGGGTTAATTTCTTATACATATTTCATCTTTAAGTCTGGATTTCAAGTGGTTTTAAATGTGTAATTGCACACGTTTACTGTATATTTTTTAGGGAGTAACGCAGTATTGTAATGCACTACTTTTAAAAGTAACTTTCCCCAACACTGATAATGGTAGTCTAAATGTTCTGTAAACATCCAAAAGCTGAATGGACGGTAGTGTGACATCACTACAGGCTACAGGCTCAAACCGACACAACAGCGTCAGCCTCCGCGCAGTTAATGTTGGTAACCGAAGGTGACTGTGCAACATTGCTCAAACTGGTCCTCTGCATAAGCTTCTAAAACGATTTCAAGCGCGATTATGGCGTCAAATGGTAAGATTTGTTCAGTGCAATATGATTTCGCGTTTTATAATAGTCGCTATCGGCATTGCCTAAACAGCATCTGATGCAAAACGCACCTCGCAATATTCCGCAAATCTTCTATTTGGGTCACTCGCGCGTGGTGAGGACATTTAGTGATGTTATGTAAATGTTACACAAGCGTTAGACGTATTTGATACATTTATGGTTTAATTTGTGAAAAAGAAAAACGAAGAACATGTCGGCATCCGCCATTTTGTTTGCAGCGCTTTCAGTTTTAACTGGCTTGTTCTGCTGACCTATATTTGCACCGAACCCACTGTACATCGATTTAAATTCAGTTTCAATAAATTAATAATGTTAAATATGATTAATTAGGTCTATCTGGCGTTCTCCACACCCCATATACACTTGACGCGACAAAACTGGAACGCTTCCATTACCATTAATGAATTATGTGAGTGAGACGGTTATTCTTTTAAGAAACGGGAGCTTGTTTACTTGTATTAAGGGGATAACGTTAGTTCATCCAAAAAATTCTGTTACCATTGACCTCTGTTGTATGGACCACAAAACAAACAAAAAAACATCTTATTTGTGTTTCACAGAAGACGGCCATATAGGTTTAGAATGACATGGGGGAATAAATAATGACAGTTCATTTTGTTGTGAACTATAATCTTCCTAAGGCCAACGTAGACTGATTTTTGATCTTGCAAATACTTGTAAATTACCAAAAACAGCCACCATCTATAATGAACGTTGTCTTTTCCCTTTAGATTATGCCCAAACCTCAAGCCATGGGTAAGTTTAAAGCCTCCTTCCCAAAGTGTTATCATAATATTTAACGATTGCTAACGTTTATGATTAAAACAATAATTTCATTGTGTTGTGCCCAGTTATGGTGGTTATGGAGGACAGTCCAACCAGAGTTACAGTCAACCCTCCAGCCAAAATTACAGCCAGCAGAGTTATGGAGGATACAACCAAAACTCAGAGAGCAGCTCTGCTAATAATCAGGGTGGATATAGTTCCAGCTATGGACAGTCCCAATCAGGTATTATTCATTAATGCCTCTAATTAAACTGAAAATATTGTGAATAGGCCATCTTTTGCTATCATATTTAAATCCTTGTCGTTTTATAGGAGGATATGGGTCTCAGCCGCCCTCTCAGGGCTATAATCAGTCCAGTCAGTCATACAGCTCTGGAGGCTACAGTAACAGCAGCCAGCCTCCTCCAGCTCAAAGTGGAGGCTACAACCAGCAATCCTCTTATTCGAACTATAATCAACAGCAGTCTGCTCCTCCATCTGCCTCTAGGTGAGATTTCAGCTGGATGTCAATGGGTCTAAAGCTAGTTTTGTTAAAGATAATACTTGTGCTCAATGTTTTTTTTAGTGAACAGAATGTGATGATATTGAGTAGAATATGTTAAACCCATTTTGTGTTTCAGCAGCTATGGCAGCAGCTCGCAGTCATCTGGCTACGGTCAGCAGCAGCAGCAGCAGCAGGGTGGGGGTCAATCTGGAGGATACGGGGGCAGTGGAGGACAGAGCAGTGGATACGGGGGTAGCGGGGGGCAACACCAGTCCTCTCAGCATGGAGGAGGGCCTTGCAACCAATCTCCCAACTACAGCTCTCCTCCAGCTCAAAACTATGGGCAACAAAATCAGTACGGACAGGGAGGTGAGCTTGAGAGATTCGTTCGGCATATAGAATCGTCGTCATATAGAATTTGATGGTAATAGGAAATAGAGCTGTTCAGTTTGTAGTTCAAAACTTAAGAATATAATTGGCATTTTTCTTTTTTAGAAACTTGTTAACAAGCAACTCAACTTGGCTTAAATACTTGCTTCATTTGTTTATGTTGTAGAATTAAAGTAATTCTAAGCACAAACCTTATTGACTATTAAATAGAAAAAAACAAACGAACAAAAAAAGAATTTGCAAAGAAATATTACAGTTCTGTAGTATTTTGTCTAAAATAAAAAATGAAACACATAAAGACTAAAATAAGTCAAAACGAGTGTATTTAGGCATCATAACATTATAATAAACAGGATAAAAAATTAATATTTATAAATATTCCATTTAATTACTATAATTCCATTCAATTTCTAAATATTCCATTTAAAGGGATAGTTCTGTCATTAATTACTCACTCTTGTGTCATTCCAAACCCGTAAGACTTTCATTCATCTTTGGAACACAAATTAAAATATTTTGCTGAAATCCAAGAGCTTTCTGACCCTCCATAAACAGCAACATAACTACCACATTCAAGACCCAGAAAGGTAGTAAAGACATCATTAAAATAGTCCATGTGACTTCAGTGGTTCATCCTTAATTTTATGAAGCTACGAGAATACTTTTTGTACGCAAAGAAAACAAAAATAATGACTTTATTCAACAATTTCTTCTCTTCTGTGTCAGTCTTCGACGCACGTTCACGAGAGCACCACAGTGCATGACGAAGTAGAACCACTGATGTCACATGGACTGTTTTAACGATGTCTTTACTACCTTTCTGTGCCTTGAACTTGTCAGTTCTGTTGCTGTCTATGCAGGGTCAGAAAGCTCTCAGATTTAATCAAAACATCTAAATTTGTGTTCCGAAGATGAAATGTTTTACGGGTTTGGAACGACATGAGGGTGAGTAATTAATGACAGAGTTTTAATTCTTGGGTGAATTATACCTTTAAAGGCTGGGACACACCAAGCCGACTTCAAAGAACTAGTGGCGACGAAAGCTGACGGTGTTGTCGATGGCGTCGGACCAAAAAGCTGCACTTGCACACACCGCTCAAACTACAGACGACTGCAAACTAACATATGCGTTCTGCACCTGCGTGAGAGGAGTTAGCTGTCTATATCAGCAGCTATCAATAGTAAATATTCGTCATTCAAAAGGAGAAACCGAAACAAAGATATACGAAATAAACGCAGATATACGAAACGTAAACAAAGCAGCGCTTGGTTATCATTTTGAATATCAGTAACATTGATAACTGTCATCATTTCAAGCGGCTCATGTTGTTATGAAAATATTCGCATATTGGAATGCTTGTGAAAGGTCACGTAACATTAGAACATCTGTGGCCATCATATACTGTGTGATTTTCTGTTAAATCTGTCAACTCAAATATGCAAACTATAATTCGGGGCAAAAAAATCTGGCCAAAGTCGTGTGGTGTATTCCAGCCTTTATACGACAACAAATGTAATCTAAATGTAAAAGTAGAGGAAATGAGCATGCACAGTTTGTTCTCCAGCATTGGTCAATATACTTCCAATCGACCAATACAGATAAATTAGAAAAAGCTCTTAACATCAGCTGATAAACTATATGGTGTCAACAAGTCCTACATATCTACTCAAAAAGTTATTTCAAAGTTCTAATGCAGTACAAGGCTGGAATGTTTAAGGCAGACGTGATGTATTTCGATGTCAATGTGTTGTATTTCTATTCTAGGCTACAGCCAGGATGCCCCGCCAATGAGTGGTGGTGGAGGAGGCGGCTATGGTGGCCAGGATGGTGGATATAGCCAGGATGGTAGAGGTGGACGTGGGCGCGGAGGTGGCTTTGGAGGTCGAGGAGCGGGTGGGTTTGACAGAGGTGGTCGTGGAGGACCCCGTGGCAGAGGAGGAATGGGGTAAGCAAATATTCACGTCACACTCTTTTCCCGTCACCTTCACCACATAAAGTCCACCTGTATGCATCTGCGTTTCATTTAGGAAAAAAGCAACAGGTAAAAGGTTAAAATAAAGCCAAAGGTGTTGCACCTTATCAACTGGCTGGGCTGAAAGTAAATGGTGGCCTAGACCTTGATTAACTACAGTTAAAATGTCTTGAATTGTGGTGTAAAGATACGGTTTACTTAAAACATTAACTCGGAGTAAAACTCAATGCAGAAAATGCATCCAATTATGAGCCAGAATGGTCTGGTGTATGATTTATTGGTGATTCTCACATTCATGTATTTACCTAAAATGATACATCATGTTAAGTTGGTGCCGGTGTGCTGAATATTTCCATGTCTTCACCCTTCACAAGATGGAACCAGCCAGAGGTTCACATAAAATTATACAAAAACTAATCGAAAGTTGCAGCAAATGACCAGGTCTTTAGTTCATCATTGACTTATCGATGGAAAAAATGAATGAATTATGGGTTTGGACGTGACCGGTCCTGTGACAATAAGTTGATAATTTTACTACTTGTCTGTGGGAGTGCATCATATCACATGTTTGCCTTCACACGTCTACATTGCATATTGTGACCAGGAGTTTAATAATGTTACAATTTATTATATATTTTTTAAGTTTTATTGACCTTTTGTTTACATATAGTGTTAAAGTGAAGTACATTGTTTTCATTATGATTTCACATCAGTAATGCTTTTATTATGTTTTAGTTTTCAAGTACATATAAGTAGGACTACTGATGATGGTATTCGGGTTTGATACTATGTTAATATGTTCTGATACTGTTAAAAAAGTTAACATGCAGAGTATTGTGAACGACTGTATTGATTTAGTTTTCCTATATATTTTTTTTTTAATTCACAAGTAGCATTGAAGTGTTTGACTTATGCCGAGTTCACACTGCACGATTTTAGCCCGATTTTTCACTCGCAGACAGGTTTTGCGAAATCGCCGACAAATGCCCGAAAT
>NW_015549597.1:1421570-1422315 GCF_001515605.1 Sinocyclocheilus anshuiensis | reverse complement strand
CGCCCGTGAAATATTTGGCATGCTAAATATCTGGAGCTGTCGGCGATTCACAATCACGCTGTGGGAAATGAGTTTTGACTGAAAAACACATCGACGATGACCTACAGCCAATGAGAGCCCCCAGATAGTCACGCAGTGTGAAAACAACGGCGATCCGACGAGTTTGAAAATCGTGCAGTGTGAACTCTGCATTATTGGTGTAAATTGATTCGGTCTGATGTTTTAATGGGAAAAACCTTTTCAAATCACTACTTGAAAGTGAGGACATGAGTGTTAGAGTGCTAAAACGCTTGCTTGTTTCTGCTTTTGCTGCATTTTTCCCCCAGATGCTAAAAACCAATGTATTGGCACATGCATAGTATCAAGAACATACAGTCTTTCACAAACACCCCAAAATTGTCTGAAAGTGCACCGTGTATAAAGTTATTGTCTCTCAAAAGAAAGAGTTGACTCTGAATCATTGAAACGAGTCGTATTCAAAACGAATCCCAAGCAGTTTCATGAAACATTAGCATATTGCCCGCCCACTTGTTGCGCTCGCAGACCTGGGAAAACTTGATTTTCGAGTCGGTCTGAATGAAAATGCGAATTAATTCTTTGCCACTAGGTGCCGCTTTTGGAGCGGTAAAATAGCTGTTTCCCCGGTAACGCCGAACACAAAGCAGCACTGCGCTTTATCAGGCATTACAGGCTCATGATGAAATGAAAATGAGACCAATCGGACCAATCACCGCAGATTAGCGTC
>NW_015549597.1:1414306-1421214 GCF_001515605.1 Sinocyclocheilus anshuiensis | reverse complement strand
TCGTTGAGCAAATAAGGTAAAAATAAATGCATATTATAAGACAATGAAAGTGTTTTTTGACCTTGCATGCATGTCAATGTAACATAGTTCTAGTCACGGGAAGGAGGAGACGGGAACCGGTGAACATTTAAACAATTTAATAAAATAAAGTATTTTAATGAAAGTAAAGCGGCAGCCCCTCGCGGACGACTGCCGCACACAAAACACAAAATAAAGTCCAGGCCTGGTCCTCTCTCGTCTTTCACTGTCGTAGCTCCTCCTTTTATCCTTCCGGAGCTCCTCCGTGGAACTCGAGACCGGTGAGTGGTGCAGGTGTCGCTCATTATCAGTTACTCCACCGGCCTCGCTCAGTTCCCACGGCTCTCGGCCCCGCCCCTCTCGTCACAATCAACCTGTTGTTGGGGACTCCCAAAACCAAAATATGAACCTTTCATAACCCATAATAGGGGCACTTTAATGGGAAGGTTAAGGTTAAAATGTTACATTAAGATAACTATTTGAAGCAGCGATGACAAATCCCATCTGGCTGTGATTCCACATTCTGGTCCACACCTTAAGGTGCTGTCATGTAAAAACACCTGTTCTCTAAATATTCTCCATCCTCTCCTACAGGATTATTGTGTGTTGCAATGCTTTAATGAATGTTTAAATCTCCTCCTAGGCTGTTTTCTACAAGGTTCAGCGATTTAGGCTTATCCTTTTGAAGAGGATAAAACAGAAACAGGCTCTAGAAAGCTGGGAACTGGGAAAGATTAGTCAAGAATAAATTAGGCATGTGTGACTATCAATTTAAAAAAAAACTTCTGGGCAAAAAAAAAAAAAAAAAGGTTTTGCATTAGGGAATGTTTAAAGATCCTTTCAAATCTTAAAACAGTATGGAACAGTTGGATTCATCCAAAAGGGGGGAGAGTGGTCACATCAGTCATGTCTCTATTAATTTAAATGCAAAACTGAATGCAGTGTGTGCAGTTTCTGTCCAAAGTAACAGAACATGGATAATGTTTGGGTGAAGGTCCTGGGCTAAAGATCTGATAAAAGAAAATAATTAATTTGGTGAAACAAAATGATTGAGTTCACAGATGCACTGCAAATCTGTACGGTAAAAAAAATATGGTAATTCTTTTGAGCAAAATAGTGGCAAAATGGTTATGATATAGGGGCCCGCATGACTTTGGGAAGGAAATATCAAAAGGGTTTCCCAGAAGCCCTTATGGGTTATGAGGAAAGGTGAACCTAGTGAGAGGGGACGGCAGGGATAGGGGGCAATGGGGATCTTGTAGAAAAGATGATGGAGATGGGTGGGGCCTTTCCAGCCTCAAGAGTGAAATGGGGCACTACCCTCATCAACCTTCAATTCGTCTCGCTTCTCTCTCCTTCTCCGTCAGAATGGGTGATCGTGGAGGATTCAATAAGTTTGGTGGTAAGTGACAAACTCTTTAAACAAGGAAATTAAGGGGTTTAAAGAGAGCCTGGTCAAAGAGGGAGGAGTGGGCATCTGGTTGTGTCACAGACAAACTTGCATTAAAAGAATACACTGAAACGAATGTGGTAACCACTTGGTGTGTTGTGGTAAACAACTACGCGTTAATAGATTTAGCAACAGCATGCTCATTATGGATGGTTAAGAAAGAAATACAAACTCATTTGAAGACCGTCATAGAAAATAAAAAAAAATCTTAAAGGGATATTATATAAAATTATATAAAATGTAAATGTATATATAATTATATAAAATTCTGTAATTTACTTACCCTCATGTTGTTTAAGTCCAAACGACTTTTTCTTCTGTTGAACATAACAGAGAATTAATTTAGACATAATTAGAGAATTTAAATTTTTGGGTGAATTATTGCTATTATTTCAACATTCTTTCTCTTGTTAATGTCGCTACACACTTCTCAATATAAGGAAAAAATATAAGGAATATTTAGTAATAGGACTCTATTGAATTAGAAGCTATTGAGCAGACTCAGAAACATGGTACAAAATGGTTGATACGTGATGGTTTTTGTGACTCCAAATGGACTGTTGTGGTTTATTATGCACTTTTATCAAAAAGCACCATTCTTTAGTTGATATGCGAAAAAAAAGTCAGTTGTGTTGCAAAAAAGACTTTTCAATGCTTGCACCTACTGTGGCCGTATCGTTTTGTGGTGGTTGGACAGTAAAAGTGATACGCACATACCTTTATCAGCTTGACTGTTCTTACAATGCATGTAATGCCTCCAGAAGTCTGGGAGAATATTGGATATTAAAAAATATTCATCAATTTGAATGAAAAATTCCTGTACCCTTTACTGATTTTTATTTTACGGGGACAATTTTTTAACAACCACACTAAAATAATATTGTTCAAATTTACCTTGAAGAATCCAATACTTTCAATCCAATATTGTTTTATTTATTTTGAATCTCACTTTTTGTTGCACCCAACTTGTACTCTGAGCACGTTTGCTTTTTAAAAGGTGGATTCAGGTGGCCAACAACTGGATTCTAGAGGTTGTTCAAATCCATTTGTGTCAGGTGGTTTTAGTGTTTAGTACTTGTCTGATAAAGGTCCTGATGGAATAATTAAACAGAAACAAGTATATGATCTAAAACAACAGGAATGGAGACCTGGAGATAGATAGGGGTCAATATGACAAAGCATGTTCACAATATATAACAATTTGGAACATGCATAACTTGTTCATAATTGTTTGAACATGACAGCATCGGCTGGAAACCAACATGCTTGTGTTCTCCACATGGTTTCTAACTGGTAACTACGTCGAATGGCATCTAAAGTTATAACAAGGTGTTGAAACTTATCTGGCTAGCTCAAATACAATTTGATATGCAACCAGATCCGGTGAAAATTGTCATGGGTTTCGTATGGAAAGAATATTTGCTGAAGATGGTGGATTGTATGGTGAACTTCAAGGTGATTTCAAAGCTTGCTACACTTTGGGGTTAAGGAACATCTGGCTGTCTAATACAGTGAGTCATGGTCATATTTCCTAATACTGAAAGTACAACATTTGGGTTTCAGGATTTTTATTTATTTATTTATTTTTATTTATTTATTTATTTTTAATTTTTGTATATATCTTCAGATTAGACTGGTAAAATGTGTGAGATGGTGGTTCATTGTTGATCATCGTAATCTTCTTTAAACGTCAGTGGTGTTGGTAACTATTCTAATGGTTTGACAAATTACTTGCACTTGTATAAAAGTTGTGAAAAATGGTTGCTTAACCTGGGAAAATCTAATATCTAGATGTACTCAGAGAGCAAAAGCAATGACACAACCCAGTGTCTGACTGTTTGGAAATCTGCTTTCGTGAGGTGGAGAATGTGAACCTTATCATATGGCCAATAAACGTATGGCCATTGATGAAATGTGTCCAAATGTCACGTATTACAGTGCTGATGATGGAGTTACTCCTCGTTAAAAAGGTGAATGTTACTGGTTGCAAAGTGGTATCCAGTGGTATTTTAAGGTGGAATATTAAAAGTTGTCCTTATTAGCTGTGCATGTTTTAAAGTTGACCAAATACCTACAACTAATAAAGATGACAAGAAACCAACAACAACAAAAGACCCAATCGCTGCTCTTTGCAAAGCTGACTGTAAAAGTATGGTTGAACTAGACGGTTATTGCATGGTTTCCGCTTTTGCAATGAGGGATAAAAAGCCACTACATGGAGTTGTCTGAGATGTATTTCGGATTGCCTTTTGAGTATAAATCAAGCTACAACTATTGGTATGGGAGGAAAGAATCTCCCACTTGAGACCTCGGACTTATTCAAATGTTGGCCGGTTTTCATCAGTTTTGAAAAGGTGTAGTGTTGGTTTGTGCTTGTGGTGTTCCTCTCTCAAATATCCAGCTACAGATTTGCATCAGGTCCTGTTTTCTAAATTTGGAGCATACATTATATATAATTGATGGTACAGAAGTATATGACCCCCAAAATGATTAAGAATGAGTATTATAAGTGTGTGTAATTTGTGTACATATGTAATATTAATGACTGTTCCTTTCACTTCAAAGGGCCCAGGGATCATGGAGCTGGTGGGCCCAATAGTAAGTCAAAAACATAATCGTATATTACTTGCATTAATAGACCATTTTCCAGCCTGATTATAAATTTCTGATTTTTTTTTTTTTTTACAGTGCAGGAGCAGGATAACTCTGACAACAACACCATCTTTGTACAAGGTCTTGGAGACGACTATACCGTGGAGTCAGTAGCAGATTTCTTCAAACAGATCGGCATCATCAAGGTGGAAAAGCGAGAGAAAACTCCCACTGTGTAGCAACTATCTTTGTATAGTTCTCCTTGTCTTAATATCATTTTATTTTCTCACACAGATCAATAAGAAAACAGGATTACCCATGATAAATCTGTACACAGACCGAGAGACAGGGAAGCTTAAAGGGGAGGCTACTGTTTCCTTTGATGACCCCCCTTCTGCAAAAGCAGCCATTGATTGGTTTGATGGTATGTTGGTCAGAGTAGATCTCACTAGTGCCTTTTCCCTAAAACAAGTTTGGAGTCTGTTTGTTTTCGCTTATTTTTGGATTTCCTGGACATCTAAGTCACATCTTTCCTCCTCAGGTAAGGATTTTAATGGAAATCCTATCAAGGTGTCCTTCGCTACTCGCAGAGCTGAATTTGGACGCGGCGGTGGCAGCATGAGAGGTGGTCGAGGAGGTAAGATTATATCTCGCTGTGGTATTTTAAGTCGTCTCCTTTTTTCTTTTAGTCTTTGTGTTGTTTTCCTGACATGGTTTTCTTCTCCTCTGGCAGGGCCAATGGGCCGTGGGGGATTTGGGGGTGGAAGAGGTGCTGGTGGTGGTTTCCCAGGCAACAATGGTGGCGGTGGCGGCGGCGGTGGTGGTGGTGGTGGTGGCCAGCAAAGAGCAGGAGACTGGAAATGTTCAAACCCGTAAGTGTTGGATTGTAAACTCTTACCAAATTGTGAAGCGTTTACAGTTACATAATACAAGTTATATATAGTACACTCACGTAAAGTATTAGATACTATATCAAATCTCAACTGGCGGCTTTAACATTGTGTATTGTTGCTTTTCTCTTGTGTGTGGGCAGAACTTGTGGTAATTTGAACTTCTCATGGCGAAATGAGTGTAATCAGTGCAAAGCTCCCAAACCGGAGGGAAGTGGAGGAGGAATGTCCCCGATGGGAGGTAAAGAGAAACATTTCTGCGAAAAAGAACAAGATGCTGCAGTCGTATGTGACTGAGAGAACTCAGTGGATTGATTGCTGCTTTAATGTATCTGATTTTGTAGGTGGTTTTGGTGGAGACAGAGGCAGAGGCGGTTTTGATCGAGGTGGTTTCCGCGGCCGTGGTGGCGATCGAGGGGGCTTCAGAGGAGGGAGGGGAGGTGACCGGGGAGGATTTGGACCTGGCAAGATGGACTCACGGTGAAATTACTGATGATTCACGCTCTTGCACATGTTAAAATGTTATTTAGTAGAAAACTGATTTTCAGTATACAGTATTCACCAGTGAAAAATGTATTTCATTGCCTGCGTTGTGTGTTTTTCAGGGGTGAACACAGACATGACCGCAGAGACCGGCCTTACTAATGGGAGAAATTCTCTTTTGTCCAAACAAGACTTTAATTCGATGTGGGACCAGTATTCACTCCACTTCAACATGTATTACCTTGTTGCTCATGGTTTGTGTTGTATGTTGTCAAAAATGAGTGTTTTTGTTTTAGTTCTGCTAACATTATTTTTTGGTATTCTCTCTATTCTGATATTCTTAATCATGAATTTTGCGTTTTTCCTCTCAGAATTTGCTGGTGTTTAGATCACAGTTGTAATATTTGTGCAATTTATTAAATGTACTTTCTTTGAAATCTTTTGAAAACTGTGGTTTAAAATGAAAAATAGCAAACTTGTAATGTGGCATTACTTTATTTCAACATCTTTTCAACATCCTATTTAAATGCTTTGTCTATTGCTTTAAGTAGAAAACAAACAAACAAATGGTTTATCTCTAAATTAATATTTTTTAAATACAGGTTTATTATAGTCAAGTAAAACAAACAAACATTTATTACGTTTCATTACATTTATTTTCTTTAAAATAAACATTAACTGAAATTAATTTCATAATAAATTCACTTCATTTCAGGTGTTTGCCAAGGTAACACTTGATATACTAAAATAATTAAAAATTAAACTGAATAAAAACTATATTAAAAAAAATAAATAGATAAAAATTACAAAATGAAGATATAAAAACAAAAACAGTCAAAATATCAATAAAACCTATCATATTTAAACATTCAATTATACGAAAACAACTGCTTAAAGATTAATGGCACAACGTTTTCACAATAGTAATTAATTTATAGTTTAAATAATAGGAAGGCATTTCATTATGTCAAGTGACAAAAATTATGGTGAGCTTGAGGTGCATCCCAGTTTACTCAGTGCACACTTGTCTATAGAGGACCAGATGGTTGTAAAAGTATAACATGACTCCCCTAAATAACGTTATTTCTAATCAGTCCTAGAACATTGAAGCTGATGCAGGCACCAAAACCACTGTCCTTTGAAAGGTGAATGAAGGTGAGACCACAGCACAACAGTGCAGTTCTTGAGGAAGTGTGAACTCTCAGACCTCCAACTTTAACCCCAGGAGTCTCTTAGGTTGTTAGGAGGAGCCAACAAAAAACGCAGGTAATAGAAAGAGATTATACTTACCTGCCATTATATTCACTACCTTATGTCGCACTATTAATACCCTTCCATTTTATTAAAGAAAAACAAACTATTAATAAATGTTTAATTACCTGTGAGATTGTAGCAGCACCACCTGCTGTCCGCTAACGTGTAGGGGTTTCTGAACTTGTGGATAGAACAAGCAAGAATAAAAAAAAAATAATATA